>NC_042622.1:47453872-47756985 GCF_901001135.1 Rhinatrema bivittatum
GGACCATTTTCTCTCTCATACACACTAATCATCTCTCTGACCAGTCTCTCACTCTGTCTCACAAATACACAAACATAAACATACCAGACACTTCTCTGACCAGTTTCTCTCAAATCACACACATGTTCTCTCTATTTCACTTACACACAGACTTTCAATCCCACACATGCCCCACTCTCTCATAGCCACAGCCAGTCAGAAACATGCTCCATCTGTCTCACACACACATACACGCTCCATCTCACATACACCACGCACACAAACAAGCATTCTCCCTGTCTCACATGCATATACATGCACCCTCACTGTCTCACATGCGCACACACACACACAAGCAGCTTCCCTGTCTCACACACATGCCCACAGCTGAACAGCTTGTCTTCGGCACTGCCGGCCTGGTCTCGGGCGGCAGTGGCCAGCAGCTCAGATCTTTGGGTCTTCGACCCCACTGTCCTGGTCTCCGGCAGCAGCCAGCAGCACCAGTCTTCAGCCCCTCCAGCCTGTCTCTGGTGGCAGCCAGCATCACCGGTCTTCGGATCTCCAGCGGCAGCCAGCAGCACCAGTCTTCGGATCTTCAGCCCTGCCAGCCTGGTCTCTGGGGGGGGCCAGCAGTGCCGATCTTCGAGTCTTCGGTCCTGTCGGCCTGGTTTCCGGCGGCTGCCAGCACCTCCAGTCTTCTGGTCTTTGGCCCCGCCAGCCTAGTCTCCGGCAGAGGCCAGCATCTCCGGTCTTCGGCCCCACCGGCTGCAGGTAGCACACGACATACCTACTGGTGCATGGCGAGACACCGGTTGAAAATTGCTGCCCTAAAGTGTGAGAAAATCCTGAAACCAAATTACTGAGTATAAGAAGTTTGGAGAACTGACTCAATATTTCCCAACCCTCTCCTGGAGACCCATCTAACTAGTCTGGTTTTCAGGATATCCATAATGAATATGCATAATATAGATTTGCAAATACCAGAGACCCATTGTATGGAAATCTGTTTCATACATATTCATTGTGGAAATCCTGAAAACCCTAATTGACCAGCTGTGTCTCCAGGAGAGGGTTGGAAGACACTGAACTGGCTAACTCAAGATCAAGTGTGTATATTACCAAATATTTATTACTGAAAATGTGCAGCAGTAAAGTTTTGTTTTGGAACACCCTGCCTGAGTGTCCCACCTATTTATTTGGCACTCACATCCACTATATACACAAAGGAACAGAACACCCAGGAGAGAGAGAGAAGGAGAGAGAGACCCACTGCACCTTGGGGCCTTGGAGGTATATCCTCGACCCCATCCATCAGAAGAATCCAACCCCCGGATCTGTAGGACTTTGACAGTGCCCTAGAACCCTGGTAATGCCTGCTGTCATGAATCAAGAACTAAAGAGGGGTTACATGTGTGGAGAGGGCTTTGGGGGAAGGTGGGGGCACTCAAGGCTTTAAGGTCCTCGAGAGCCACAAAACAGGCCAGATTTTCAGGATATCCACAATGTATATGAATGATTCAGGTTTGTATGCGCTGCCTCCATTGTATTCAAATTTCTCTCATGCATATTCATTGAGGATATCCTGAAAACCAGGCTTGCTTGTAGCGCTCGAGGACCAAAGTTGGCCACCCCTGACCTAGGGTGTTGAATACCCTTGCACCGGCTCTGCAGGCAGGCATGGAGACGCCATCTCTTATTTCTGGGAGTGAGCAACAGGGAATGGATTTCCCTGTTAGGATCTGCCAGATACTTCCAAATGATCTGGATTAGCCTCTTCCAGAGGTGGAATGCTGGGCTTGATGGGCCATTGGTTTTACCCACTAAGCCACTCCTTATGATTTTTAGGGCAAAATATGCTTTTCAATCTAAACTGTTAAAAATGTTTTTCTTATATCATTCTCTTTTTCATCCTCATCATTGCGTGGGAATACTCACAGATTATTCTAAATCTGATCATGTACATTATACCTGTTTACAATGGCTTAATGTGAATGCTGATTACCTGGGCATATTATCCAACACAGGGACAATTGTCCCAAAATGTGTAATTTGAAAAAGTCCGTGGACTTAACACCCACATTTGCTTCTGCTTTTTCTGTGGCTACATTGTTTCATATAAAAACAGGCATAGATTTGGAAATGCAATCTACGGCACTATTTCCCTCCCCCTGCCTAACCACCCCCAGGAGTACCTCCTCTCAAAGTGGCTAAAAGGCAACCTGAGGGAGGGTAATTTACAGAGGCCCAATTTATGCACATAAATGGCTTTGAAGATTATCCGCCCTCTGTACAAATACATTTTAAAACCTGTTTCTCTCCGGTTTAGCCAGTTAATAAGGTACCTGAGAGCTCTGCACTTATGAAGATTGCTCAGCACGTCAGTGATTATTACACCTCACCCCTGGCATTACGCTCACTCTATAAATGCACAACGCTATACCTCACTCCTTACTATAATAACAGTGAGGTTAACTTTCAGAAGCTCAGGCAAGACCTGTGCACATAAATTACAGATTGGCTGAATGCACTGAAGCGGATTTTCAGTCTCCTAAAGCTATGCTCATAAATTTGGCTGCATGTGTAACTTAAGTTTTCAGGCAGCTTGCCATCAGGCTGAACACCGTTGTTACCAAACAGGTATCACGATGGGTTGTTTTGCACAAAACTTTGTGGTAGGGCACATGGCTGGAAATGTAGCTAAATGCACTGAATAAACACAAAGGCATGCAGTTCAGGATGCACTGGATCCTCTCAATAGACTGGGTAAGCAGCCTTGTAACCTAGTGCTAGCATACATTACTTCTTTTGGAAAATAAAGGAACCAGCATTCTTGTGCTTGCGTCTGAGCCCCCTCGACAGCACAAATGTATGTATGTATGCTATACAAAAACGGGATGTGTAGCCGTCCTTCTACCATGCAGTACTTTGTGCTTTCGCTGCCGCTAGCTAGCCTTAATGTAAAAGGTGCTGCAGCATTTCAAAGTACCAAGGCACGTTCATTAAAGAATCTGTCCAGTGCAATACCATACTGCAAATGCATGTCAATGTACCAAGGCATGCATGCTAGAGAACCTGTCCAGAGCAATGCCATGCCGTAAGTGATGCTAGATTGGTTTCCCTATCGAGCTCAAGGCTGCAGCTGTGAAGGATCTCATCTGAAGGGAAATAGATTTGCTTTGATAAAGACAAGGCATTCAGAAACTATGGAGAATATTATGCTCTGCGATGTTATTTATGGGGGAGCTGATGCATTTTGAAGGCGCTAGGATGATGTTCTAGAATTATCTCTCTAAAATGTAAACATTGATCATGCCTGCTCGGTGCAGCCTCTAAAAGTAAATGACACCACACAGTGCAATGCATTTTGTACTTCGCCAGACCTGAATCCCCATGCACACAGAGGCCAATGCAATGAAGTGAACGTAAAAAACATGCATCCAAACTGGGCGCCCGTTTTTTTTTAACGTGTGCACATTCATCTCTCTTGGGCGCCTGATGCAATATGTAAATGAGCTGCTGCGCGGAAACAGACGCACTAGGGATATATTGTACGTCCCTAACGCGTCCTTGGCATCAGGCACCCAGGAGACGTGGCCATGTGCAGGTTACCAAAACGGATGCTGGGTTTATGAGAGTCCATTTTATCCGCCAGCATCGGATTTCCAGCACAATATGCATGGCTGGAACGTGTAATATTGTGCATGTTTATTGTACGGCTGGAACTTTTATTTTTTCTTTCAAGCCTTTTTATTTTTTTTCAGGATGCTGCTTTCTGTGGTTCCTCCTATCTAGTATCATTGTGATACAAGTAGGAGGAACCTCAGAAAAGCAGTATTTTTTGTTTTTAAGTAGACCCCCTTGATGCACGGAAAAAACTTTATGCTTGCTCCAGGGCAGAAGTAAAATTTGACAGGTTAAAAAGTGCACCTTGGGTGCACTGCAGTTTTTTACATTGTGGGGTAATAGTTAATAGCCTCATCTACATGGCATTTACATGTGATGAGCGCTATTAACTACCCCTTTGTTTGCATACACGTTTTGGATGTACTGATCCCCTTATTGCATTGGGGGTTATGGTCGTGCGTCCAACCTCTGGCTAACCTGCACGGTGGGCTGGGCGCACTTATTACATCAGCCCCATAGCACGGTGCTTTTCGAAGGCACTTAGCTGCCGGGTTCTCATTAATCTGAAGAGATCTTTTTGTACTGCACTCATGTAGCTCTGTGCCAATGGTGCTGGAGCAAATACTGTAGCACTATGCAGACAGGGCACTGCAGAGCACCTGCATGGCACAGAAAACGGGAAGAGAAGCAGCCAGCGCTATTGGCAAGAACGTCAAGGCAATGCACTGATGATCCTGAAGGTAAGAAAGAGAAAGTAAAACAAGGAGGCGGGTGTTTGTGTGTGCAATTTCTCGAATTTGGAATGTGCTCCCGGTGAGCCTGTGCCTTTGAACTAACCTTGGGCTATTTCATGGGGGTTTGAAAATGTGGTCATAGGGAGAGTAATTATAAAAAGAAACTTATGCGGTAAAGTAGTATTTTACCCACAGAAATAGCCCTTTAGAGAATTATGCCACCGATTACATGCCTCTCTACATATTGTAGGCATGTCCTTTATGTGCATAGGGGAGAGGTGTTCCAGGGGGCAGAGCCTCTGCAGGGTCGGAACCTATGCGTATCTTTTGTGATCTTAAACACGTGCACACAGACATTTCCTTGGCACAACCGTGCGTGCCAAGTAGCATTTGGAATTCTTTGCCAAGATCCTTTTCAAAGCAGACTAATGCATATAATTCTGCTTTGAAACTTGGGTGCATATTTGCAGGCTAATTTATGTGCAGTGCTACCGAACCCCTTTAATAACTAATTTTATTATGTTAGGAGTTCCTGTGATTAGATGGAAAATAGCTTATGGCTGGTTACTGGCTATTGGTGTTTGTTTTATCCTGATCTTGGATTGTAAAACTGAGAATGTTTGTTAACTTGTTCTTGCCTTAAATTAAATTGCTGATTGGATATTAAGAATCCCTGGCTGAGGGGACTGGGCCCTGTGTTGGTCAGTGGGTGTTTCTAGTACAATTATTATAATGAGGCCGGTGGGTTTTCTTTCAAAATTTGCCACCAGCCATTTCAGGCCTTATCTATTTTATTTTTGGTGTATGTTTATGATGTTTTTTTTTTATCTTATTATACTCCATTCTGAGGGTATTTTAAGTAAGACAGATCATAAATAAATATATCTAAGGAATCACCAGGAGAAAGCTTTGGGTAAAGCACCTTTGAAATGCTGTGTTCTATGAAGGTGGAAAGGCATCAGAAAAAGCAAAGAAATTCATTAGGATGTGCTCACATAAAGGTGGCATGACTGGTATACAGCACAAGCAGCTCTCAGAGAGAGGAGGAGGGAGGACTCCGAGTCATAAATAGCGTGGATATCCCTGCATCAGCTGCCACTGAAAAGTCAGGTAAAAATGACATAGGCAGCAGAAAAGGGTGGGCCACCAAGGCCACGGCCTGAACAAACTTCTGGCAGGGCAGCAAACAGGAGGCTCCATTGCCCTTGTGCCATCTCTGCACCGGCTGGTGCAGCTGCAGTGAAAAGCCCGGGAGAGAAGCGGGTGCTATATACATGCCCAGAGCTGCCTCCACCTCCTCTCACCACCATCGCATCCACCGCTGGGCCAGAGAGCTGCCACTTTCTCTCCCTGACTACTTCCTGGCATCGTCTGTTGGTCCAAAGGCTGCGGCCAGTAAGGAGGAGGAAGCACCTGGACCGGAGCAAGGCTTTTCGGTTGACTGGGAGCCGGTGGGGGGGAGGGGACAATGTGAATGCTGTCGGGGCCTGGAGATGTAGGGGAGGGAGAGGGAGAGGGTCAATGGGTTGTTAGGCACGGAGGGGGAGAGGGGAGCAGAGGGATGATGGCCATGGAGGGGGGGGGGGTGATAAGGAAGCAGAAAGATGCTGGCAGGAGGAGAGGAGATCAGAGGAATGCAGGGCACAGAGGGAGCAGAGATCGGTTGGTTTCTTGGTCCTCTCTACCGAAAAGGTGTTCCGCTGCCCCTGTAAAAATGTGATTAGTTTTCAGTTTTAACGATATCATGACATGCCTAAGGATAATGTCGTGGCAGTTTCTACCTTTTAGATAAGATATGTTTCTAAAATGATATGTAGTGTTTTCTAACTGTCTTAATTACATGGCTTAACTTATGATGACAAGATTGTTAAATTGCATTTCCCTTGGAAACTTGGATTAAGCACTTTCTAAAAGAATAAATGACTAAACAGCGGGTGCATAATCAGTCTTCTTTAACAAGGGTGAAAAAACACGGACCGGCTTTCCAGACTAGGAATTAATGATATCGGTCTCTCTCCCTTTTTTGTTTTTAAAGAGGACTTCTCCATTACGGTGGAAAACCCAAGAAACAAGACAATCACAGAAGCTAGACGAGGAGAACCCAGTGCTCATGTTCTTTGGATCCCGAACCCATTCCTACTGCAGAGCCAGAGGAGGAAGAGGAAGCTGATGCTCGTGCACCCAGTATGAGTCAGACGGATTAGTACAAGGGACACAGCAAAGCACAAGTCACCATTAGGTACAATTGCTTCTTCTCTGTTAACACACGTGAGATGTAAGAGAAAGCATTAATAACCCGACAATGACCATGCATGAGCTGACAAACAGCAACAATATACTTGCCAAAAGGAAGGTTACCCGAAATACTTAATTCAGCCATAGAAATATTCCTTGAGACCGATGTACAGGGCCATTGGAAGGGGCAAACGAGATGGGCAAATCCCCAGTGTGTCAGGACCAGGGGGCGCCAATGTATCTCCGCAGGAGGTAGGGAGCCATTGCTCCTTGCCACTGCCACTACAGTTGTGGTATTTAAAAACATAAGAAGTTGCCATGCTGGGTCAGACTGAAGGTTCATCAACCCTTCCTGTTTCCAACAGTGGCCAATCCAGCATGCAAGTACCCAAACATTAAATAAATCCCATGCTATTAATGCCAGTAATAAGCAGTGGCTATTCCCTAAGTCAGCTTGATTAATAGCAGTTTATAGACTTCTCCTCCAGGAACTTGCCCAAACCTTTTTTAAACCCAGCTGCACTAGTTGCCTTAACCACATCCTCTGGCAACAAATTCCAGAGCTTGATTGTGTGTTGAATGAAAAAGAATTTTCTCTGATTTGTTTTAAATGTGCCACATGCTAACTTCATGGAATGCCCCTTAGTCCTTGTATTATCTGAAAGAGTAAATAACTGATTCACATTTACCAGTTCTAGTCCTCTTGACTTTAAAGACCTCTATCGTATTCCCCCCCCTCCCCCTCCCCCAGCTGTCTCTTCTCCAAGCTGAACAGCCCTAATCCATTTAGCTTTTCCTGATAGAGAAGCTGTTCCATCCTCTATCATTTTGGTCATCCTTCTCTGTATCTTTTCTAGTGCAACTATTTATTTATTTTTAGATGCGGTGACCAGAATTGTACACAGTACTCAAGCTGCGGTCTCACCATGGAGTGATACAGTCACTATTCCTTTCCTACCAATTCCTACAGCCATTTCTGTGTGACGGCATTATCAGAGGAAGACCCCGGCCAGCTTCATCATTGGAGGGTCTCCCACCCCACAGAAAGCTGTATGTTCTTTTCCCCCACTACCCGTGGATGGCCAGACCTGCAGAGGGGGACTCCACTCAGTCCTGCCCAGAGCACCAGTTAGCTCAGCAATGGGCTTGTCAATGCACTTTGCAAATGCAATTACCTAGTGAAAAATAGCAAATTCACGTGTGAATTTTAGCACGTGCAATCTACTGATTTCCACACATAATTTTGCATTCGTAAACTATTTGCAAAAGTTATGCAAAATCACTAATGAGCTGAAGAACCCTGCAAATTAGCTCATTAGTGATTTGGCATAGCAAAATTATGTGCTCAAAATCATGCAGAGGAGAGATGTAAAGTTTTACTGCAACAAAGTGGGTGATTTTACTGAAGAAAAAAAAAATACCCATGAAATCATTTGCATATTAAGCACATGAACTGGTACTACAAGAAAAGCATCTTGCGATATTGGCCCATTTCTGAAGAGCAGACTTCTGGTTTGGTACACTCTCCTCTTTGTCATCTTTCTTATGAAGTTTCCTGTGTCTTTACATATCTCTGGAGAGTTAGTTGAGAAAAGCTAAAAAAAAAAAAAGAAAAAAAATCAGCTTTAAAATGGAGATTGCTATGAAGAAAAACAGTGAGCATGAGACCTGCCCCCTTGTGATGTCATCCAGCCCAGCGTCGAGCCGGTAAACGGTGCCATTCCACCTGGCACAGAGGCGGAGGGGGCTGCCCACCAGCACCGGGCACTTTTGAGATGCTTCACTGAAGAGAAAAGCTAAAAAAAAAAAAAGAAAAAAAATCAGCTTTAAAATGTGAATGGAGATCGCTATGAAGAAAAACAGTGAGCATGAGACCCACCCCCTTGTGATGTCATCCAGCCCAGCGTCGAGCCGGTAAACGGCGCCATTCCACCTGGCATCGCGCGCCGAAGGGGCGCGATAAAGGGGCACTCCCCTTTGTGCATCCCTTGGTGCTACCTTTTTTCGTTTTTTTTCTTTTTAACTTCTATGTTTCTTCCACTTTTGTTTACCTTTCTCTTTTTTCATAGTTGTTATGCCTTGTTAACAATTTTCATTGTTATTAATGTTAAATGTATTTGACAAAGGTAACTTTTTTTTCCTGTATTTCCTGTTTTAATGTAAACTGGTATGATTTGTATATTATACAAGAATGTCGGTATATAAAATTAAAAATAAATAAATAAATACATTTAGGTAACTTAACCATGGTACTTCCCCGTCTAAGCAATGCAACACTGTATAATACGCTATAGTTCTGGATCTGATGTGCTTCTTATGTTGACCCTGCCCTGCAGTAATAATGCTGATAGTATCAGAAGTCAGGGTTGGTAGAATGACTGCTGTCTATGGGTCCAAGACTTTTCTCCCATTCTATGTCTTGGCAGAAGAGGTTAAGGCAACATGTGTTCAAAGAACTGCACCTATAACACTGAAAATCCATCCCTCACTGCTTGCAGTGCTGTTCTGGTTTAGGAGAAGGAACTCTTACTCTCTTCTAGACAGTGAAGCAGACAAGGCTTGATGTAAACATCTTGAGAAGGTAAGTCGAGATACTGCGCCTGCTACAGACACTGCCTTGAGAAGATCCAAAGCCCCCAGAACTGCAGAGCCCAGGGCAGCTTCCCATGTGCAGGAAAGGCATAGCTTCTACCATTGGGAGAGTCTAGAACCCAGTTTTTTTTTAAGATGTAGCTACAGCAGTAATCCTCTTGGCAGGGAGCTGTGGAAACTAAATGTAGAATAGTGATGCAGAAAGAAAGTTATTTTACGCTAAAAAATAAGGACGCCTTGATACTGAATAATCAAGATTTGGGCTTTGTAAAAGGAGAACTGCCAGCGCACAGATGTACTGATCCAATTCTGGCAAAGGTTATGGAGACAAGAACTGATTTCCCAATTGATGCTGCAAATGAGCAAGCGCTGTTGGAAATGCAGCCACACAAAGCGAGCTTGAAGGCTGATTACAAATTTTGAAACCAAAAAAGGGACCGCTGAAGGGAACAAGACTGATTGCGAGAGCACGTCAACAGCACTTTATTGATGCTGAGATGTTTACTGGAAGTGACAGAGGAGTGTGGTACTGAGTTAGCACCAAGCAAAAAAAAAAATTTCTGCATTTATGATAAATCACAAGGACAGACATTTGATCAATTTGGAGAACTTTCAGAGAAACCAGTGTAAAGAACACTATGGGTTCCTCCTAAGAAGAATGTCCCATTATAGGATGGGGAACGGAAGTAAGCATGTGTTGGGTTTTTGCTCCCCCATGTGGTAGACTGGAAATAGTGAAATCTCAGACTATAAAAACCTAGTGCCACCATTTTAGTGTAAGGTTTCTAATTATACAAACATCAAATAAAGGTGTACCAATTTCACTTGAAACAAATATACAAAAGTTAAATTTTTACATTATCTTAACATAAGAAAATATTTAATTCAATCCAACATAATAGAATATTCATCTAATCATGGATCTCTAGTCAACATAACACAAAATATACAGACAGACGCTGGTGAGGACCCATACACAAACTATTTGCAGACATAAAACACACCATATATTTACAAAAAAAAACACTCCCCTAAGCTACATCAAATAACCCACTCCAAGAACAATAATAAATATACTGGGGTAGATCTTTAAAAAATATGCGATTGCGTACTTTTGTTCACGCACCAGGCGCGAACAAAAGTACGCTGGATTTTATAAGATACGCGCGTAGCCACGCGTATGTTATAAAATCCGGGGTCGGCGCGCACAAGGGGGTGCACATTTGTGCAACCTGCACGCGCCGAGCCCAGCGCGTGCTGCCTGTTCCCTCCGAGGCCGCTCCGATTTCGGAGCGGCCTCGGAGGGAACTTTCCTTTGCCCTCCCCCCACCTTCCCCTCCCTAACCCACCCCCCCGGCCCTATCTAAACCCCCCCCCCCTAACTTTGCGTGCGCCGGCCGGCAGCCCCGCTCCATCCTCCGGTCCCGGGGGCTGGTCCGGAGGCCTCGACCACGCCCCCGGGCCCGCCCCCGAAACGCTGCGTCGTTTTAGGAACGCCCCCGGACACGCCCCCTCCCGCCCCTTTTCGAAAGCCCCGGGACTTACGCGCGTCCCGGGGCTTTACGCGTGCCGGCGGCCTATGCAAAATAGGCGCGCCGACGCCTTTTAAAATCCCCCCCACTATCAATATAACAAATCATCCATATCATATGATATACTATCAATATATACCAAATCTTTTGGAACTGATTTGGTTTTAGAGAAAGAAGTTGTTCCACCCTTCCTCTCTTTATTTTTAGATCTCTTTTTCCAGAATAAATTTTACAACATGCCCGAGTACCCCAGGGCTAGTGGCTCAGTGTTCCACCTAGAAGGGATGGCATTTCCCATCCAGAGAGAATTAATTGGACTGCTGTTAATCTTGTGGAGGAATGAATCTATATTCATTCCTGGGGAGAAGAAGCCTATGAAATGACCTGCTGCACCCATCTGATGTATGTTGCGGGAGTGGACCAAGGTGGAGTTGATGTAACCTGCAGGGAGGAGCCCTGCAGGTCCCCACAGTCGGCTGGTAGAACTAGTTGTGGCAGAGGCCCAACTGGAGCTTCTCCTATACCAGCCCTTGTTCCTCGGGTGATGGGGCCGGCAGGACTTAAGCACAGGCCTCTGCAGTAGAGGTGAAGATCTGTCAAGGTAGTCAAGTCACAGGCCAGAGTCTGGGGTAGGCTGAGTTTAATCACTGTCAAGGTCCAGGCGAAGGTCAGTGGCAGGCGGAGTACAATCCAGATTCAAGTTCCAAGCCGAAGTCAAAACTAGAGATCCATCTGAGGGAGAACAAGGGATGGAAAGCAGGCAGGGAAGCAAAGAACATCACAGACAGGCAGAGAAGACATTGAAAACGAGGAACCGAGGACTGACAACAGGAATGATGAAGAGAAGGAAGGAACTCAGTAACACAGAACAAGACTGCCAAACAGGAACTAAGGAGTCAGGAACAAGAATCAGGAACACAGGACCATGATCAGGAACATGTTGAGGCAATGCACTACTACCAGGATAGTCAACCTATTACCGAGGCAGGAAGCAAATGCATGAGTGGCCTTACATAGGATCAGATTGGTGATGTCATCCTTAGGCACTGCTGGTTGTTTCCTGCCGTGGGCCCTTTAAGAAGAGGCCAGTCAGGTGAACGTGTCCCCAGGAGGACCTGGGAAGCCAGCAGAGTCGGAGGGAGAGGCAGTGTGTGGCGGCCTGCCATGTGCCCGGGAGATGAGTCGTGTTGGCGTTAGCGGGGGCAGCCAGAACTGGAGGAATGTGGCGGACAGCCGCACATTCCCTCGGGAATCTGCCACGGTGTTGGGGAACCAGATGCCAAGCTTGGAGGTGCCGGTAAGGGCAGAGGTTCTCGGGCCTGCCCCTTGGACCACCAAACGCAAAAATGTAAACTACATACTCTTCTCCACGATGTTGAAGAAAAGAGTGAGGAGTCAGTAACCAGGTAACAATCAAGGAAGTGAAGAAGAGGAGGAGGAGTAAAGTTTGAGACAACTGACCTAAAGGTATGAGACATGGGACTGCTCTCCAGGTGATGTGTTGTCCTCTCGCACTGAGGAGAAGTCTGCCAGGGCTACTGCCCAGGAGGGAAGGGTTAGGTTGGCCATCATAGTTGGCCATTCAATTATTAGAAATGTAGATAGCTGGGTGGCTGGTGGGCGTGAGGATCGCCTGGAAACTTGCCTGTCTGGTGCGAAGGTGGCAGACCTCACGCGTCACCTAGATAAGATTTTAGACAATGCTGGGGAGCAGCTGGCTGTCATGGTACATGTGGGCACCAATGACATAGGAAAATGTGGGAGGGAGGTTCTGGAAGCCAAATTTAGGCTCTTAGGTAGAAAGCTGAAATCCAGAACCTCCAGGGTGGCATTCTCTGAAATGCTCCCTGTTCCATATGCAGGTCCCCAGAGGCAGGCAGAGCTCTGGAGTCTCAATACGCGGATGAGACAATGTTGCAGGGAAGAGGGATTCAGTTTTGTAAGAAACTGGGAAAGTTTTTAGGGAAGGGGGGAGACCGTTGCGAAAGGACAGGCTCCACCTTAACCAGAATGGAACCAGGCTGCTGGCACTAACTTTTAAAAAGGAGTTAGAGCAGCTTTTAAACTAGAACAAGGGGGAAAGCCAACAGTCACTCAGCAGTGCATGGTTTGGAGGAATGTATCTTTGAAGGATACTAATGAAACAGGAATTAGGGCATCCCAACAGAGAGGTTCCATTAAAAGTAAAAGTAGTCCATGTACCTATAAGTAAAGAATCATCTGAGCGAAAAAAATTCCAAATTATCCCTATCAACTGACCTGGTGGAAGGAGAATAACC
Source organism: Rhinatrema bivittatum (assembly GCF_901001135.1). Classification (NCBI taxonomy): domain Eukaryota; kingdom Metazoa; phylum Chordata; class Amphibia; order Gymnophiona; family Rhinatrematidae; genus Rhinatrema; species Rhinatrema bivittatum. The sequence goes on from NC_042622.1 coordinate 47,466,848, forward strand.
AATGGGACAGTGCTATATCAAGGTGCAAATTATATCGCAATGATAGGGAGAATCAACTTACTGGGGGTGTGGCACTTTATGTCTAGGATAGTATAGGGTCCAATAGGCTAAAGATCATACAAGAGACTAAATGCTCAATAGAATCTATATGGGTCGAAATCCCATGTGAGTTGGGTAAGAGTATAGTGATAGGAGTATATACTACTGTCCATCTGGCCAAAATGATTAGACAGATGATGAAATGCTAAGAGAAATCAAGGAACCTAACCAATTTGGCAGTGCAGTAATGGGAGATTTCAATAACCCCAATATTCACTGGGTAAATATAACATCAGGACATGCTAGAGACAAAATTCCTGGATGTAATAAATGACTGCTTTATGGAGCAATTGGTTCAGGAACCAAAGAGGGAGCTATTTTAGATTTAATTCTTAGTGGAACGCAGGATTTGGTGAGAGAGGTAATGGTGGTGGGGCCACTTGGCAATAGTGATCATAATATGATCAAATTTGAACTAATAACTGGAAGGGGAACAATAAGTAAATCTACAGCTCTAACACTAAATTTTCAAAAGGGAAACTGATAAAATGAAGACAATAGTAAAAAAAAACCCCAAAAACTGAAAGGTGCAGCTGCAAAGGTTAAACGTGTACATGGATTTTGTTTAAAAATACAATCTTAGAAGCATAGTCCAGATGTATTCCACGCATTAAGGGCCAGATTTTCAAAAGCATTTACTCGAGCAAAACTGGTTTTTGCTCGAGTAAATACACTTTACTCAAGTAAGTGGGCTTTTCAAAATTGCTACAATATATGCCATTGAATTGTCCATAGGATTTACTCAAGTAAGTGCACTTTACTCGAGTAAATAGCTTTTGAAAATTGCTATGATAGTATGTCACATTTACATGCGTAACTCCTTTGAAAATTACCCCCTAAGAAAGGTGGAAGGAAGGCAAAACGATTGTCCGCATGGTAAAAAGCATTGTCAAGTTGAGTGTAAAACATTGATAAGACAGGCTAAGAGAGAATTTGAAATTAAGTTGTCTGTACAGGCATAACCTCATAATAAAAGCTTTTAAAAATATATCCGAAGCAAGAAACCTGTGAGAGAGTCGGTTGGACCGTTAGATGACCGAGGGGTTAAAGGGGCTCTTAAGGAAGATAAGATCATTGCAGAAAGACTAAATGAATTCTTTGCTTCCGTGTTTACTAATGAGGATGCTGGGGAGATACCAGTTCCGGAGCTGGTTTTCAAGGGTGAGGAGTCAGATGAACCGAACCAAATCACTGTGATCCTGGAAGATGTAGTAGGCCAGACTGACAAACTAAAGAGCAGCAACTCACCTGGATGGATAGTATGCACCCCAGGGTTCTGAAGGAACTAAAAAATGAAATTTCAGAACCATTAGTTAAAATTTGTAACATCATTAAAATCATCCATTGCATCTGGAAACTGGAGGGTGGCCAATGTAACCCCAATATTTAAAAAGGGCTCCAGGGGCAATATAGACCAGTGGGTTCCAGGGTAACTATAGACCAGTGAGAGCCTGACTTCAGTGCCAGGAAAATAGTGGAAACTATACTAAAGATCAAAATCATAGAGCATATAGAAAGACATGATTTAATGGGAAACAGTCAACATGGATTTACCCAAGGGAAGTCTTGCCTAACAAATCTGCTTCATTTTTTTGAAGGGGTTAATTTCATGTGAAAAACGGTGAACCAGTAGATATAGTGTATTTTTATTTTCAGAAGGTGTTTGACAAAGTCCCTCATAAGAGGCTTCTAAGAAAACTAAAAAGTCATGGGATAGGAGGCGATGTCCTTTTTTGGATTACAAACTGATTAAAAGACAGGAAACAGAAAGTAGGATAAAATGGTCAATTTTCACAGTGGAAAAGGGTAAAAAGTGGAGTGCCTCAGGGATCTGTACTTGTACTGGATCTTTTCAATATATTTATAATTGATGTGGAAAAGAATGACGAGTGAGGTTATCAAATTTGCAGATGATACAAAATTATTCAGAGTAGTTAAATCACAACTGGATTGTGATAAATTGCAGGACCTTGCAAGACTGGAAGATTGGGCATCCAAATGGCAGATGAAATTTAATATTGATAAGTTCAAGGTGATGCATATAGGGAAAACTAACCCATGATGTAGTTACACGATGTTAGGTTCCATATTAGGAACTACCACCCAGGAAATAGATCTAGGCGTCATAGTGGATAATACATTGAAATTGTCAGCTCAGTATGCTGTGGCAGTCAAAAAAGCAAACAGAACATTAGAAATTATTATTTATTTTATTTAGAATTTTTTTTATATACCAATGAACGTTGGGAACATCTCATTGGTTCACATTAAACATAAGTCAGCAACAGGCGCTTTTCAATGAAACAAGGAACATGTGTAAATACAGAGATACAGTTGAATGCATAACAGAGATAAATGTATCAAAATATATAGGAAGGTGAAGCATAACTTTTTACAGGGTAGCTGTGTATGTCAGGGGAGGGAGAAGGCGTCCGCGGGGGAGGCATCATGATCAGAATATGCTTGTTTGAATAGGTATGTTTTCAGGTATTGTTTACATTTTTTTGGGCAGGTTTCTTGACGTAGGGATGAGGGGGAGATTATTCCAGAGGGCGGGTGCAGCAAGGGAGAAAGCCCGAGCTTTAGTGGAGGTGAGCTTAGCATCCTTGGGTAAAGGGATGTGAAATGTAGCTCTGTGCTGTTGTCTTGTGGGTCTGTTTCTGTTGTGAAAGGTCAGGTGTTCCTTTAGCCAGTGAAAGTCTTGGTTGTAGAGGGATTTGCGTGTGAGAGTGAGGACTTTGTAAGATATTCTTGAGGTGACTGGGAGCCAATGCAGGCGTTTAAATACAGGGGTGATGTGGTCACGTCTGTGGGAGTTTGTTAGAATCCGGGCGGCAGCATTTTGGAGTAATTGAAGTGGTTGCAAATTAATGTGTTTTTGGGTAGTCCTAGGAGCAGGGTATTACAATAGTCAATTTTGGATAGGATGAATGATTGTAAAATGGTGCGGAAGTCACTGAGGTGTAGAAGGGGTTTAAGTTTTTTGAGCAAGTGAAGTTTGTAGTAACAGGCTTTGATTGTGTTATTAATGTGGTTATCAATTGTGATGCCGAGGCTGCGCACATGTTGAGTGGAGGCAGTGGCAGTGAAGGAGTTGTTTATCTGGAGGGGTGGGGTGATGCCTTGGGTCCAATGTAGAGGAGCTCTGTTTTGGCAGTGTTGAGTGTGAGGAAGTTGTTTGTCAATAGGGTGTTAATGATCGATAGGGTGGAGTTCCAGGTCTCAATAGCTTTGTGAAGTGTGTCGTTTACAGGAATGAGTATTTGCACATCATCTGCATAGATGAAGTGCGGGAGGTCTAGGCTGGAAAGCAGGTTACAGAGGGGGAGGAGATAAATGTTGAAGAGGGTGGAGAAGAGGGAGGAGCCTTGAGGGACACCTTGATCAAGCGGGATTGGTTTGGATGCACATTTGCCCAATTGGACACTGTAATGTCTGTCTTGTAAGTAGGATTGAAACCATTGGTGAGCTGAGCCTGTGATGCCAATATCGGTGAGGCGTTCTGCTAGTATTCTGTGATTGACCATGTCAAATGCAGAGGAAATATCAAGGAGGATGAGGATATGTGAGAGGCCTTTGTCAGGGCTTTTGAGAATGAAATCCGACAGGGAGATTAGTAAGGCCTCGGTGCTGTGATGTCGACGGAAGCCGTATTGAGATTGTGAGAGAATATTGTTTTGGTCAAGGTATTCGGTTAATTGGCGATTGATTGACTTTTCCGGGGCTCGTCTTCAGTAGAATTTTCTTCTTTAATTTTGGTTCCAACGCTCTGAGAGCGTGCAGATAGCTCCTAATTGCTATGGAGATGGAAAAATACTGAGGATCTGCACTTCCTGCAGGGGTATATGTACTAGGGGCTGACGTCAGATTGAAATCTGATCAGTCTCCAACTGCTAGCACGAGTACACTATACCCATTGGTTCTGAGTCCATCTGCTACACGCTGATGATGGCATGTTTGAGATTTTTAGGGACAATGCCAAGGGAGATGGATCTGTTGAGGATGTTAAAGATGGGCTTGGCAATGATGTCCGGGATGGTGAGGAGGTTCTTAGTGGGGATGGAGTCGAAGGGGTGTGTGCAGGGAAATGGTGAATAAAACGGAAAATGTCTTAATGCCTCTGTATCGCTCCATGGTGAGACCACACCACATCTCAAAAAAGATATAGTTGCAGTGGAGAAGGTACAAAGAAGGGTGACCAAAATGATGAAAGGGGATGGAACAGCTCCCCTATGAGGAAAGGCTGAAGAGGTTAGGGCTGTTCAGCTTGGAGAAGAGACGGCTGAGGGAGGATATGATAGAGGTGTTTAAGATCATGAGAGGTCTAGAACGGGTAAATGTGAATCGTTTATTTACTCTTTTGGATAATAGGACTAGGGGACACTCCATGAAGAAAGCAAGTAGCACATTTAAAACTAATCGCAGAAAATTCTTTTTCACTCAACGCACAATTAAGCTCTGGAATTTGTTGCCAGAGGATGTGCTTAGTGCACTTAGGGGCAGATTTTTAAAGGAGCATGCACGGGGTACATTTGTGCGCTCTACCCAGTGCGCACAAATGTACACCCGATTTTATAACACACGCGCGCTGCCGTGCGCGTGTTATAAAATCCAGGGTCGGCGCACATGGGGGTGTACACTTGTGCACGCCAAGCCCTAGGGGAGTCCTGATGGCTTAACCCATTCCCTCCAAGGCCGCTCCAAAATTGGAGCGACCTCGGAGGGAACTTTCATTTCACTCCCCCCCACCTTCCCCTATTTAACCCACCCCCCCGCCCTACCTAAATCCCCCCCCCACCTTTGTTCTCTAAGTTATGCCTGCCTAAGTCAGGCGTAACTTGCACGCGCCATCCCCTGGCATGGCTGCTGTGCCAGAGGACTCGGGACCGCCCCCGGACCGCTGCCATGCCCACGACCCCACCCCCTTCTCAAAGTCCCGGGACATACGCATGTCCTGGGGCTTGCGCACGCCACTGAACCTATGCAAAATAGGCTCGGCGCGTGCAGGGGGGTTTTAAAGGGTTACACGCGTAACCCTTTGAAAATCTACCCCTTAGTGTAGCTGGGTTTAAAAACAGGTTTGGATAAGTTCTTGGAGGAGAAGTCCATTAATGGCTATTAATCAAGTTGACTTAGGGAATAGCCACTGCCTTTAATGGCATCAGTAGCATGGGATATACTTAGTTTTTGGGTACTTGCCAGGTTCTTATGGCCTGGATTGGCCACTGTTGGAAACAGGATGCTGGGCTTGATGGACCCTTGGTCTGACCCAATATGGCAAGTTCTTATCATCTTAGCCACAGCTATTGGGATAAACCTTAAAAACTACTCCATGGATTGGAATGAATTAAAATACTTGACTAATTTCAACAGAACAAATTGACTGAAAGTATACAGTAACGCATTTATTAAAGATCAATGTGTAAAGAGGCTACAAAGCACAAGAACTTGTAATTACATCTTTCCATTAACTTTCCATATTTAATCAGGAAAAGTTAAGTTGGAAAGCATCACTTGCTTTCAGTGTGATTACTGATGCTATACACAAGAGACTATAAAGTGGAATTAAAAGTGAACCAATGTTCAGGGCTTAGAAGATAATCTTCCCTTCCCACACAAAATCTTGGACTTCAGAGAGGTTTAACATAAAGACAGGAAAGTTTAACAGCTTAAGCCCATAATTGAGGTATGATGTTTGGATATCCTGAGAGTGGACTGGACACTATCCTAGGGGTTACCCCAGTGTTTGCACATGCACAGCTGGATGTGCCCTTAGCAAAAACAAGAGATAAGGAAAGCCCGCAAATGGATGTTGCTGGCAAAGAAAACTTAAGATAGCTGCAAAATTGATAGGAACCTTCATTTTCGGTTTTTACTTTAATGTTCTCAAGAATTCATCAGTGTTTCTTACAACAAAAAAAATGACATTTGCCTGGAAAAATTAGGAGTCATTTTTTTCCAGTACTTTCTCCCATTTTTTGTTCTTGTTGTAACAAACTCTGATAAATTCCTGGAAAAATAAAATAACTGAAAATAAAGGTCGCTAAAACTAGAAGAGTATTTACGAGTAATATTGTTCCATCCTTTTTGATGGGTTTATAAGCTGGTTATTATAATCTTTGTAATTAAAGAAAAAATAATACTCACTGAATAATGAGCTTGAGAAGTGTTGCTTTCTAAGAGCTGGCCAGAAAAGTTAAATATAAGTACTGTAGTGTAATACAGCCATCCAGTGGTTAAGTAACAGACTTTCCTTGCACTGCAGAAAATTGTTGAATGCTCACTGTTTGAAGATAGTTTTCGTCACACAATTCATGAGCAAGAGGAGATGCCAGAACGCATGAGTGGCAAACATCGAGATTGGTTCTGGATAACCTTCCTTCACAGGCGCTCAGTACAAATAACCCCAATGTATAATGAAACAAAACTGGAAAGGCACATCTGGTATGCGCTGTAGGAAATCATAATTATAATAGACAGGGTAAGGTTATAACAACCCGTATCACTTACGCATTGCCAATGCACAGAATTTATGCCAATTTGCTAAGTGAATTTATGTGCATAAGTTCACTTTCAAAATTATCCCTAAGATTCACATATGTTACACTCTGCAGAGAGCAGGTGTATCTCTTGTGGGTTAATTTACATACATACTAGTATGCACATAAGTTCCATAACTCCACCCCCAGGAATGCCTATTTTATGTGTGCAAACAAGCACATAACTCCCCATGCAACTGTAGAACAAGTCATATCTCATGTTCATAATTTCTTTTGAAAATGGCCCCTAACATGTACATTCTTTATCTGCAGCGAGAGATGACATGCACTTGGCTAGGGACTTTAGTTATTGAACCTCCCCCAAATACATGTTTTGAGAGTGGTACACGATACGTCAGGAATATAATGTGGGTGCATTCTCTTTCCTTATGATACCACAGCTCCACATAATGCCCTGCCTCTCCTCAAGGGGATATCTCCCTCTCTTTCTTTTAGGAAAAATTGTGTGTGGAAGTGGGGGAGTAGGAGATGTGTGGAAATGTTTGTTGGGAGGGCAGCATAGAGGACATGGTAAGGAATATGTGGGTGTATTTGGAGGTGTGTGTGTGTGTGGAGTGGTATATGAGGGGGTTATGAGTGTAGGGGTAGAGATTAGATGGGTCAAAGATTACAAGAGGTTACAGGAGGGGTGTTTAGAGGCTGCATGGTATGGGGGGATATGGGAAGGCAATGTGCGTAAGCACATGAGTGTTTGAGAGTATATTTGCTTGTGTGTGAGTGTGGTAGGTGAGTTGTTTCTAGGAGGAATTGTGCACGAGGAAAATAGTTTGAGGGGTCTCCGGTGGATGGGGGGTGACTCATAGGCACGGATGTACAAGCCCTCAAGAACCCAGCTCCTTTTATATCTGTTTTTATTTGCCTTTGCATGGAAACATATCTGTAACTTTTATGTTACCCTTACATAATTTTCCATACCCAGGAAATTTACATGCATAGTAGGTGTCCACACATGCAGATGAAAAATTAAAATCACAAAACCACCCCTGCAGAACTGATTTCTTATTCAAATCTTTTTTCTTTGTATTATCTTTTTTTTTTTTTTTTTACAAATAATTATTATTCACCACAACTTGAAAAGGAGTGGAAAAGCTAGTTCATTCCAAAAATTAGTTCCAACTGCAAGAAGCAGTTATATTAGCATGTAATAGGGGTGGGAAGAAGAAAATAAATGTTTTGTTTAGTTTGGGGGGGGGGGGGGTTCCCATGAATTTTGTCTGTTTATTTTGTTATAAATACAAAGTAAACATTAAACACCCCTCCCCTCAAAACAAAAAAAAAAAGAAAAACGGGCCTTCTGAGATCTCCCATACCCCCCACCCATCACAAACCACCTGAAAATATGCCGGGGCCAGAATCTTTCCTAGCTTCCACTTACCCATGCTGGAGGGATCCAACGCCATGACCCATGCTAAAGCCTGGGCCTTGCACAGCCTAGGCCTACACAAGGCCAAGGCTTCAGCCTGGGCCTAGACATCGGGATCAGGCTTCGAGGCTTGATTCTGATTCCTAAACCCAGGCCAAAGCCTGTGCCTTGCGAAGGCCTAGGCCATTGTAGGTCACCATGACCTCAGCCTAGGCCCTCTGCAAGGCCCAGGCTTTAGCATGGCCCTCTGCAAGGCCCGGATTCAAGGCCTAGGCTGAGGCCCAGACCCAGTCCCTACACCAGGGCCCAGCCCAGAGGCCAGGTCCCAACGTCTGGGCCTCAGCCTAGGGTAAGGGTCAGGATCAGGCTCAGGCCTGGCACCCAGGCCTCAGTTCCCTTTCTTCTTCGACAAAATGGTGCCCTCCACTTGGGAGGCACCAGAGTTAATTAACTCCAGTGTATCCAGGAGGGCACCCTTTTGATGATTGGCAGCTAACTGAACAAATTTTATGCAGATGACATCCAGTTCTTCGTACATGTTCGTCCAATCTGGACAGATATTGTAGAGCTTGTGAACATCTGTCTTTCTACTATTCAGAAATGGCTATTTTTTTAATAAATTGTCTTTGAATCTTGCCAAAACACAGTGAGTTTTAATCCAGAGACCACTCTCCAAGATTCAATACACTACAGTTGCGATTGAGAATGCCAGTTTGCCATTGAACTCATGTATACGGAACCCTGATGTGCTAATCGACCCTTTGCTCTCTTTCTTTCCCCACATAAGTAAAGTGTTGCAGTCCGGCTTCTATAAGCTACAAGTTTTATGTGGCTGATTTTCAGACTGTCGTACAGGCCTCAATCCTGCCATCTTCATTGGTTTACCTGCTGTGAAATTAAAACTGCTTTAGCTTTTGTTAAACACAGCTGCTGGTTTGATTTTAGGTTGTAAAAGTAGGAATCATATTACACCTGTGTTCACAGATCTTCATTGGCTTCCAATTGCTGAACGCATCCAGTACAAAACAGCAGTCGTATTTAAATCGATCTCTTCCTCTGTCACAGTATGATGCAATGCCTTGCTGCATATATGTAGTGTCCGACACGCCAATTGCGATCATCACAACGAGGACTGTTGAATGTACCATCTTTGCACCACGCCAGATTGTCGCGGCACCTATTCTCTGGAATTCCTTTCCAGAGGCATTACGCCTAGCTGATGGAGGGAAAGCTTTCAAAACTTTGTTGAAAACAGGCTTTTGGGGATTTTGAATAGTTGTTAGCATAATTCATTCTCCTGATTATGACTGTTATGGTACTCCTGTGAATTTTTTTTTTTTTCTTTATGATTAGAAGTAATTTGTTCTTGTGATTATTTTATGTATATTTTGTGTGATTGTTTTATTTGTACATCGCTTAGAGTATTGATATAGGCAATTTATAAATCCTATAAAGATAAAGAGGTACCCTCCACTGGGAAGGATGCGCTGGAGTTAATTAACTCTGGTACCTCCTAAGTGGACAGCATCATTTCATTGAAGAAGACAGAAGAAGACCAAAAAGTAAGGCCTGGGCCTGTCGCTGGGCCGAGGCACCAGTGTTAGTCCTGGGCTTGGGCCAAGGCCCTGGCTTCGGGACTTGGCCTCCAGGCCGGGCCCAGCATCGAGCCCGTGTCCAGGCAGAGGCCCCGGCATTGGGACCTGGTCCATCGGCCTGGGCTTGGACCATGACGCTGGATCCCCGATAGAGCAGGTAGGTTTGTTTAATTTTTGGGGTCACGCTCGGGCCTAGGCCGTGGCTCCTGCTTCAGGCCGCAGTCTATGCCTAGGCGAGGCCCTGGCGTCATGCTCAGGTGTAGGCTGAGCGCCCTTGCTTTGGTCCTTGGCCTATTCCCTAGGTGAAGACCCAGCTTCGGGCCTGGGCCTAGGACCGATGGATCAATTTTTTTGTTTTCAAAACAAAAAAATGTGAAAGCCAACAACATTTTGTGAGAACTTTTAATCATTCTGCTTTAAGAATGAAACAAAATAGGAAATTGTCTCATTTTCTATTGTAATTCATCACTTAAAAAAAAATACCTAAAACAATATCCACACAAACCGCCAGTTTCATTTTTATTAAACATGGAGCTGAAAAATTACACTGCTGGACCCTTCATCAGCTGCATAAGGCATCCATGCAGTACTCACTGTAAAGATCACCAAAAATCTATCCATGGGAGGGCATTTTCAAACAGATTAGCCAACTAGATTGCCCTGGGTGACTGAAGACTGTTATGCCGGTCAGCCAAGGAGGCTGGCCAAGCTTATCCCTTCCGGTCTCGTCCAAGTCCAACACGCTCCGGATCCCCGGGGGCTACCGCAATGTCGAAAGGCCTACCCCTGCGCTCGGGACGCTGTCGCAGCGGAAGCCCCTCCCCCGACGTCCTCTAAACGCGCGCGGCGAAGCCAGCCTTTGTTTTAAAGAAATCAGCACAGGAAGGCTGGCCTACCACCACTGGTTTCTGCCCCTTCCTGGAGGTGTTTAGCCTGCCCTTGTTTGCTGGCTCATCGAGTTAGCAAGGATCGTGTTGGAAGGAAAGCCTCCGGTCTGAACTACTCTGCCACTTCCTAGCTACCGCTGGAAGCTCTCTCTGCCCTTCAAGGTATTCTCTAACCTGGGTACCCACTCCTCGGGGGCCCCTTTGCTTTCTTTCAGGTGCCTTACTGGGATCAGGTACTCTCTCCTCGAGGGCCTGCTCTCCCTGCCTCGGTGCCTGTAACCATCTGCTTCTACCTACTGGAATCACTACCATCAGCTACCAACTTAGTGAGTAATCTAACGTATCTGTCTGTCTCATCTACAGCTCTGCTGCACTGGGAACCTGCAACCGGACTTCCATAAACCATCACTGTGAGATGGGTCTCCTCTGCCAAGGATCTCTGGACTGGTTATACCTGGATTGCCTCGCTACTGCCACCTCTGGTGGAACTCATCAGCTGGTTAATAAAAGACAAATCTCTGTGATGGTGCATCCTGAGTCTAGCCTGGTACTGTGGCTCCTCACAGGGCTCCTCCCTGTGGGCGTGATCATCTCCACAGTACCCAAGAATCCACTCAAACACCTCAAAACCATAACAGACTGTTCTTGCCCCCTCCACCCAGCACTGTATTTATGTTGGGGGGGAGGGGGAGGGAAGGGGAGTTTACAACGTGCATACATTTGGATGTACAATTGCACAGTGTAATGTTTTATCTCTTTCTACTACCCAATAAATTACAGGCACAACATACACGGGCTCTTTGTATCCGTCTATGCCTGCCAGGCATAGACCGTTTTACCTGGCTAGTTTCCCTTTTCAGCAGCACAGCTTACTGACAATTGCCCTTCCCCCCATGAGTTCTGCTATTTTTGCTGTGTATAAATTTAATTTCTTAAATTCTTCTCAAGGTGCACTTGCTTTGATCATAACTATCAGAATTGCTTTTCAGTGTGACCAGCCCCTCCGCACCCTCATCCACTCGTTCGGTGCCATCCATCACATCCCAGAGCAATGCTTAAAGCAGAAGTACCAGCACAATTACATTTTCCATCATTCGCCACCTCCACCTTTCTGCATCTTGGAGAACTGGGGGGGGGGGGGGGTTGCCATGCTCTCATCAGAAACCCGAGCCAGGTACTGGCGGGAGTGTGGGAGTCACCTGGCTGCGGAAACATGCAGCTCTGCCACCTGACAAGTCTTTTTTCCAGCTGGGTATCTCTACACTTCCTGAATGCAGAAGGGCAAAGTCTTCCACAGCTCTAACCATTTTAGCAGAGCCTCACCAGGAGAAGGGAGCAGGCTCGCTCATGCATTACACGGGGCAGTAGGGTTTTGGCGCCTGTTGAATGACTTCCCTGAAATGTGGGAGCTCCGTGGCTGCTGCTTCCCTCTCTTTGCCACTACTGCTCCTGCCACTGTTGGCACAAGCTGTGGGGGCCTAGGGTAGCATCTACTGCTGTGTAACCCATGAAACTGATATTTCAGACAAGTACTATCTGGGCTGTGGAGCCAGCAGTGCAGAATGGGGAAGTGCCGGAAAGCAGGCACAGTGAGCCCTGTGTGGAATCGGGAGGGTGAGAAACTGGGAAACAGCAGCTGGGTTGAGCAGGAGGAAGGAGGTAGGGATGGGGCAGCTACTGGCCGGGCAACTATGGGCTCAGTTTTGGAAATCCTACAAAATTTGGAAAGGGGCAGCAAAATGTTATTCTTTGTAGACTTCTGGGAGGGCTTAAGGCACCTGCGCCTCGAAGAAAGGCAGACCCCGATGCAGGGATCCCACTAATACATACGTTGCATGAATACTGCACACAAACAGCCAACAAATGTACTCGGTGGAGGAGATTTAAAAAAAATAAATAAATCAGGAGGTGTGGCTATATTAAGACTTGCAACTTTTATTCCAAAAGAGCATAAAACTATAAGGAACAGAGCTGACCTAGTGGGTCGAGTGACGAGTGCTGTGCACTGCCTTGTAGGCGGCCACCGGTTCAATCCTCTGCATGCTAAGAGCTGTGGATGCTGCGGAGGCAGTGTTCCCAGCCCTCGGTGGGGAAAGGAGTCACAGGCGTTATTTAAGGGTTGGTACTTGGGGCCTGGATTCAGGCCCATAATTGCAGATTTCCAGAAGAAGCCTTGCTGGATGGCCCCCGGCCCCACAATGACTGAACTTAGTGTAAGTTGGGAGGAAATATAAGCTGGGGGAACAAAAGCCCTAGCTTATGATGCCCGATCCATGTTCTGGTTCCAATTCAGCTAAAAGGCCAAGAAGCAACAGAAAACTTCCAAAGTCAAAACAAAACAAAAAAAAAACAAACCTGTAAAAAATAAAATATATTGTGACATCACCTGTAGAAAGTGTGACATCCTGGATAGCCTTTGTTTTATTTGCATGCCAGATTAGCAGTGGAACTAAACAAAAGCAATGCCATTTATCTAGATATAGTTGAAGTTTGATATGTATCCAATTTCCAAATATATTCTGGAATACAAAACAGCGCAGTTGGTCATTCTGAGAAAGAGCACATCTCTTCACACTTCTATTCCTTTTCAGCAGATCTAATGGTCAATATTAATCAGGTTTAGGCTGACAATAATTATAAATTGAAACACAAGGAAAGATAAGAAGAAGAATTTCAGAGTCCAGAATGATGAAGGTAATATGAGTTGCAGTCATTATGTTCTTTATTGAGAAACCACCACATTGTCATGTAAACCAGGAGTGGGAAAAAACTTTAGTTTTTTAAAAACAGGGCCACATTACTGGCTTTCATCTGCAGCAGGAGGCCAAAGGGAGATCCCCCTTGGAGCTTATCCTACTACTGCCTCTCTCTCCTATGCCCCAATCGGTTAATCCCCTGGCTGGAGCAGGCAAAGTCTCCCTCATGGCCCAGCCTGAGCATTAACATGTGAGATGTGTCCTCTAACTCCACCCCCTCCCTAACTTCCCCTGTTCCAACATGCTTTTCTCTTTTTCCACCCATTTTTGCTGTACTCGCCCTCCATTTCCTCTCCTCAAATCTCTCTTTCTCCAAGGACATGCAGTATGGTAGTCCTCACACATGGGCGACATCAGACAGAGCCCCAATACAGAAAACGTATGCCAAAGTTTCTAGAACTGTGACCAGGCACACTGAGCATGCCCAGCATGCCCTATACCACACCTCAACGCGGGATTCCTCTTCAGTCTCTTCTTTTCCACAGAGCTGTAAGCCTCCTAGTCTGATTGAGCTCACTTTGGCCTAGTGGAAAATGTTTTTCATTGCCGGTTTTTTTTATTTCGTTTCATCGCCGGGCCCCACTCAGTGCCTTCCCGTAGTATCCTAGTCAGGATTTTCAGCATTTCTGGTAAGTTTTCTTTGCAGTAGATTCCCCCCACAGCAGCGGTGCCCCACTGCCAGCCAGCCATCAATGGCTGCTGCCTTCATTTCGTTTCTTGTCTGCAGCCCTGTTTTCTTTCATTCTGTCATGGCCTCGTCCGGTTTTCATCGCTGCCCCCAATGCTTGAGGACCGTGTCCATTACAGATCATCATAAAATATGTGTCCTCTGCTTGGGGGTATCGCATGACGTCCAGGGTTGTCGCTTGTGTGTCGTCTTCAACTCAACAAAATGGATCAGCTCTTAGGGTTGAGGAAGTTTGAGACATCAGCATCGATGGACACCACACCATCAACATTGGCGAGACTGTCTGTTCTATCGGTGCCATCAGTGGATAATGGTATCGGAGACTGACCGTTGTTGATCTCCTCTGGGCCGAGAATGCCAAGTTTACTATCTTCGGCCTTGGCACCAGAGAAAGACCAGGCTGAGTATTGAGGGAAGCATAAGAACTATCAGCACTGGTCCCCGTTGATGCACAGTGACAGGAGTGGGGATGCAAACAGCTTTTGCCATGATGCCCCCGAAGCAAGGAAGGCCCATCCTCTATCGATGCCAGATGTCCACAATGGTCTCCACAGGTGCTGGTGCCAGTCACCAATCCAACTCATGGGTCCGAAGATCTGGCCACCCCTCCTTCTTCCCAGTCGGTGTTGGAATAGGCAATGTTTGAGGAGGAGCTGGGGTGTCGAGTCCAGCTAGCACTGCAGGGCATCAGGCCTGTGGCACTGAAGACACCCAAGCCAGTGCTGCCCATCATCCTACCGTTACTGGAGAAGCTCAGCTTGCTCATTGGTTTATTACCGACCCAGCTGGTGCTGGTTCCCAGGACAGCACTGGTGCCTGGCAGAGCACAGAGGCCTCTCCCTACCAATAAGGTGGTCGTTGCCGGATACTCCAAAGAGGAAGCTCCACAGAGTCCGGCAGAGACACAGAGGTCTGTAGTCCACCATCCAGTTCTACTGGTGCCTGCACCTCTAGATGAAGGCCAAGTACCTAGGGCCCCATTCCCTGTAGCACAGACTGAGGATGAGAGTCACTATGACCCTTGGGGGGATGATCCAATGAAGTCCTCTGAGTGCTCTGATGGTCTTCAGTCAGACCCTTTTCCTCTAGATGAATGGAGGATGTTTCCACTTGAGGACTTGTTTGTGAAGGTGATGGCGGAGGCCATCCCATTTCAACTTTTAGCAGAAGATTATGCCAGGCACAAAATGCTTGACATCCTCCAGTTCGTGGAACCTCCTAAGAGATTGTGAAGATATGGGAACACCCCCTCACAATGACTACCATTAACAAGAAGGTGGACGGGATCTACCTCGTACAGAAGGCTGCCGGATTTGATAAATGTCAACTGCCTCACCAATTGGTGATTGTCAAATCTGCCTTCAAGAGGGCCAAGTGCTCTCAGACCCATTCCTCGGCGCCGCCAGGGAAGGACCACAGAGTGATGGATGTTCTTGGAAGGAAGATGTTCCAAGGCGCCGGGCTTATTGCTCACATCACTGCCTACATGAGGCAGTACTCATGGGACATCTGGGAGCAGGTGCAGGAGATGGCTGAGCAGCTGCCTCAACAGCAAGACACCCTCATGTTGCTGGTGCACAAGGGTCTGGAATGCGGAAAACACAAGGTCCGTGAGACCTACGATGTTTTCGAAATGGCATCAAGAATCAGCCCCACGGAATGGCAGGACTGCGGGCCTCAGATCTCTGATCAGAGGTATAGGAATGACTTGCTGACATGCCATGTACTGGAGAGAATCTCTTCGGGGACAAGGTGGGGGATGTGGTGGCCCAATTTCGGGACCGCCATGAGATCCTCCAACAACTTTTGGACAGTACACCAGACCAGATACTTGGAACTTTCTTCTCTCTCTCAGTCACACTGGCTCTCAATCACACACATACACATGCGCTCTCACTTACACATGCGCTCAGTCACTCACATATACACAAGCTTTTTCTCTCTCACTTATATAGGCTCTTAATTATACATTTACACACATGCTGTCTATCTTTTCAGGCTTACACATACAGGCTTTCAATCACACACATACATGCTGTCTTTTTCTCTCACACACAGACTCATACACATGCTTTCTCTCTCTCATTTACACACAGGCTCTCAATCACATGCTCCCTCACCTAAACCAGCTCTCAATCACACACAGTCACACATGCTCTCTCTCTTACTTATACACACAGGCTCTTAATCATACATACACATGATCTCTCTCACATACACATACTGTTTCATACAAACAGATTTTCAATCACAAACTTACATATACAGGTTCCCAATTGTAAACTTACATTCATGCCCTCTCACAGGCAGGCTCTCAGTCACAGACATACTCTCTTTCACATCACAATCATTCACATACATGCTCTCTCACACACATACACAGGATCTCAAACACATATGCTTGCTCATTCATTCTCTCTCCCCACCCCCCTCCCCCAGAACTAGCAGCAGCAGCAGCCTCCTCTCAGCCCTAAAGGCAGCAGCAACCTCCTTCATTTTCAGCCCTCGGAGAAAGGAGTCCCATTGACCGCGAGGGCTGATGTTGTTCCTTATTTTACTCCGAACTGCGCTGCTCATCCTTCAGGCCGCGCCTCTCTTCTTTTCTTGGGCCAATGCTGCCCACACTGGCATGGTCTCTTCTTCCCGCGCATGCACCTGCTGCTCATCACTTCCTCTTCCGGGGCGTGGGAAGAAGAGACCATGCCGGTGCCGCTGACTCCAGCTGTTCTGCCGTGTTCCGCCCGGGCTGTCAGCATTTTAAGCCCGAAATCGAAGCAGCCTCGGAGGGAATGGGGGAGGGAGGCCTCTGAGGGAACTTCTTTACCCCCCACCCCACCTTCCCCTAGCTCCCCCGCCCTCTCCCCCCTACCTTTTTTTTTTTTTTTAAATTTCAAAACTTACTTCAGCCCTGGGGCTGAAGTAAGTTGCGCGCACCGGCCGACTGCCAGCACGCGATCCCCGGCACAGTGGCTTTTAAAATCCGGCCCATAATGTCTAACTTGTAAATACATATAAAACTGAAAGTTTGGAATATCATATTGTACATATAGCTGTTCAAAAGGATGCATACATTTTTGAGAATCGTTATACAAATTTGCAATAGACACCATGGGCCAGATTTTAAAAGCGCTACGCATGTGAATTGGCTTACGCGCGCCGGGCCTATTTTATAAAGGCCTGGCGACGCGCATAAAGCCCCGAGACACGTATAAGTCGCGGGGCTTTACTAAAGGGGCGGGGAATGGGCGCGTGCTGGCAGACTGCTGGCACGCACAAACTGTGCCTGCCTCCAGGCAAGCGCAAAAGGTGAGGGAACGGAGAAGACTACGGGCATTGGTGCACGCAAGGTGCACTAGCATGCACCCCCTTGCACATGCCGACCCCTGATTTTATAACATGCACGCGCATGTTATAAAATCGGGCGTACATGTGTGCGCGCTGGGTAGCGCATGCACGTGTACGCCCGCACGCAGGTCTTAAAATCTACCCCTATACCTTTAGATTCCCAGAGTTGAAAGTAATGATAATCCACCCCAGATAAGAAAGCTGGATTGCCCACTAAGCTTACAACTTAGTATCATGAGGAGATACCTTCCACTCGGCACAAAATAAATGCCAAGCCAGTATGACCGGTTTTAAGAATATGCATTCGCATCTTTAAGGGCAAGTCTATATTATGAGCATGTAAAATGTTCATTGGTTTATATGGTTGCAAATTGTCGAAATTAGTGCCGGCATTTCAAATTTGTACTGTGCATGATGCCATTCCCAACAGCAGCCACAATGGTGGTCAAATGCAAACAAGCATTCAGGCACAGTCTACCTGTGCCTGAATGCTTGTTTGCATTTTGCCCCTTTTTGCTACCTAAACCAAGAGTCCGGTTATTCCTGTTTTCGAATGTTGACAACGTACAAGTGGATTCTTACTAGTTTCTCCCTTTAATTCTTGTCATGTCTAGTTTTCTGTTTTTCCTGCCATGCCTCCAAATGATTGTCTTCCTCTGTGCTGTAATAGTTGATTTTTTTCACCCTTCTGGTCAATAATGGATTACAAATAAATCCATATTTGTATTTTGTGTACTTTACTGGTGTAATGCGATAATTCAGTAGTATGACATCTTTAGTCAAGATTCCTTGCAAGGAAAATTGGCCTTATAAAGTCATATGTGTGTGAGATTCTCACTAATTACTTTAGAACCATTCCTCATAGTAGAGCATCCAAGGACTCCTAGCTCACAGTTTTCATGTAACCCCTTCCCCACAAAATTTAGAATTGCTGTGAATTTCTTTACCTCCGTTTCCTGTAGGGAAACTGATCAGTTAATTTCAATTGTAATCTCAGTGAGGTTTGGGCACATTATGATGTAATCTAGGATTTTTAAAGCTTCCGCATCATTGCTTAAAGAAAACCATTTTAAAAACCGCCTTGCCAGGGGTTAGTAGTTATAACCAAATGCAAATTTCTGTATGAAAGAAGGAAACCAGGCATCGTGAAATGTTCACAGGCCTCCTTGTTGTATTCTGGTTTGGTGCCTTGCAGATCTGACGAGAGTATGCCCAGTGCCCACCTGTAATGTAGCCTGCTAGTATCATAATAAACCATGGGCACGTAAAGATCAAGTGTTTTATGAATGTTATCTACTTTCCAAAATGTTGCAGCCTTATTATGCAGCTTATTGGATGTACATTAGTCATAAGGAAGGAATGCAAGCCAGAAGTAGGGATTAATGAAGCACTAATCTCTTTATATTTATAGTAACTGAAATTGCTTTTTTAAGCCTTGCAGCGTGTGGTTTGGTATTTTGCTGACATCGTGTGGGCAGAAATAGCCACTGCACTCCAGATATGCTTCTCTCACAGCAGCAATCGTGGCAAATAACCTTTAGATAATTTATTTGGCGGTTAAAAAAAAAATTAACCATTACAACTTTCCTTTATTTTGATTTTTATGCTATTCTTGACTACAGTGAGAAATTTTGAAAGTTGTTAGTTTCCTGTTCTCTCAACTTTCTCATGTCCGTTTCATCTGTCTGTGTTGCTCAAATCTCCAACAGCAATCCCTCAGCTTCTTCCCCTCTTTCACTATCCCATTCTTCCTTTTAGCCTCTCAGCTTCCATCGCACCTCTGTCACCCCTCCTCAGCTTCCCAACCTCTATTTTCCCCTGTCCAGCGTTCCCCCTTTCCTCGTCTATCACTTAACTCCATCATTTTTTATTTTGGATTTTCTTTTTTTATATACCGACATTCGATCTGAGATATCACATGGGATTACATTCAGGTACTGTAGGTATTTCCCTATCCCCAGAGGGCTTACAATCTAAGTTTTGTACCCGAGGCAATGAAGGGTAAAGTGACTTGCCCAAGGTCACAAGGAGCTACAGCGGGTTCGAACCCTGATCGTCTCGCCTCCCTGCTTTGGATCTGTCTGGCTGCCTCCACACTCAGTTTCTAATCTCTACCTCTCATTTTCTTATCCTTGCAGCTCCTGTCGCTCTCCCCAAACTTCTTCTGCCTCACCATCTTCTTACCGCTCCTGGCAGTTGGCAAAATAAACTTTCCCCTGAGAACATCAGCAGGCTCCCTAAATCTCTTCAGATGCAGTCAACTTTCCAGAGCTTTCCATGGATCATGAAGCTGATCATGAGCCACATTGAGCTGCTTTGCATGCACAGAGCTCATTTATATGTAACCCCCGTTCTGGTGCCTGATCCCAGAATAGTGGTGGTACGTGTGTCCTGGGACCAGGCTTGTGTTTCCTTCACAGTACTATGGCCCTGGGTTGTTGGGTTTTTACCTACAGGGGGGAGGAAATATTCCTCCAGGGACCAAGGTGTCAGGGTGATTCTATTCCACTTTTCCCTGGGGAGGTCTCTCTTCACTGTCAGTGGGAGGGATGTAAGTGCCAATAAAATGCTCTGGAGGCTCAAGATGAGTGTCCGAAGCAAAACTTAACTGTAGCAATTGTTCAAAAGCAATAAATGGCACTTTACACATCAGTTCTTAGCACCAACACCTTGTTGTCACAGTTCTTCAACTGTGACCTGGATTGGCCAATGTTGGAAACAGGATACTGGGTTTGATGGATCTTTAGTCAGACTCAGTAAGGTAAATCTTATGTTCTTAACTTCTGAAATGATGGCTATGATCAATAATAGATTTTTGTCTCTTGCTACCCCTAGGCAGAACCAGTGTAGGTGCCATGCTGCCCCTGACCTTTGCCTCAGCGATCCCTCCCCCACAACTCCCTCTGACAGCAATTTCTCTCAGAGCTCTGGCGCTGATTCTGATGTTCTCACGAGTCAGCCTGTGGCCACCACCCTCTGAGATAATTTTTAAAGGGGAAAATATGTGAAAATTAGTGTAAAGGCTGCAAGAAGAAAATAACCGCAGACTTTGCACCAGTGCAGGAAGATAAAATTATCCCCTAAAAGCACAGGGTTTCTGTTAGTTCATTTTCTTAAGAACTAAAATTAACACAAATGTGATTTCTGCAAAAGCCATAACAATACCAGAAACTTACAGGTAGGACATATGGTATTTGCTGTATTCTAAGGCCCAGAGAGGGACAGACCTTAGAAAATGCCGGAATTTCATGGATGCCATTATCATGAATGCTAATCTCATGGGCATTACAGATGGTACAAACTGCCTGTTTCTTCACCGTTTTTGCTTCTTTTGTAGATTCTGTTCTAAAGGAACAGAGTATGGTTGTATGGGTGCCCCCCTGCCCTTTTCAAGTTCTAAATAGTTATAGTGAATTGAACCAAACGTTTTGTAGAGATAGTCCCTTGTCGGGTAGGGGGAGCATCTGAATTCATGCAATGTGCATTTCTACCTCCCCTCTTGACCCAGTGCCCTCTCAAATGATTAAAAGGTTGGAACTACCGCACATGACAGTTTTGCATCTTCACCCTCCCCTTTGCCTATCTGCCAAAGATTAGACTGCTAGGAAAGGATGGGGGAAGTGGGAGACTGCTGGAGTGTCTGGGGGAGTGAGTGTAAGATTACTGGGTATGGGAGTGGGGTCTGAGGAGTGAGACTGCTGGGTATAGTAGTTGGGGTTTGGAGGTAAGAACAAGGCTGATGGGGGTGAGGGGTGAGTGCTTGTGGCACTCAAGGAGTAGAGTTACCTACCCCCGATTTTAAGTATGGCACACCATTTCAAAAAGTTTGCCTACCCTTGCTCTAGTCTGTTGAAAGGTTATGATGCAATGCTGCTAAAACAGACTAGGGTCCACCCATGCCTGAAAAATAATTCTTTGGATCCTTTGTAACTAGTCATTATAGGCCAGTGTCAAACTTTCTGTTTCTTTGTAAGGTCATTGAGATGGGATTTGACGAACAACTTAATGACTATTTTCAAGAATAATTCATTTCATCCTCAGTATTAAGGCTTTAGGAAGGATCATAATACTGAAACAGATTTGGTAGCTTTAGTCAATGACAGTAGACTAAAAGCAGATGAGGGGTAGGATGAGCTAATATTGACATGAGCGTAGCCTTTGATACTATTAATCATAAATTACTTATCTATGAACTGTTGGAGATAGACTTGAAGGGACCTTGCAGATATGGTTTGCTTTGTATTTGGTGGATCAGACATTTCAAGCTGACTGGTGGTCACAACTTTCAAAACCAAAGCCTTTACTTGCGGCATCTTTCAAGGCTTGGTGCTAGCTCCTTTGCTCTTTAACCTCTTCTTAGCCCCCTTTTGCCATCCTAATCCAAGGGTCCGGTTACACCTTTTCTGTCTGCTGACAACATACAAGTCATAGTTTGTTTAGACTCTGCTTACCCAGAAGCAATACAAACCTTTAATGTATGCCTTGACTGTATTGGCCATGGGTTGTACTCCTATAAACTCAGTCAATCCCCATAAGTCTGAAACGCTTTAAGTGTGTAGAAGAGATGTTCCACCTATGGCCGCTCCTTAATAATAGGGATAGTTATTCCCTTCAAAGAGGTGGGTTCAGCCCTAGGGATAAAATTGTATTCTAAATTGAATATGCATCAGCACATCTCTTCTGTGGTCCAAACTTCCTCCTCCCTTCGTGGGCAATATATCGACTTTTTTGCATATTCTTGAGTTACAAGTTTTTTAGTGATTGCCTTAATTTACTCTTGTGTAGATTATTGTAACAACTTGTAAAAAGGCCTGTTCAATGGTGCAAAGAAAACAGTGACAACTCTTAGAAAACACTGGGGCTAACGTGATGTAAGGGTTGGGGAAATTTGATCATCTCCCTAGTTCTGCAGAAGCTACACTGGCTCCCCCTCTTAAATGGAATTACATTTAAAATCCTTTGCCTGTCTTTTTGATCCAGTCATAGGGGCTTTCCACAATATTTATCAGATCTTCCTACACACCCACCCTATGTTCCTTTTCAGCAGGAACTGCTGAGGACATCCCTTCCTTCTGTTATAAGATCAGAAGTGACATGTCACACTTCATTTAGCTTGTAAGCTCCTACATTTTAGAATGCAGTATTATCGGATATCCATCAAGAATCGAGCTTTCTGAAATTCAGGAAAAATGTAAAGGCTTGGCTGCCAGGGGGCAGAGCACAGGAGACAGAGGCTAGAAGGAGCTTCACCACTGGAAGCCCGCGGTCCCCCTGGGTGGAGCCCTTTGGGACCCAGGCCGCTTGGACTTAGGTGGGCCTCGCAGGGTCTCCCAGAGAGGAAGCATAGAGGTGTGCCCTCCAGTAGCAAGGGAGCGCGGTCGGTCACTGGACTGTAGGCCTGGAGTATCAGAGAAGGCCAATACAGCGTAGGCGATGACAAGGCAAGGGACAGAGCCAGAATCAAGGAGGCGTGGTCAATGGCAGCTGGGGTCAGGTTCCGAGGATCAGTCCGAGGGAAGTCAGCCAAAGCAGGAGTCAGATACCAGGAATCAGTCTGAGCGTAGTCAACGAAGCAGGGGTCAGAAGAGGTCACGAAGGCAGGCAAAGGTCAAAATGGTCAATGAAGCAGACAGAGGTCAGTACCAGTGAATCAGTCCAAAGGTACTACCCTGGGAGACAGGGACAGAAGGACGCTGGAACAAGACTGAACGCAGAGGCAAATAGTACACATACCGTGCCGACCCGATTGCTAAAGCAAGGAAGTCCAGACAGGAACTTCCTTAAGTAGTATGTTCAATCAGGGCTCGCTGCGGAGCTGGGACCTGCCCCTGGCCCTACAAAAGACCGGGTGGTCCGCGCGCACGTTGAGGCGTGGCCGCCAAGGAGGATGCCGAACTCCGGCGTGAGGCCTGGTGCACAGTGGAAGGCCCGGCGACCTCCGCCGCAGGACACAGAGGCCTGGAGGAGCTCGCGGCTGCCGCTGGGGAGGCTAACCCGTGACTTGCAGAGGAGCTAGCGAGGTGAGCAGGCCAGTGGGCCGGCTGAGCGCGGTCGGGGTGCACAACATGAGCAATCCTAGAACCTGCTGCTCCTTTTTTCCTTCCCTTCAGTTTGTTTTTTTTGGGGGGTTGGGGGATAGCTTATCATCAAATTACATTTTTCTTTGTAGTATATTGTATGATGTTAATTGTTTGTATTTGTAAAAGGTGGCTGAGTGGTAGGCTATGTGTCACAGAATACACCACACACTTATTCATAAGTATAGAATTGTACTTATAAGTTTGAGAATAAGCAATAAAAGCATACAAGATTGGAATATACACAAAAATACTTCCCCTCACAGTTCCAGTGTGAGCCTGATATATCTTTGTAAAAAAGTAAACAGCACCAGGAAACCAGGAACAGTTCATCAGGTACTTCATTAACCACTGTAATGTCCAAAGGTTTTTCCTCTGATCTGTTCTCTCTGATTTCAGTTTGTCTTATGTTATTCTCTTTAAGTTACTTCTTCTGACTTTTGCTCTAGTTTCTTCTCTGGGCTACTCCCGTATTCTTGAGGCCCCTAACTGTCTGTCCTTATCACATCAGCAAACAATTAGGTGTTGCTACTGTCTTGTTTTCCTCTGATACCTACATAGCCTCCTGAGTAACTGCTCTTTAATATATCTGTTCTCATGACTTGTTTCTTGTTACAAGCAGGCTAAGAAAAATGGCATATTTATTCTTAGAACTTAAAGGCCTTATAATCAAATAATTACACTAGTAATATCAGTGATTCTCTGTGCCACTAATTTATATTGCCGTGCAAAGTTCTTCATGTAAACTAAATAGCTCCTTGAAATTATTTTGTTATGTAAACCATTTGACTATTTTTGTATCCAAGTGATATATTAAATCCAAGAAACAAACTTCAAAACATCACATTTTGAAAACCGCATGGCTGATTCTCATGAAATTTTATATCTGGTCATAGGGTAAAATGCTCTTTAATTGGGGTGACTAGAATGTTGGTAGCTCCTTAGTTATTGATTGTTTACATTGGGAATTGGCAGGATGATTGACTGATTAAGATAGAATATGTCACCACCTTAGGCAGGAACTTAGGGTGCGTACACACGAGCATCTTGTGATAAAATTTAGTATAAGGTGGGTAAATCACTAAGGCCTGGAGCTCGCTGAAGTGACTGCCACCAAAAATGACCTTTCAGTTCAAGTACTTTAGGTCACAGGTGTGCAGTGGCTCAAAAGGAACTTTCATCAGCTAAGCTAACACTACGTTTAAGTCCCAAGACAGAGCAGGAGGCCTTAGGGGAAGCTTCAGTTGAAGCAGGTCCCACATGAAACGTACAACTATAGGCTGTACAGAGATGGGTGTATCATGAACACTGTGGTGGTACGCGCCCAGCTGCACTAAGATGAGCTCTAACGGAGTTGGTTTTAAGCCAGTCTACGATGGGTGTAGAAGGTAATCGAGCACTTTTGGTGTGGGGCAGGAGAATAGATCTAGAGCCTTCTGCTCACACCACATGGAAAACCTCCTCCACTTCAATCCATAAGACTTTCTAGTGGAAGGCTTTCTAGAAGCCACCAGGACACAACACATCCTCTGAAAGATCAAGTGGCTACAGAATTAACCTCTCAACATCCAGGCTGTGAACAGGATCTGGAGAATGGGATGCCACAGCCTGCGTTGGTCTTGCATGATGAGAACTGAGGGAAGTCCCTAGACTGATTGGTCTCAGGATGGACAACTCTTGAAGGAGTGGAAACTAGACCTGTTTCAGCCAATTAGGGGCCGGATGTTATAAAATCGGGCATACATGTGTGCACGTCGGGTAGCACGCGTACGTTTAAAAATCTACCCCTTTGTCTTTTTGGTATAAATTGTGTTTTATGAAGGAAGTCACGCACTTATATACATCATTGGCTGGATGTATTGGGGCATCGAGTAACTGAGCAAGATCTGAAGACCTATTTTAAGTTTGCATTTACAAGTACCGAGGAAGTAAAGTTGTAAGAAACACAATATAAGCTTTTGCACAAAATGTATATTGATAATGTTCGAGAGTGTAAAATGCACATTGGTGTCATGGACGCTTGTATTAAGTGTCATGGTGACAGGAGTACCTTAATTCATATTTTTCTTCTATGTCCTACTACATTTCCTTTTTGGCAGGAGGGCCTATTGGTTATTGAAAATGTTCTTCAGAAGAAACCTCCACTTACAGGAGATGGCTTTCCTCCTCTACCAAGAGTATAGTAAAGCTTTTACCTATCGTGACTTTGTTAGCTAAAGCACGTGTGCTCGCTAATTGGCTCAAACCTACCTGTCCCTCCCCAGTAATGTGGTATCAAAAACTTGTAAATCAGATGCAAATAGCGAGACTGGATGTTCAATTTACTAATTGAAGGATACCTATAGAATAGAAAAAGCTTTGGGAATTGACGTATTACTCGTTACCCATGACACTCAGGCAACATTTTCTGACTAATGGATACTCTACTGCAGCAGTTCTCAACCGGTG
Organism: Rhinatrema bivittatum; assembly: GCF_901001135.1. Classification (NCBI taxonomy): domain Eukaryota; kingdom Metazoa; phylum Chordata; class Amphibia; order Gymnophiona; family Rhinatrematidae; genus Rhinatrema; species Rhinatrema bivittatum. The sequence continues at coordinate 47,492,666 of NC_042622.1, forward strand.
TGTCGCCAAGAACATGCAGGTGTGTCGCCACACTTCCCGGTCCTCCTCTGCCCTGGCTTAAAATGCTGACAGCCCGGGTGGAATGCGGCAGAACAGCTGGAGTCAGCAGCACTGGCATGCTCTCTTCTTCCGATGCCCCGGAAGAGGAAGTGATGAGCAGCAGGTGCGTGCACGGAAGAAGGGACAATGCCAGTGTGGACAGCATTGGCCCAAGAAAAGAAGAGAGAGGCGCAGCCTGAAGGATGAGCAGCGCAGTTCGGAGTAAAATAAGGAACAATGTCAACCCTCGCGGTCAATGGGACTCCTTTCCCCACGAGGGCTGAAAATGAAGGAGGTTGCTGCTGCCTTTAGGGCTGAGAGGAGGCTGCTGCTGCCGCTAATTCTGGGGGAGGGAGAGAGAGAGTGAATGAGCAAGCATATGTGTTTGAGATCCTGTGTGTGTGTGTGTGTGTGTGAGTGAGACAGTATGTATGTGAATGATTGAGAGCCTGTATAAGTGAAAGAGAGTGTGTGATTGAGAGCCTGTGTATGAGAGAGAGCATGAATGTAAGTACCGGTATATGATTGAGAACCTGTATGTGTAAGTTTGTGATTGAAAACCTGTTTGTGTGAAAGAGTATTTGTGTATGATTGACATCCTTTGTGTGAGAGACATCATGTGTATGTACGATTAAGAACCTGTGTGTATAAGTAAGAGAGAGCATGTGTGTCTGCGTGTGATTGAGAGCTGGTTTAGGTGAGGGAGCATGTGAGTATGTGATTGAGAGCCTGGTGTAAATAAGAGAAAGAGAGAGCATGTGTGTGTGTGTGATTGAGAGCTGGTTTAGGTGAGGGAGCATGTGAGTATGTGATTGAGAGCCTGGTGTAAATGAGAGAAAGAGAGAGGGCATATGTGTAAGCATGTGAATGAGTCTATGTCTGAGAGAATAAGACAGCATGTATGTGTAAGCCTGAAAAGACAGACAGCATGTGTGTAAATGTGTAATTAAGAGCCTATAAAAGTGAGAGAGAAAAAGCATGTGCATATGTGAGCGATTGAGAGCCAATTTGACTGAGAGAGAGGAGAAAGTTCCAAGCAAACCATCCCTCCTCCTGCTAATTCAAAATAATGTCAGGACACCTGGATATCAAACGTTCCCAAGTATGCAGAGCAAAACATTTTTTGTATCCTTATTATTTTTCATTACTGGGTCTTTGTGTCTGCTATTTTGAAATATTTTATTGATATCTAGAAAATTTTTATATGAGTTTTTAATTGTATATTCCATTCATCTGCTGTTTTGAAATCATCTGTTCTTTTTGTTAGTATGGTTTTACTGCTACTGATTTTATATTTCTTGATTTGTTTTATAAGGATGAGTGATGTTTCTTTTTTTCCTTTGTTGCAGTGCATACAGATACTCTGGCTTGTTGCGGTTTCCAATTCAGTTTTTGACTGCATGCTTCTAGTTATGCGTTTTGGTCTCTTTATTCTTTGTTAGGTGAGGGTCAGCACATGTGATTCAGGTGACGTTTTCTGCTGGCATGTAGTTTCTGTATAGGGCTCCATAGCAGCCTGACTTGGTCCATTTTCCTAACAGGAGATGTATTGGTGTCTTAAGGCTTGGTGTAATATTTTCAGTGTTGTCTTTTCTTAGGTAAGGTGGTTACTGTTTAAGTACTGGAAATTGGTGCTGTTTTGGTGTGGGATGTTTACTATTTATGCAATTTCTGTTCAGACAGAATACATATCTTTTCCTTGTGTCATTCTAAACAAAAAAAAATAATTACCGGAACTTTACTTTTTATTTCCACTGTGAATTGTAATGAGCAGGGTGTCACACATGTGAGCGTAGTCTGTCAGGTATGTCACGATGGGAAAAAGGTTGAAAACCACTGCTCTACTGTATAGTAATTTATTCTGATTACTTCTTACAATGCGGTTAATAGGACAATTTGTATTATAGGAAATCTGTGTGCCTATGGCGCTGCTGTAGTGAGATTGTGATTGAGAGGCTTCTAAGAAAAAGTAAACAGTCATGGGATAGGAGGAGATGGCCTTTTGTGGCTTGCAATTTGGTTAAAAGACAGGAAACAGAGTAGTGCCTCAGGGATCTGTACTTGGACCAGTGCTTTTTAATATATTTATAAATGATCTGGAAAGGAATACGACGAGTGAGGTTATCAAATCTGCGGATGACACAAAATTATGCAGAGTAGTTAAATCTCAAGCGGATTGTGATGAATTGCAGGAGGATCTTGTGAGACTGAAAGATTGGACTTCCAAATGGCAGATGAAATTTAATGTGGACAAGTGCAAAGTGATGCATATAAGAAAAAATAACCCATGCTGTAATTACACAATGTTAGATTCTATCTTAGGAGTTACCACCTAGGAAAGAGATCTAGGCATCATAGTGGATAATATATTGAAATTGTCTGCTCAGTATGCTGTGGCGATCAAAAAAGCAAACAGAATTTTAGGAAGTATTAGAAAGGAAATAGAAAATAAACAGATGTCATAATGCTTCTGTATCACTCCATGGTAAGACTACACCTTGAATACTGTGTGCAATTCAGGTCACCACATCTTAAAAAGGATATAGCTGCACTGGAGAAAGTGCAGAGAAGGGCGACCAAAATGATAAGGGGCATGGAACGGCTGCCCTATGAGGAAAGGCTAAAGAAGTTAGGACTGCTCAGTTTGGAGAAGCAACAACTGATGGGGGATATGATAGAAGTCTACAAAATCATGAAAGGACTTGAACAAGTTAGTGTAAATCAGTTATGTACTCTCTCAGATTATAGAAGAACCAGGGGGCACTCCAAGAAGTTAGCAAGCAGCTCATTTAAAACAAATCAAATACATTTTTCACTCAGCACATAATTAAGCTCTGGAATTCATTAGCAGGGAATGTGGTTACAGCAGTTAAGAGTAACTGGATTTAAAAAAGGTTTGGATAAGTTCCTAGAGGATAAATCCATAAACTGCTATTATGGTAATTAATAAGCAATAGTAGCTTGTGATCTATCTAATGTTTGGTTACTTGCCAGGTACTTGTGACTTGGATTGGCCTCTGTTGGAAACAGGATACTGGGACGGACCTTTGGTCTGACCCATTATGGCATTTCTTATGTTAGATGGATAAATGAGTGTGTTACTCAGGTGTGATTGCTTACTGATTATTATACATTATTCACAAGCGAGTTCTTTTTGGTCTAATGGCTTTTTTTATGATTATTGATCATATGCTATTGATATAACATGTTTCCCCTTCATCTCCATGAGTGTATCCCTTCTTGTGTAAAATAAAGAATAAAAAAACCCCAAACAATTCCTACTATATACCTGATAAAAAGAGGTCTTCTGGTAGCAGGACAGGCAAGGTAGATGTGCTGATCCCAGCTACCAGCCCAGATCTCTATTTTTGCAGACTTCTGATGATCATGTATCCACTAGAGCTACCTTTGTAGTTTCTTTTGCATTGACTGCAGATAGGGAAGTTTTTTTTTAAACAATACTTCAATATAAAAAGAGTCTCTAGTTTGTGGTCAGAGACTGTTGGTATTTCCAGATGTCTCTATGTTACAATTCTGCTTGCGGCTGGACCGCGAGCAGCCTCTCACCTCTCAGCCATCCTGCCTCCACAGTCCAGAGGCCGCCATCTTCCTGCTGTGCAGCAGCAGGCAGCCATTGCCGTACCCTCACATGGCTTGGAGGCCGCTGCCTGTCTTTCATGGCGGTCAGAGCCACCACTGTTGTCCTGCCCGGAGGCCGCTGACATCAACTTCCTCCCTTGCGGCTTGGAGCCGCCCCCAGCCTCTTTTCCGCAGCCTGGAAGCCGCCACTAACGCTGGGTCCTGGCTTTGCGGCCTAGTGCCGTCCCGGCTCCTCTTCGCGGCATGGATGCCGCTGTCCTCGGTCCTGCCCACCTCTTAGGCGCACGGCTGCGCCTCTCCAGCTGATTTAAAGGGCCCGCGGTGGGAGTAGTCCCGCGGCCCCTCCTGATGATGTCATCCTGGGTGTTCCTCTTCAGCCCTATAAAAAGGGCCCTTCGTCAGTTCTTTGATGCCAGTCCGCTCCTGGACTTCTCTTCTTCAAGGCACTCCATTCTTCATAGGAATTCCTTCATCGTTTTCTTCTGTGTTCCTGGTCTCTTGTCAGATCCTGTGTCTTCGCCTTAGATGTTCTTGATGCTCTAGATGTCCAGTTCTCCTGATATCCAGATGTTCTGTGTCCAGAGGTGGTACAATGCCTTCTTCTCGTGTAGGGCGCACCACGATGCAGCACTCACTCAGTACTTTCTCCTGAATCCTTGCCTGAAACCTCCAAGCAACCTGAATCTTTGTCTGAGTCTTCTGAGTTCTTGTCTGAGTCCTCCGAGAATCCAGAGTCCTTGTCTGAGTTCCTTGAGTAACCTGAGTCTACGTCCGAGTCTTCTGAATATCCTGAGTCTTCCTCTGAGTCTTCTTGTTCCTGCCCTCAGCCTCTGTCCATCCTGTCGCATCTGCCGTACCAAGCGGCAGCTCCGAAAGGGCTATCGAGTGGCTGGAGGGCTACACTAGAGACCAGCATTGCATTGTTGGGTCTCTCTCGCTGCACTCAGGTTCAGCAGAGGTCAGGGTCCCTGGTCTTTAGGCTGTCTGCCCGTGCTTGGACACGCCTTGCCTGCCTCGGCGCTTCCTCGGAGCTCCTCTGCAGTCGCGCTGCGGTCCAAGGGCACACTAACCGCCCCGGAAAGGGGACCGCTCCCTAGCGCTCTCCTAACACTTTAAGGAGACACAGATTAGAAGGAAGCAATTTCTTCAATTAAAGCCTCAGGTTCTCTTAACCCGTGTCCTGTTTTATTTAAGATTTCCATGTAAGGGCCTCGTTTTCTATGCGACTCGCACGCGATAAGGGATCTTATCGCGGTCCCTTATCGCGATACCAGGTCCCTTATCGCGTGGGGACGGAGTCGGCCCCGGGTCGTCACCGGGGCCGACTCTGCGCCGACGCCACGGACAGCGAAAGGGTAAGGCCCTTTTCGCGTCCTATTTCGCAGCCAATAGCTACACCTCCTATGGTGGCGCTATTGGGTGTGAAACCGGCGATCGCTGCTGGCTAGCACAGGCCGGCCCCCCGCCCCTCATTTTCTAAAGTATCGCAGGCCTGAGATACTTTAGAAAATGAGGCCCTAAGTGTATTATTATTACCTATCAGAGAAATAAATCTGTTTTTTGGATCCTTCATATTTGGAAACTTTTTTTGTGGGTTAAATCTACTGGATAATTTTAGATGTCAGGTTCTGGATGAGAGTTTAATTTAAGTTGGCTGCTCCATAATGTGGACTACATTTAAGTAATGTTTTTCTTTTTTTTCCCTTTCTATTGGTATCAGGTGATGTATTGATATTATTCATACATTTTCATTTATTATGTTTCCTGTAAATATGTAGTAAATTTAATAAAGAATTATATTTAAAAAAGGTATTACTTGCTAATATATACAGACCATGAACAAGCTGCAGCACATATAAAATACAACTAAAATACAAAAAGCACAAAATTTAAGCAAAGTAGAAAATATAAACAAATATAAAAGAAAAAGACTAAATGAAAGCATTTAATAAGAAATCCCATGCAAATTCCATGTTAATGAAGAAATTCCCATGCAGACCATGAGCTTTACTCATATTCTAAAGCTGGAAACATAATTCCTGGTCAAAGGCAGAATAAAGTTTCTGGACTAGTATTAAGTCTATGGGACTGAAGCTGGAGTTTATGATGCGATGGCCCTGTACTCTGCACTCGTGCAAAAATTGTGCTTCTTCACAAAAGTTATTTTCTGTGCAAAAAACATGCTTTATGCGCAAAAATTGTATTATACACAGGAAACATTTGTTCTGTAGACGTTTTTGACACTCTAGTCATTAGTATACTATTAACTTACTGCATCCAAGTGTTAACGCTTTTTTTTTCCAACAGTGAGTTATTAAAAATGTAACCTAAAATTTAGCTCCCATTTTTTTTGCTCCCGTTGCTCATATCGGGCCCTTACTGAACTGATCGAAGTGTGACAAACGACAATCAGATGGGAATCTAGACGATATAATAAACTATAATACCAGTCCACTCTTAATTACTCCTGGAAGAATAGGAAAATTGTTTAAAAAAAAACTTTAGAAATAACTTTATGGTATAACGTGCAATCTTTGCCACGAGCCCATTAAAATCTTGCAATATGCACTTCTGCGCAGTACGAATTTTTAGCCTTGCTTAGTTCTGTGGCTTGGCCCTGCTGTTTAGCACCGCAGGCCAAGAACGAGCTCCTTCCACGACAGCACTACCAGAGAAAGGACTAAGAACACTCCTTTTACACGCATGACATCACACCTAACTCCTACCTAATTTAAATTATTTACCATACTTATATATTAAAGAGATGCCATCCCATAACGTCAAATCCAAACCCGTTACGTGCCACTAGGCTGTCTGTGGATATGCCTGGTAGAAAAATCCCCCTCACACACCTTTCGTGTCTTTCGCTGGCAGGGTCCTTTTCTTATAGCTCCCGGCACAGGTCAGCGGGGGTGTGACATCAAGTCCCTTCTACCCTCCCCCGCCTCAGCCAGTGAGTTGGAGAAGAGGTGGCGGAGCAGGGTAAGCCTCCGGAGAAGGGGTCCTTCCGGCGGTTGCGCGAGCGGGAGGGGTCCTTACTGAGGAGGCAGAGTCGAGGGCCGTAGGAGGGAAGAAGAAAAAAAAAAGACGGGAGCAATTCTCCCCTCCTGTTCGGTTCGTGGAAGTCGGAGTTACGTCCTGGCGGGAAGAGCAGGTACCGGTGGTGAAGGAAGGAAGGGGGAGTAAATATATAACGTGCGAGGCGGGGTGGTGACTGAAGATAGGAAGGAGGGCAGGTGTGGTAGATGGAGTATAGCGCAGGGTGGGGTAAGCAGGCTTGCCACAGAAGTTATCTGGTACCCTACAGTATGAGTATCGCTAGGGGTTTGTGACCAACGTGGCGCGGCAGCTGTTGGTATCGTAGAAAACTAACTTGTGCAATTGAATCGAAAGGATGCTTTAAAAATATTTTAACTGAAGCACAACGTTACGCAGGGTTGAGTATGCACACGAAATAACACTTTTCGTGGGAAAATTTTTTAGATGGAACATTAATCCAGATATTCCATAAACCCTGTATTGGCGCATTTAACCTAGAAAAGTTAATGTTGCACCTCAGAAGAGATTTTATCAGAATTAAAACTCTCTGAGCTGAAACGTTAACTTTTGTATTATAAATGGTTTGTATCTGAAATATCTTGATGTTCATTCCGTGAGTTGTCTCTATGCTTTTCTGTTGCATAAATTTGTTAAAACCAGTTTGAGCTTAAGTGTGGATAGGTTCTTAGTTTTCCATCATCGGTTAACTATTAAGAAGATGTGAATATCTTCTCATGGACAGTAACTTCTGGTTTGTGCTTTGCTGGGGAATGTTAAAGCTCACCATGAATCTTGTATAACAAAAAATCAAATGGATTTTGGTACTTCAACAACTTCAGTAGGGTGGATACGTCTTGTGGCATAAAGCTATAGGTATAAAATCTAAGAACTTAAGAAATAGTCAAGTGTTTAGCAGCTAAGATTCAATGCAAAAAAAAAAGTTGTCATGCAGTTAAGGGGGGGGGGGGGGGCAAAAATCCAAGGAGGGGTGGGGATTAGTACTTTCTTTGTACAAGAGTAAGGTACAGTCTTATTTGCATTTTAGTTCATCTTAAATGTTAGGGTATACTTTACCACATAAAATAAGTAAAAGTATTTCCTCTTCATCCTGCCAGACCAGTAACCTGTGAGATTTCTCCCTCTCACCAGCAGATTGGGGCAGAGTGTGAAAGCTTCCTCCTAAAGGCTGGCTCAACAGAGGGGAAGTTGTTAGTCTCTGCCTCCAGCAGATGGGACGGAGCACAGACATTGCTGGTCCAACAGTGTAAGAAGGGCCCTAGGGCAATGGCCTTTCCTAAAGTTGTTTTCCTTGGGAGCCTGGGTCGGGGTGGGGATCCTGTGGGATGACAGCCCCCATTGGTCTGATCCAGTTTTGGTGGTCTGATTTCCCAACAAAATCATCTAATTGTGAGTAAGAAAGAAGAAGAAAAAAAAAAAGTGAAGAAGCAGCCCAGCCTGAACCATTGTTACCTGCCCCAGCTATGGACAAGAGGATGAAGTGCGCCAGGTGTGGGGTCCTGCAGATTCCTAGCTTTGTTGGCTCTTTCTGCTACAGTTGTGACAATGAAAAGCAAGCCCCGGTGAAGGAAGGGGGCAGGGCTGGGACACTTGAACAGCGCATACCGGAGAGATCATACTTTCCTCTGCCTCTGGAATAAGTTTCAGGGCGGTCAAGGCATTCCTCCGCTTTGAAGGGTGGGGCAGCTCCAGGCAAGCAGCATCTGGTGAGTAGAGCCCCCAGAGGGAGGAGTCTGTTTTCTTCTGATATATATCAAGCCTATCTCCAGATGAAAGAAGCAGAATAAGGCTTCTTTAGAGGAAAAGCCCAAGCCGTTTTCAAATTGCAAAGATTGGAGGCCCGAGGTGGAACTCTTGGGGGGGGGGCAAAGAACCAGAGGCTAGGGACTCAGCTGTTTGTTTGTTTAGGACAGATGAGTGGAGGGACCCTAATTACAAAAGTCTTGCAGATCCTAAATCTGGAAGAGGAAATGCCCCAAAGTTAGATTGAAGGGAAACCCATTCTGACAGGGATTAGGAAACCTTGCAAAGCCTTTCCCAATCCAGAATATACTGACAGTGGAGTAGGAAATCCCAGCATCTAGGCTTAGAAGCTGTAGAACTATGTAGAGGCTGTATCTAATAGAACTGCAGATCCATAAAGTCAAGAGGCCGCCAATGAAGAGTGGGTGACTCGCCAGAATGATGGCTATTGACACAATACCCTTATTAAATAAACATACACATGCTTACTGTGACTCCTACATCGCTCTAAGCTTCAACAGCAAGAGGTAATGGAAAAAAGGATTTGCACTCACAAAGAGGGGAGTAGCTGGCTTGTTACGGCGGTTACTACCCCAAACCAAATATGCCTGATACTTCACTTTCAATGCATATACAGCATAGCTCTCTGCTTCAATGACAGGGGAGAGGAATAACTGATACTTCACACATCCAGCAGAGCTCTCTGCTACAACGGCAAGGGAGAAGAAAAAGGGTTCGCACTCAAAAAGCGGGGAGTAGCTGGCTTGTTACGGCGGTTACTACCCCAAACCAAATGTGCCTGATACTTCACTTTCCATGCATATCCAGCATGGTTCTCTGCTTCATCGGCATGGGAGAAAGACTGATACATCACGCATTTCCAGCATAGCTCTCTGCTTCAACAGCAGGGGAAAAAAACCAAAACAAAAACAAAAAACTGATGCTTCACGCATATCCTGCATAGCTTCAACGACAGGGGTGAAGAAATAAAGGATTCGCAATCACAAAGCGAGGAGTAGCTGGCTTGTTACGGCGGTTACTACCCCAAACCAAATGTGCCTGATACTTCACTTTCTATGCATATCCAGCATGGCTCTCTGCTTCAACGGCAGGGGAGAAGAAAAAAAACCAACAAGGGCTGTACAACATAGTCTAGGTAAAACAAATAAGCATGGGTGTAGCTTGCTTATCGCGGCGGTTACTGCCCCTACTACCCCTAACTAATCAAGCTAGATATTTCACTTGGATGCAGCTCCATCACTGCTCTCTACATTAATGGTGGGGGTGGAAGGGGAATAGAACAAGGAGCTAAGAGAAACAGATAAGAATGAGAGAAAAAATGTGTGAGGCTTGCTGGGCAGACTGGATGGGCCATTCGGTCTTCTTCTGCCGTCATTTCTATGTTTCTATGTTTCTATAATAAGGACAGGCTTCTAGATCTGCCTAGAGTAGATGTGGCAATCTCAGCAATAGCAAAGAAAATTGCTATACCAGTAGAAAGTGGAGCAGCCCTGAAAGACCCTCAGAACAGGAAAGTGGAAATGTTACTAAAGAGAGTTTTTAAGCTTTTATCCTTGGCCCTCCAGGCAGCTATATGTGGAGGTTATGTAGCCAGGGCCCCTCTAAATCTGGTCTCAACAAGAGATCCAGAGTCCCGAAGATGCAGGGCCGACCCTAGTGGAATCAGTGGCAGCCTTTGTAGTAGATACTATGTATGACCTTATTAGAGTTTCAGCGAAGTTAGCAGCAACAGAGGTCATGGCTAGGTGGCTTTTGTGGCTAAAGAATTGGGCGGCAGATTCAGCGTCCTAGATCAGGTTAGGAAAGCTATCCTTTAAAGAGAGCTTCTGTTTGGAGAAGACCTAGAGAGGATGGTCAAAGACTGGGGAGGATCGAGGCCCCAAACGCTACCAGAAGAAAAGCCCAGAGGCTTCGCAAGGGGAGGCAACTGGAGACAGTGGCCCAGGGAGTACAAACAGAGGGGCGGTAGAAGCCAGATCTTTCGCCCAGTCAGATCTCAGCCCTTTCAGGGGAATAGAAGATTTCCAAAGGAAGGGAACCTCGAGCCTCTCTCAGCAACAAAACTGCATAATGATGGGGAGCAGGCCTGCTCCATGATTCTACAGGTAGGGAGCAGATTACAGATCTTTTATCAGGATTGGGCCAAAATAATAAAGGATTCTGGAATTTCCCACTCCACTGTCAGCATATCCTCGACATAATAAGCAAAGGATATCGCCCAGAATTAAGATTCCCTTAGAAGATTTTTGTTTCCTCCCCATACAAGGCAAGCAGGGGAGGAGCGGTTACACAGACGTTAGACAGATTGGTTCAGCTACAGGATGTTATACCAGTATCGCCCAGACAGGAAAGCACAGGGGTATGCTCCATTTATTTCTTGGTACCAAAGAAGGAAGGAAGCTTTCAGCAAGTGCTGGACCTAAAGCAAGAAAACAGGGTCCCGGTAGTTTCCCCATTCCCACATGGAATCACTGGCTGTAGTAAAGGCCACCATAAGGATGGGAAGTCCTGGCAGCCTTAGATCTGTTAGAAGCATATTTTCAATTTCCCATCAGAGATATCCATCATTACTTAAGCTTCGAGAAAGCTGGTCAGCATTACCCGTTGAGGGCACTCCCCTTTGTACTGGCCTTGGCACTAAGGATCTTTACAAAGGTGATGGTGGTAGTGGTGGCTGCCTGAAGGAAGGAAGGAAGGAAGGGGGTCAGAGTGCACCTTTACCTGGACAACTGGCTAATAAGAGCAGACTCCCTGCAGGAAGGCCAATTGGCCACAAAGAGAACAGTTCATGTCCTGGAGAAATTAGGTTGGATAGTGAACAAGGCAAAGATCCAGTTTCAGCTGTCTCAGATGCTAGTATACTTAAGGGTGCTTTTCAAAAACAAGTTAAGGAGAGTGTAATTGACAGAAGGATAGGGAAGTTGCAGGAGCAAGTGCAGGCCTTGCCACAAGCCCCACTTCCATATGTGTGGAGATATCTACAGGTCCTGGTCTCCATGGCAGTGGTAATCGGGTAGTGCCATGGGTGAGAGCACACAAGCGCTGTCTTCAGGCACAGCTGGTCGCCATAAAGTCAGCAGTACGACAAAAGTCTGCCACACTCGTCCCGAAGAAAGCAGAGTCTGCAGTGGGTGCTAGTCTCAAGCAACCTTCCAGAGGAGCCCCCTCTGGAATCCCCACAGTGGACAATAGTAACCACAAATGTGAGTCGGAGGTGGGGAGCACACACTTGGGACCAAACTGCTCAGGGGTCCTGGCCTCACCAAATGGTTTGAAGTTCCACAAATGTATTAGAGTTACTAGCTGATTCATAAGATCAAGAGAGGTGCAGGATGAAGTTTGTGATTAGGTGAAGATGGTCAGCTGTGAAATGCTTTATTCAAGCAGTACGGATTGGTTAAAACAAAAAAGTGTGCATATATAGCTTCACTGGAGAGGCTACAGAGAAGGGTGACCAAAATGGTAAAAGGGATGGAACAACTCCCCTATGAGAAAAGGCTAAAGAGGTTAGGGCTGTTCAGCTTGGAGAAGACAGCTGAGGGGCGATATGATAGAGGTATTTAAAATCAGGAGAGGTCTAGAATGGGTAAATGAATCAGTAATTTACTATTTCAGATAATAGAATGACATGGGGGCATTCCATGAAGTTAGCAAATAGCACTTTTAAAATTAATCGGAGAAAATTCTTTTTCACTGAATGCACAATTAAGCTCTAGAATTTGTTGACAGAGGATGTGGTTAGTGCAGTTAGTGTAGCTGGGTTTAAAAAAGGTTTGGATAAGTTCTTGAAGAAGTCCATTAACTGCTATTAATCAAATTGACTAAGGGAATAGCCACTGCTATTATTGGGATCTACTTAGTGTTTGGGTACTTGCCAGATATTTGTAGCCTGGATTGTCCACTGTTGGAAACAGGATGCTGGGCTTGATGGACCCTTGGTCTGACCCAGTATGGCAATTTCTTATGTGCTTATGTGAGCAATTAGGTTGGCCCTAGGCCATTGTAAATCCCAGTTAGGGAACAATGCGGGCCAGGTCCCCAGGCAGGGGATACAAAGAGCGCAGTCCTAGCGAGAGAAGTACACCTCATCATGGAGATAGGCATTTCTTGGATCTATCTGCAGTGCATATAGCAGGAGTGGACAATTTGCAGGCGGATTTCCTGAGTCTACTGAAGCTAGACCAGGGAGAATGGGAGCGGGCAGTGGAGATATTCGCGCTCAGAACGGATGCATGTGGCACCCCACAGGCCGATTCAGTACAGTGCGCTCAGGCCAAGCGCACCGTTACCCCTTTTGGACGCACATTTTCCATGCGCTATTATTACCCCTTATACAGTAAGGGGTAATAGAGCGTGGAAAACATTCATCCAACGCCCCCCCCTCCCCGAAACTAATAGCGCCCTCAACATGCAAATGCATATTGATGAGCCTATTAGTCCCGCGCGATACAGAAAGCCAAGCTGCACATTTTACTCTCAGAAATTAATGCCTGCCCAAAGGCAGGAGTTAATTTCGGCCGGCACCGGGCAAGTGTACAGAAAAGCAGAAAAAACTGCTTTTCTGTACACCCTCCGACTTAATATCATAGAGATATTAAGTCGGGGGCCCCAAAAATAAAAAAATCTGCCCGCGGGTTGGAAGACGGACACTCTATTTTGCCGGCATCCGTTTTCCGAACCTGTGGCTGTCAGCAGGTTTGACAACCGACGCCGGTAAAATTAAGCGTCGGCTGTCAAACCCAATGACAATAGAGGGTAAAGTGACTTGCCCAAGGTTACAAGGAGCAACAGCAGGACTCGAACCCTGTTCTCCTGGTTCATAGCCCACTGCGCTAACCACTAGACTACTCCTCTACTCCTCCAATTGACTGTACTTATCCTTTTTAAAGGAAAAAGTGACAAGCAGACCGGTACCCACCTTTCTACCCAAAGTGGTATTGGAATTTCATCTCAATCAACCCATCTCTCTTTCTGGATTTAAGAAGGCGGAATGCGTAAGGAAACGCAGAGATTTGAAGTTCCTAGATGTTCATAGGTGTCTCTTAAAGTACCTAGAAGTGACCAATGACTTTAGGAAGTCAGACAGACTATTTTATCTTGTTCCCAGTTTCCCAGAAAAAGGCTGGTAGCATCCAGAGCCTCAATGGATTAAGGAGACAAAAGCAACAGCCTATATAATGAAGAACAAAACTCTGCTGGAGGGGCTAAGAGCACATTCCACGAGAGCACAAGCAGTGTCTATGGGCAGAATACAGAGACATTTGCAGGATGGCCACGTGGTCATCTGTCCACACTTTTACAAAACAATATAGATTACACCTTCAAGAAAGGGAGGAAATAAGTATTGGGATCTTAGAAAAAGCATTAGGGCAAGTACAGATTAGGTACCTCTCACAGGTTACTGGTCTAGCAGGATGAAGAGGAAGGTTCAATTAGGTCTTACTGCTAATTGGCTTTCAAGAACTCACAGACCAGTCTAGATCCTGCCCATAAGAAAAGAATAAACAGGCATGTGAATAAAGGAACAGAGTTTTATAAGTAAGTTAAAAGATAATGAACAAGGGAGCACAGCAGAATGTGAAGGTAGGCTGTTCTCCACTTAACCATTTTCTTTCGTTTTGTGATGTGACCTGGATCCCTTACTGCAGAAAGTAGGGAACCAGCGTCCTATAATACAAGGGAAAATACCACCCTGGGGGAGGACAAGACAAAGGAGCAAGCTGGGTAATGAGCTGATAATTCTCCTTAAATTAAAAAAAAGGGGGGGGGGGATATAAGAATACAAGCAACAACCCACGCTTTGGCAAAAGACTACTGACTTCCCCTCTGCTGGGCCGGTCTTTATGGTAGTGATGTCAGAGGAAGCTTTCACACTCTGCCCCCATCTGCTGGTGGGTGGGAGAATCTGTAAGGACGCGAGAAAAGCCAATAAGCAGGTAAGACCTAATTGAACCATTGGAGCTATGGGTACCAGCTTGAATCAGCAACAGCTTTTATTTATTATTCTTCATAACATTTTAACAATTGACCATGAAATAAATCTTGTTAGAAATCAACAATAGTATACAAATAATTTATAAAGGAAATATAGATCCCAGTGCATAGCAGTCCACAAAGGAAAAAAAGGATCCAATTTAAAAATCCAGGAAGAAGCAGTAGCTTTTAAACATTTTGGGGCCAATGCATTCATGTGTGCCCAGCCTAGCACACAATTCTACATGTGGTTGGACATACATTTTGGACATGGTAGACTAGCACCTGATGAAATAAGATTTCCTAGCATGTAGACAGATGGATTCAGGACCAGTGAATTATGCGCCTGTAATAGCAGATGGAGACGGAGCAAACTGATGTCGCAGTGACATCAGCCTGCCAGTATTCTCAGTCTCTTGCACATGGCGGTCATGCATCTCCCTACTAGGGATTGCTTCAGATGTTAGAAGGAAAAATAAAAGGAAAATTGTTCGCCCCATTCTCCTGCGGTGATACCAAATGGTCCCTCCCTGAGTTGAGAATTCCTGAAGTGATTTCCGTGGTCCCTCAATGAGTGCCTTGGTCCGGTAGCTGTTTTTTCAGCTGGCATGGACTTAGATGACTGTATAGCTGAAAGGCAGCGGGTACAGGAAGCTGCGCACAGATGTGATGGCAGATGCCCTCTCCCCCTGCAGCCGGAGACAGTTTCTGTACTCAGCCAGGAAGGGCTGAGCTCAGGTAAGTTTACAACAAAATAAAAATACAGATTAGTGAAGGAGGGTTGTTCAATGCATTCCCCTTTCCCCGGTCTCTGTGCTTGACATGCAATTTTGACTTTCGTCCTGCCCCGAGTGAGGTTAGGGACGGGAGCAGCCTTTTTTTGGCTAGGCCCCACTCTGAGGCTTGTTTACTGAGCGCCATGTGGTAGGCTGTGACAGCGTTTTTGCGCACTTTTGCCTGCGAGTTCGGCTGCCCTCTACAGGATATCTGTTCATCCAGGGCTTTGGTTGTGCGTCCAGGTTTTGGATGCTTAGTTTTGGCGTTGGCTTGGGCATCCAGGTTATGTGGCATCCAGTTTGGACGTGCACTTATCCTGCGTGCATAACTTGGATGTTCGTTTGAGTGCTCTTAGGTTGAGATGTGGTGCCAAGCCTGGCAGCGCCTAGCCTTTGGATGCTTAAAATTTTTAACTTACATAAAAAAAAAAAAATGGGGCCTCTAGAGAACAAACCTAACCTCCTTGCCCTGTGCATTGCCTGTCATATATTCAGGCATCTCAGCCTGGTCTGCTCTCTAACTTGTACCAGTGCTGGTTAGAGGCTCAGGGAGAATTATCTTCCTCTGCTTTTACTAAGCCTGGTTCTTCCCAGCCTGATGACCTTCTGGGTAAGGATGTGTCAGGTGGGACACTTAATATTGGGACGCCCTTGACCAGTTCCTCAACAGGGGAGCAGCTCAGTGGGTGCCGCACAAGTGTCTCTTCGTTTTGGCATGGATCCTTCTACCTTTTCTTGGGTAGATCTTTTTTCAGGGATTGTAGGCCTTTCTTCAGGTGCAGTCCTCAGCCCCATCCAATCCTGTCAGGTCAGATCCTCAGGCGGTGGCCTCTCCCTCTTCTGGCATTATGTTAAAGCGCCAAAGTACTCCTCGATTAGCTGCAGGTATTCCCAACAGGAATCCAGATGACACTGATGATGAGGCAGATCCTGACTCTCTGGAGGATGGGGAAATTCCTCCGGGACTGGAACCCTACAGGACTATGTTGCGGTTCTTTCATAGAGATGAACTGCTGGCCTTGATTTCCCAGGCATTGAAGATACTTTGGTATGAGGGTTCGTCTCAGGGGTTCCAAGAGGTTTTGTCCCTACAGAGGGATGACTTTTCAGAGGACTCTGCCTTTAAGCAGTCTCAGTCCTTCCATCCCAGACAGCCCAAGTGAGGCATGATCTTGGGTAATGGAACCTCCTGAGCCTCCCAATGAAAGTTTGCCGACTCACCCCCAGGAACAGAGGTGCCCCCCATCTTTCTTCTTTTATCAGAGGTGGGTCAGAATCACATCAGATCAGTGGGTCCTGGAGGTGATGCTAGAAGGATATGCGCTGGAATTTCGTGGTGTTCCCCAGGACGTGTTCATGGTGTCTCTCTACCATTCCCCGCATAAGAAGCAGACAGTGGAGTGTACATTGTCAAGGCTCCTCAGTCTGAGCTCTGTGGTTCTAGTACCCATGTCTCAAGAAAATACGGGTCTATGTTCCATTTATTTCTTTGTGCCCAAAAGGAGGACTCCTTTCATTCCATCCTGGATCTCAAAGGGGTCAACCGTCATTTGCAGTGACTCATTTTCACATGGAAACATTGAACTCTGTGATAATGGCTGCGCAGTCAGAGGAATTTCTGACCTCCTTGGATCTGTCCGAGGTTAACCTCCATATTCCCATTCAGTTGGAGCACCAACATTTTCTGTTTCGTGGTGTTGGGATGCCATAATCAGTTTCAGGCACTGCCTTTTGGTCTGGCCACCGCTCCCAGAACTTTTTCCAAGGTTATGGTGATGGTGGCAGAGTTGAGAGAGGAGACACATATTTGGACACTGGTTGATTCAGGCCAAGTCTCTGGAAGAGAGCAACCTGGATGATCTCCCTTTTGCAGGAGCTCAGTTGGGTGGTGAACTTAGCTAAGAGCAGTCTTTAGCCATCTCTGTTGTCTGAGTATCTGGGTGTTCGGTTTGACACGAGGTAGGGTAGAGTTTTCTTTTTTTTTTTTTTCTTTCATTCCAGAAGCTCGTTTTCAGAAGTTGATGACACAGATGTCTCTTGGTGAAAACTATACACCTAACAGTGTGGTCCTATCTACAGGTACTCTGATGGCTGCAACTCTTGAAGTGGTTCCGTGGGCTAGAGTGCATATGCGTCCTCTTCAGCGCTCCTTGCTGTCTTGTTTGAACCTGCAGTCTCAGGACTATTTGATTCAGCTCCACCTGCCAATGGAAGTCTGCTCTCACCTCTAGTTGTGGATGCAAGCAGATCATCTGAGAGAGGGAGTTTCCCTGACGTCGCCAGACTGGTTGGTACTCATGACAGATGTGAGCCTCCAGGGTTGGAGAACTCACCTTCAGGAACTAATGGCGCAAGGGGGCTGGAATACAGAAGAGTCTCTCTGGAACATCAATCCGCTGGAAGCCCAGGGGATCCGGTTGGTGTGCTTGCAGTTCAGCAGCAGGCTGCAGGGTTGAGTGGTTCGAGTAATGTCGGACAACGCAATGACTGTGGCTTACATCAATCATCAGGGAGGAACCAAGAGCTTAGCAAGTGTCACAGAAGATAGACCAACTTATGGAATGGGCAGAAGTGCATCTTCAGGAGATCTCGGCTTTGCACATTGCAGGAAAAGACCATGTAACAGCAGACTTTTCAGCAGGGAGAGTCTGGACTCACGAGACTAGGTATTGTCAGATGAGGTGTTTCAGCTGATAGTGGATTGCTGGTGACTTCTTGCAATACGAAGGTTCCTTGATTTTTCAGTCGCAGGAGAGATCTGAAGTCCTTGGGTATCGATGCTTTCGTGCAGGTCTGGCCGGACGACAAACTGCTGTGCCTTTCTCTCATGGCCCATGTTGGGCAGAATAGTTCAGAGGGTTGAAGGCCATAAGGGGATGGTGACTTTGATGGCACTGGACTAGCCCAGGAGACCATGGTGTGCAGATCTGTGAAGGCTTCTGGCAGATGCCCCCATCATTCTTACGGCACACAAGAATATGTTGCAGCAAGGACCTGTCCTTCACAAAGATCAAACTCTGTTTTATCTTATGGTATGGCTTTTGAGAGGGCTCACTTGTTGAAGTGTGGATATTTTACTGTGGTGATTGCCACCTTGCTATGAGCACAAATGTTTTCCACTTCCTTAGCTTATGTGTGGGTTTGGTGAGTGTTCGAGGTGAAGATTGAGACGTGTTTCCTCGTTCAGTTAGTATCCCGCTCATTTTGGAAGTTTTGAAGGATGGGTTGAATAATTCTTTGAAGATAAGATACGGGTAGCGGCTCTTGCCCTTTTTCACTCCCCTCAAGAAACGAGTCATTTACCTGGCCCCTGTTGTATTTCTTGGCAGGCCCTACATTTTGGCTGTTGCGTAGCCTTTCATTGCAATTACTGACCTTGAAAATGGCGTTTCTGGTGGCGATATGTTCTGCGCCTCAAATTTACAAGCTGCAGGCCTTATCTTGCAAGGAGCTGTTCTTTCGGGTGACTCCGGGAGCAATACAGCTGCTTACTGTTCCTCTTTCTTAACTAAAGTGGTCTCAGATTTTCAGTTGAATCAGTCCATTTCCTTGCAGTCTCTGAATAAGGAAAGAGGTGCAGAGGAATACACCTGTTGTGTCCCTTGGATGTCAAGAGACATATTATGACATACCTGGAAGTTTCTAAACCTTTCTGAAAGACAGATTGCCTGTTTGTCCTTCATGGTGGAGGTAAACAGTGCAAGCCGGCTTCATGGGCTACAATAGCTTGCTGGATTAAGGAGGTAGTCACGGCCACGTATGTGGCTGCTGAAAAGCAGTTTCCTATTCAGGTTAGGGTTCATTCCACTAGGGCTCAGGCAGTGTCATGGGTGGAGGATAGATTGTGGTCTTCCGTCGACATTGCTGAGCTGCGACGTGGTTTTCCTTGCACACATTTTCCGGATATTATCGTCTGGATATACAGGCCTGGGAGGACGCAGCCTTTGCACATGCTGTTTTGACTGGGCCACGAGCAGCCTTCCACCCTATTTGGGAGTAGCTTGGGTACATCCCACTGGTCCTGAATCCATCTGTTTATGTGCCAGAAAATGAGAAACTACTGCTTACCTGAATTTCCTTTTCCTTACTCTAGATAGATGGATTCAGCTTCCCACTCTTGGCTGCCGAATGACTGTGTTATGGTCCTCCTGTGTGGCTACGTGTTCTGAGGGTTACTCGTAAGTGTTCAGTCTGTAGATTAGTGTTCGTACATTCTTTGCCTGAGTTCAGTGTTTCCTGTTGGCTGAGTACAGAATAGTTATCTATTAGTCAAGTTTTTCTAGTCTGTCCACAGTTGGCTTTTGAAGAGAATACTGGCAGGCTGATGTCACTGCAGGAGTATATATACTGTGACATCAGTTTGCTCCATCTCTATCTGCTGGTAGAGGTGCATAACCCACTGGTCCTGAATCCATCTATCTAATTAAGGAAAAGGAAATTATCAGGTAAGTAGTAATTTCTCTTTTCTAAAGAGTCAAATAATGTCATCCTTGGTAGCCTTTTGAATTTCAGATCTGGTAATTTGGGTATACTTACCAAGTTATAGCACACTGCTTCTTTTTTCAACATAGTGGATGCAGGAGTAATTCAACAACTGGCACATCACTTTTCTGCAGATTTACCAAAATGCAGGTTTTACACAGATTATCTGATAATGTGAAGGGTGGGGGATGATGGTTAGCAGGGTGATAGAGGCAGATTTTAAAGGCCTAAGTCTCTGGTAAATCTTTTTTTTTTTTTGTTTGTTTTAAAGTGTCTGATCATTTGAATTTTGAATGTCTCATGTTCTTAGATAGTATTCTAATCCAGGTTTTGACACATTTTCATGGGCTCCAAGATCCAGTCCAAAAATGTAGGATCCAGCAATTGAGAGCTCTCATCCTCTCTGTCATTTCCACTGAAGTTGAAGAGTTAGAGACAAGAGTGGTTGAGAGAACTTTGACACTGATTCCTAAGTTTTTGGGATTCCCCCTTAGTCTGCTACAGCTGTTTTTGACCCTGATGTACTAATGCTGTTTTCCCATCCATAAGCAGGCTGAATTAGCCATGCTGTCTGGGACATCCCTCCTGGCGGCTCCAGGCAGAAAACTTCTCTCAAGATATACAGAGCTTTGCTTTGTGCACCTGTGCAGTGGTTTCCCGTGCTATTTCCTGACTGCCTCGATTCCGTTTTTTCCCGCGCAGCTCAGATGTGGTTCTTCTCTCATGTTTTTCTCTTTTCTCTCGCTAACTTTATTTCAGTGAATCCTCAAAAGCACTTTTAATTGCTTCCCATGGCTCCCAAGATCCCAGAGTTTAAGTGTTGCCAGTGTGGCAAAGTTATGTCCATCACTGATGGGCATAACTATTGCTACTTGTGCCTGAGGCCAGACCATGACCAAACATCCTTCCGCAACTGTGGCAGGATGTCACGGAGTGCCCAGCATCAACAGGCAGAAAAAATAGCCAGAATCAGAGTCAAAGAAGGAACCTCTTCAGGCTCTTATGCCCCAACACATCATTCCACCCAATCTTCGCCCGGGCCAAAATTGAAAAAAACCAGTTGAAAAGAGCATCTTCATTGGAGCCGACCTAAAAAAATCAGGGCCAGGTGGGGATGCCCTCCCATAGAGCTTGGAGGTAAGGGTTTGGATGAAAACACCCAAAAAAACCCCTAAAGCGTTGCCCAAACCAGCGCCAAAAAACAGTCGGGAGCCGAGTGGAGTTGTATCCTCTGATGCACGAAGCATTGAAACTGGTGCACAGTGCACAATGCAGGTCGAACCATAACACCGATGCATAATACATCGATGCATGAGTCGAAAGAAAAATTCTCCTCGAAGCAATTGATGCAGGAGCACCATACGTCGACACACTCAATGCATAAGAAACATGCATCTCAGCACACGGTGAGGAAACACCAGGAAGGGGCCTCAGAAGCGCAATGGCGTTCAGACCCTGAAGTAGTCTTCACACCTAGCAAACTCGTGGATTTCAACGCCTCTGTTGCTAACATTATGCAGGTCTCTGAGGGCTCTTCTGCTTCCTCTCCCAGAGGTAGTATCTGTACAGGCTTTCGGAAATTTCCAGACAAAAGCGGAAGCAGCCTCAGCTTCAAGAGCCGCTAGTCAAGATGTGAAAGTCTCACCACGAAGATCAGGACCAGTCCGAGCACAGCAGAAGCCCAGATTCCTCAATTCTTCTAGTAGTGTTACCCTCCTCCAAAACAAGGTGGTTAGATTTATTTAGATTTTTTTATATTCTGCTTTTGAAGGGATAAAAATACATCTCTACCTCCACAAAAAAAAAGAAATATTCTCCTTTCCACCCTCAGTTAGGGGGTGCTGCCTCATAGGCCAGGTTCCAGATATCAGACATTCTACAAACCATTTTTGCTTCTCTGCCTACTAGCCACCACTCTCGACTGCCTTCTAGTCCCTCTGAAGAAGCCTTGTAGTCATGCTCAGGCCCATCTTCTTCTCCTCCACAGGAGCTTGAAGTAGAAGAGGACAATCGTCAACCCATGTCCAACAACCTCATAACCAACAAGGAGCCTCCGTACATCCCTTCAACTTAGCTGGGTTGACTTAATGTCAACTGGAATACCATTGGACTCTCCTGAAGAGAAGTCAGAAACATCTTCGCCTCCAGAGGACCTATCTTACTTGAAATTCATTGAAAAGGTGGGCTCATTCTTAAAGGTAGAGACCACGAAGTTACCAGATCCAAGATCAGAGGTTCAAGGCATTCTTAAAATCTTCAATGTCCCATCGGAACAGACTGCGCTCCTATCTCATGTGGTCCTTGATTCGGTAATGGACAAAATCGTGGGAGTCTCCTTTTTCAGGTTCCTCCACTTCATGGAAGTCTGATCTGAAATACAGGATGCATAGATCCTTACACTATGGGTCAGTACAGCTACCTTATGCATCAGTTGTGGTCGAGTAGGCCATGAAAAAGGCAAAGAAGACATGCCTACGTTCTAATACACCGCCAGGTAAAGACAACTACCTGAATGACTTTGGTAAGAAGGTTTTTCAGAACTTAAGAAATTGCCATGCTGGGTCAGACCAAGGGTCCATCAAGCCCAGCATCCTGTTTCCAACAGAGGCCAAACCAGGCCACAAGAACCTGCCAACTACCCAAACACTAAGAAGATCCCATGCTACTGATGCAATTAATAGCAGTGGCTATTCCCTAAGTAAGCTTGATTAATAGCAGTTAATGGATTTCTCCTCCAAGAACTTATCCAAACCTTTTTTGAACCCAGCTACACTAACTGCACTAACCACATCCTCTGGCAACAAATTCCAGAGCTTAATTATGCATTGAGTGAAAAATAATTTTCTCCGATTAGTCTTAAATGTGCTACTTGCTAACTTCATGGCATGCCCCCTAGTCTTTCTATTATTTGAAAGTGTAAATAACAGATTACTCGTTCAAGCCCTCTCATGATCTTAAAAACCTCTATCATATCCCCTCTCAGCTGTCTCTTCTCCAAGCTGAGCAGCCCTAACCTCTTCAGTCTTTCCTCATAGGGGAAGCGATGCTTAATGCCAAGATTCAGTAGCATCAATTCCATATCACGCAGTATTTGTATGAATGCCTACAAATCTTAAAACCAAAGGAGAGTTCAACAACCGATGACCAACTACAGAACCAAGAAATAGCTGATATGGAGGAGGAATTGCGCCATCTACTTTGCACAATCTATGAAGTCTTTGAAACATTGGCTAGGAAGCCACCATCATTGATAGCCACCTGCAGGATTGCCTGGCTTCAAGCAAGTGCAATCCATGACTGTCCATGAAAAACTGGCTGATCTCCCTTGCAAAGGGGATAATTTGTTCAGGCTACGGTAGACTGTATCCCAACAGAGAGCAAAGTGTGGCAGTCCCCTCATGTCATTGACAGAGCAGTCTTCCTCAGAAAGATTCTATCTGGCTTATAAGAAATCTATGAGAAATTACAGGCCGTTTGCCCCCTATAGGTCACCACCCTATCAGCACGGAGGCAGCAACCTCAGCAAACTCAAACAAGGGGACATGCAAGAGCTCAACATCCACAAAAATAGGGCACCAATCAAAAACCACAAAAGACTTTTTGAAGACTGTTTGGTCACAGCTATTGTTGGTAATAGATGGCAGAATATCTTCTTTTTACCCAGGCCTGGATCTCCATAACATCAGATCGTTGGGTTCTCAGTGTGGTGCAGAATGGATACAGACCGAATTTCAAGAAAATTCCTCCAGTGCCCAACTTGCACCATCTTTCCAGGATCAGATAGGCAATATGCTTCTCCAGCAGGAAGTTGTTGCTACTCTAACAGGCAATCCAAGTGCTACCTCAGTGACATCACAATCGAGGATTCTATTCCAAATGCTTCCTCATCCTGAAAAAGAATGGAGGTCTGTGGCCTATCTTGGACCTGCAGGCCCTCAACAAATTCATTCTGAGAGAAATTCAAGATGACATCTCAAAATCATTCTTCCATTTTTGCAGCCCAATGACTGGATGTGTTCTTTAGATCTCAAAGATGCATACTCCCACATCCTGATGCATCGGTCTTCCTGGCATTACCTTTGCTTTCAAGTGAGTGCTCAACACTAGCAATACAAAGTGCTTCCTTTTGGCCTGTCGTCAGCGCTCAGAGTTTCACAGAATGCCTAGCCATAGCTGTGTCCCACCTACATGTGAAAGGGATAAAAGTGTTTCCCTATCTAGACAATTGTCTTCTAGTGTCCTCAAAATCCAGAACGCTCTGCTTACATCTAATGCAGACCATAACCTGTCTGGAGAATCTGGGATTCATAATCAGCTATGAGAAGTCCAATCTACATCCCACTCAAGTCCTTCAGTTTATAGGAGCGGTGATAAACACCAAACTCTCCAAAGCTTTCCTTCCATTTGAAAGAGTCCAAACCTTTCGCAAACTGGCTCATGTTCTACAGAACCAGTATCATCCCCCAGCTCATCAAATACTCACTATTCTGGGTCATATGGCAGTGGTTATATATGTCGTTCCACACATCTGCCGTCATATGTGACTGCTACAGTGGTCTCAACACGATTACCTGATGTTGCTACAAGTTGTCATGACTCAGTCAATGATCTCTGACATAAACTGGTGGCATCTCCCTAGGTTCTCGAATCAGGAGCACAGTTTCAAACCCCGGCGCATCAGATTGTCATGATGAAGGATGCATCCAGAAAATTCAGGGAGTTTGGTCTATACTGGAGAGAACTCTCCAAATCAACCTTTTAGAGGTAAGAGCAGTAAAGAACGCTATCTACACCTTCGCTCATCTGCTAATGGGCAAGAGGTAGCCATGTTTTATTTAAACAAAGAAGGCAGGTCCAGCTCCAGGATACTTTTCAGGGAGTTGGTACTAATCCTGGAATGGGCGCTAGACCATTCCATTCAGTTGGAGGTGACCTACCTTCCAGGTATCAAGAACACAGAGGCCGACAGGCTCAGCAGAATTTTTCATCCGCACTAGTGGGCTTTGCACCAGGAAATGCAAACACACTGTTTGGGAGGGAGGGGATACCCTGCATGGACCTCTTTGCAACAGAGTCCAACACAAAACTGCCGAGTTTTTGCACTCTGTACCCAAGCAGATGCAGGCCACTCAAGATGCATTTCTAATTCCCTGGACAGGAGACCTGTTTTATGCATACCCACCGATACCTCTAATAGGTCGTGTGATTCAAAAAATGCATCACGGAAGAATCAGATCTCATCCTCATTGCACCAACGTGGCCCAGACAATCATGGTAAGCCTATCTCATATAACTCTAGACTCAACCACCAATCTCCTTGGGAAATAGAACAGGCCTGCTGTCACAGAAAGAAGGCACACTCCTTCACCCGCTGCAATTCTCCCTAAATCTGACAGCTTGGAGGTTGAAAGGGAGGTGTTGAGCCATCTTCCTCTTCCTACTGAGATTCAGGATATTATAATATCCACCAGGAAACCTTCCACAAGAAAGAATTATGCTGGCAAGTGGCATTGGTACCTTCATTGGTGTGTAACAGAGGCAGTAGACCCATTTGGATGTTCCCCAGAACAATTGCTGTAATATCTACATATATTATATTCCTCTGGCCTAATGGTGTCATACATCAGAGTGTACTTCAGTGCATTAGCAACATATCCTTCCACGAGGGAAACTCTATCTTGATGCATCTGTTGGTGTCTTGTTTCATGAAAGGTGCTCTAAGACTCTGTCCCCCGGTTTCAAGGCTGGCGGTTCTTTAGGATATCAACCTGGTATTGGAGAAACTTATGCTTCTGCCCTTTGAGCCGATGCAAACTGCCTCTGTAAAATGTTTGACATGGAAGGTATTGTTCCTGGTGGTGATAACTTCATCATGACTGATTAGTGATCTTCAGGCATTAGTCCACTACCCCCCCCCTCCCCTTCTTGCAATTCTACCATGACAATCGCCTTGCTAACCCATTCATACTTTCTTCCAAAAGTGGTCCCAGTTTTTCACCTGAATCAGACAATCGCCTTACCAACCTTCTTTCCAAAACTGCATGTGACCAGTAGGGAAAGGATACTACACACTCTGGATTGTAAAAGAGCCCTAGTTTACTACAGAGGACTCTGCCTCCTAAACCACAATCCCAACTCTGTCTCCTTCAACCCGAATACACCAGGATTGCTGGTATCCAAAAGGACATTAGCTAACTGGTTATCACAATGTATTCATTTCTGCGACTCGACTCAACCAAAGCAACTTGCAGCTCATGGCCACAGCAGCTTCTATAGCTCACTTTGGTGACATATATCATTTCTAGACATATGCAGATTGGCTAATTGGTCCTCTCTTCATACCTTCACATCCAATTACTGCCTCCAACAACAAATTAAATCTGTCTCATGTCCCAATCCTGTCCCCAACAGTCTCCTTTCAACCAACCAGCCTTTTGCCAGTTCCAGCCACCCCCTAGTTTCTGTTAGAAGCTTAGTTTTATTAGGGTTTGCTTCAGGTTGGATGGTTGTTCGAAAGCTAATACTGGGAATAGTTCTTTCATTGAGTCATACTTCTAAGTGTAATGAAGGTAGGTGGTGTGAATTTTTTTTATTTTTATTTTTCACATCTCTGCTAGCTCTGAATAATGTTATTACAAGAGTTCCCTGCTCCACCTCTCTTTCCATTTATATTGCTGATAGATGAAGCACAGTTAGATTGTTGATTGGAGATGTGGGTTTTAGAACTGAGTTGTTTGACCTGTTGGAGCAGTGCTGCAATGTCACACCTTTTGATTAGTAGATTTCTTAATATGTCTTCATGTCATGAAGCATTTCTTAACTGCATATGTTTCATGGAGAAGTCAGAATGAAAACTGGAAATCATCTCTTTTGAAATGTAAAGAATTGTGTTCTAGTCCTTTGTACCCTGTGCTTGTAAAGGTGTTTAATGTTTTGGGTAATTTATTATTTATTTTTTTGGGTATGTGTGCAGGTAAATTAGAGCAAAGCTTGAGAGGATGAGCACATGGAAGTGAAGTGTAAAGGAAAATAGAATTTTCAGGGACCTTATGTAATTGAGCATCTCTTTGCTCTTCCCTTATGCAGGCTGATTCAGTTAAGGCTCACATTCTTTGGCAGATCCCCAAATTTAAAGCAATCTGATTGAAACCCTATGTAGTATTTACTTACATTGTTGAGTAAACAAAATTGTCCCTGACCCTGCAAAACTTTAAAGCAGCAGTATGGTAAAGTACTAGATAAAAAAAAAAAAAAAAAAGTTGACAGGGCAGAGAGGGATGGATTTTGTTTTATCTATTTGCCATTGGTTCTGATTTCCATATCATTCCCGAAGAGATCAGTATTTAAAGTTTTTAGAGAAGCCTTCTGTTTAATGTTCCTAGCATAAATTTGAACCCTGCTGTGCTGATCCTTCTCAAAAGCCCCTGCAGGCTGAAATATTTGGAGCTTGAGAGTAACCTGAACAATTAGGAGCAGATTTTAAAAGCCCTATGCACGCCGAGCCTATTTTGCATAGGCCTGGCGACGCGAGTATGTCCCGGGTCTTGAAAAAAGAGGCGGGGTGGGGGCGTGGCCAGGGGCCTCCGTAGGGCCACTCGGCCGGCGTGTGCAACCTACACCTGCCCGGAGGCAGGCGCAACTTGTAAAATAAAAGTTAGGGGGGGGGGGGGGTAGGGAGGGGAAGGTGGGGGGCGGAAGGAAAGTTCCCTCCAAGCAAGGCTGCTCCGATTTTGGAATGAATTTAAAAAGATTTTTTAAATTGCACACCATTTATTTCAGAATTTTATAAATATGTTTGAAAAAGAGGAGCCTTTGGGAATAAGATCAAAAGCAATTCCAAATCTCAAAGGGAGATCATATTTTACCACTGCTGCACAGACAAATAGAATAGGGTGGGATCAATCATGTTCTAATTTCATGCTACCAGTCAGCTGTAACTTACACCTTTGCTGTGGCTGCTTCGGGGTCCTTGGAAGTAGCCAAATGATTTGAAGACTGTTTGTCGTTCTGTGTGAACCAATGAGTTTGAGGTGATTGTGCTAGATCCTAATTGCAGTAAAAAGATCCTGGTTGACAAATAAGGCTCTTTCTAGTATCGGATATTTTATGCCTTCTGTTTGCAACCATTTTCGCAACTGTCTTTTTTTTCTTCCTATTTTCTTTAACACACATGTTAAGATTGCAAAAAGAAAATGAGATCTTTGCTGGTCTGAAATGGTAATGAACTGTGAAACATCCAGAAATAAAAGTTACATAAACTATTTAATTTAGGAATTTAAAATATTTTTGTTGTCTTCCCCCCTCCCCCCCTCTCAGGTACAATGTACTGTCTTCAGTGGCTATTGCCTGTGCTTCTGATCCCCAAACCCCTCAATCCAGCTTTGTGGTTCAGTCACTCCATGTTCATGGGGTTCTACCTGCTGAGTTTCCTATTGGAGAGAAAGCCCTGTACAATCTGTGCCTTGGTCTTCCTGGCAGCCTTGTTCCTCATCTGCTATAGCTGTTGGGGGAACTGTTTCCTGTACCACTGCAGTGACTCACACCTACCTGAATCTGCACATGATCCCAGCATAGTCGGTACCTAAGAAACCCTCTCCAGGATCCGGCTGCTCATTTTTCTGCTTTTGCAAGCCTGGGGTTAAGAGGCTATGCAAGATGTTTGGACGATAAGCTGCCTGTTGAACGAATTCATGGACAATGGAAACAAATTCTGACTTCTTCTTTCTCCTTCCATCCTTGGTATTAGAGATATATTGCCTTCAGTCCGGTTCTTTTCCACGTGAGTTTTACTGATGGCACTCAATTTGAAGCAGGATTACTGGCCAAGATATTTTCTACTATTTCTTCAGGAACGGAGCTTGACTTTCACATTGCGGAAGGCACCATGCAATGAAATCCCTCTTGACCGTGGCATCTACTGATCGTTTACCAGAATGTGTGTTTGAACACAAAAACTACTAAATGAGGGCCTGGTGCTGAATCCTGGGCTAGTCTGTCTCATGACTGCTGGAGTAATTGCTTAACTAACTTGCATGTAGTGAATGTGGGTCATTCTCCAACTTGCACAGTATTAGCCAAGATGGCCCATTGCACACCTTTGCAGCAGTTTGCGTCTTCTTCTGCTCAACATTATATGTGAGGATTGGATACATTCGAACTTTAAACATTACTTCCCACTCCAAGAATTTTGTGGCTGCAAGGAGAAAAAACACACAGACTGACAATATTAAGCTGATACTACTTTTGTAAACAGTTTTTGCAGATGTCAAACACTCTTCTTTCCTGACTCCCACATCTGTCAGGGGTTTGGCCTCACAGAATCCAAAGCATGCTGAATACAGTGATTTTTTTGCTTACATTTTTATACTACACTTTCTCATTTTCATCCTATTTAAGCTGAAGTCAGTCCTTATTTTGAGAGGTAAAATTTTGTTGTGTGTCTGAAGTGTTTTAGAACACAAAATGTTCTTGGCCTTTCTGTGGCCAGCCAACACTTTTTTTTTTTTTTTTTTAAGAGCAGGAATGTCAACAGTTGAAGTCTCACTTAAGGCATTGGTGTTTTGAAGCACATGGTTAAGTGAGTACAAACAGCTGCATTGCCAAAACTTAACCAGACATGTTAAGAAATCTTTGGGAAAAAAATGCTGCTTTGCAGTTGTTAAGGGTGAAATGCTTATTTTTGATTCCTTGTTTAAATTCCATATTATTAAATGATAAACTGCTGGGCAAATTAATGTCCCTGAAGGAGCAGGTATTGCTTGGGTTTGCCTGGCTTTGGAGATCACAGGCTTAGAAACTTCCAGGTTAATTTGCTGCTTCTCCTTTTCCTTGTTTGCTGGTATGCAAGCTTCTCAAATGCTGGCAGAGA
This sequence comes from Rhinatrema bivittatum, assembly GCF_901001135.1. Lineage (NCBI taxonomy): Eukaryota > Metazoa > Chordata > Amphibia > Gymnophiona > Rhinatrematidae > Rhinatrema > Rhinatrema bivittatum. Next base: position 47,522,225 of record NC_042622.1, read on the forward strand.
AGAATGAACAAAATACTGTTTAGTAATATAAGCGAATGGAACAGGTAACTAAATGAGCTGTTGTGAAATTAAATTGGGATGACTGCTGAGAACATTTTTATTTTGTTGATTGTTTATTGCACAGCTGTTCAAAACTGTTTAATAAAGCTTTATAATCTTTGAATTGCGTAATGGAACCAACCAGGTAGTGATCAATATTGCTAAAAGAGGCTTGGCATTTTCAAGTATGTTACCTCTCCTACCAGTCTAATCCTTTTATAAAGTGTAGCTTGGAAGACCAGAAGGACATGTGTGAAGGTGGTTTCACAACCGTTCAAGGTGAACAATTTGATGGGCTGCAGTCACATTTTAAAAGAATGTGTGCTTTAGCTGGTACGATGCTAACGTCCACGGGACTAGCCAGTATTGTTTTATGTAGGACACAAAGTGCAATCTTTAATACAATTAGTAACTTCATTGACACAAAATGAGGCAACACCCCCCCTCCCCCCCCCCCCCCCAAAATGTATTAAATGCCAGGGGCAATACAAACCACAGCTGTATGAATGGACTCCTTTTCCTCCAAATGTATTTGAGTAGAAATCAAAAAGGGTAAGCACCTCAGCAAAATATCCCTTCTCAGTTAATATTTTATTATAGTTTCATGTGAAAAGCTGATGTTTCTGTCCATTAAAAGATAGCAATCATTGTATTGGACAAAAATATTATTTTATTATTTTTTTACATGGGATTATAATAAACAAATGGAAATGCACAAAAAGTGGGTGTGGTGTTTGTTTTTTGTGTTGTTTTTTTTTGTAAAATTCCTACCATTATTATTTCTATGTTCCCAGAGAGGGGATCCCCCAACCCCGTCTCTTTCCCTCACTCCTATGGACTCCAGAAGGGAAACCCTAGGCTCTACACTCGCTGTCTTTCTACTCTAGACTGGCTAAGGGATGCATGGTTCAGGGATCACTCAAGGGAGGAGATTCCCAGTGCACTACTGAGCAAAATATTGTTTTGTATAGTGCTTCCAAGCATGCACTGAGCTACACAAAAACAGATAAGAGACCGATTCTCTGACAGTGACTAAGTGTGTCTGCACAACTGCTTTTGTTACTTCAACCATTGTAGTATGCCCATTAACTCATGTTTATATTTAAACTGTATGTAATTTTTTCTTATCCTTAAATACTTTTTCAGCAAACCCATGGCTTTTATTCTTTCCAAAGACATGTCAGCTAGAGGCATAGGACAAAGTAAAGTGCTCTAATGAAGCCTGCACTAAAAAGATTAATTTTTTGTTAGATTGTAGAAATTCTGTAGAGGTGTCTGCCTCTTCTGATTTCTGCAGAATGAAAACCCTATCTAACAGGTCAATACAGTAAAGTGCGGCCGCGGTTACCCTGCTTCTAACCCGCCTTCTACTCACAATTTGGCCGTGTTAGTCCAACCCGCGATTCACTATCCCCTTTAACCCATTCTTACCACCTCTTTAAATCAACGAGTAACCTCTTCCGCCCGCGGCATGTATATGAGATGTAAACGATCGGATTAGCTATTCCCCCCCCCAATTCAGTAACGTGCGCCCCGACTATCTCCTTTTTAACCTGCAGTTTAGCCGCACGTTTAACCTGCTAATTTACCGCCTACTCCTACCCCTGCGTTAGAGGCAGGGGTAAGGGTAGATGGCAAACTTTCCCCCAAAAGAAAACCTAAAATCCCCTCCTCCCGAAGCGACTCAACATGTAAAATATGTGAATAAGTGTAACCAACTTACTTTTTGTTTCTTTTTCAACCCTTTCAGCCTTTTCTGCCGTCCTCCGGAGGGGGCAGTCAGCGGCTTCCAGCGGCCCCCGCCGGCGAAGACTGACAAACGCACACCCGTAGTGCACGGGCGCTCAAGCCAATGAAAGCACATGGACGGGCGTACGTGACGTAAGCCGTGACGTCACGCACGCACGTTCATGTGCTTTCATTGGCTTGAGCGCCCGTTAATTTGGGCGCTCTAGCCAGCGAAACGCATGACGTCACGGCGTACGCTTCGCTCGCTCTAGCCAGCGAAGCGTACGCCGTGACATGACGTCATGTGCTTCGCTGGCTAGAACACCCGTAGTGCACGGGCGCTCAAGCCAATGAAAGCACATGAACGTGCGTGCGTGACGTCACGGCTTACGTCACGTACGCCCGTCCATGTGCTTTCATTGGCTTGAGCGCCCGTGCATTACGGGTGTGCGTTCATCAATCTTCACCGGCGGGGGCCGCTGGAAGCCGCTTTCGCCGCCGGCTGCCCCCTCCGGAGGACGGCAGAGAAGGCTGAAAGGGCTGAAAAAGAAACAAAAAGTAAGTTGGTTACACTTATTCACATATTTTACATGTCGAGTCGCTTCGGGAGGAGGGGATTTTAGGTGTTTAGGTTTTCTTTGGTTAAAGTTGGGATCCACTTCCTGGTGCCTGTCATTTGAAATGACAGGTACCAGCGCACCCAGGATACTGTATAGGCGCTGTATAAAGCACCTATACAGTAAAATGGGTTGCGCAGGCCTAACGCTTCACGGACGCTTCTTGGACCCGGCTAGTATTTGCATGCGATTTTAATACTGTATCGAGCGGTAGGTGAGCCAGACTGTGTATGCGGCAAATGCGGGTGCGCCCGGCACTAACGCAGCTCTTCCTACCGCTCCTTACTGTATCGGCCTGTAAGTGAGGTTCTTTGTCTACCTTCTTAGAGCCACACAGTTAATACTATCAAGGCTAAATTAATTTTGATTGCTACTTTTTGAAACTGTTCACTGTTAAGCTCAAAATGACTAGCATATTGTACCAAATTGCTAGCACAGGCACCTACACTGCTTTTGAAATTGGAAAAGCTAGCTTTTGAAGTGTTTCATCTTAGTATATTCAACCATATTGACTTGGCCAAGGAACTGAATAGCTTCCTGCTGATTAACCTCGGGCAGAACAAAACTATTTATTTATTTATTTTTGTTGAGAGAGAAAATCGCCCGGTGTTTGGCTGTATCACATCACCTCTAGTTCATTGAAAGTAGAAATACTGCAGTAGTTTTTCTCTTATGAAGGATCTTGGAATGCAAAGGCCATTCATTCTTAATTTTTCAGACTAAAATGCCATTGATTTGTCTTCAGTGCTTATTGACGGTTTGCAATCATTTTCTTAATTCTGAGGCACATATGCATTAGAATCACTGAAGCTTGCTTACAGTTAAACCAAGAATGAGCTTTAGACAATCTTTTTTGAGCAACTTGCAGTTTTTACTGAGAAATCTGTATTGTAGAAAAGTGTCTATCTAAAATGCGCTGCAGTGTTTGGAACAGATCGCTTCCATGTCTCCCTGACATTGAGCTGCATGAACCAAATGCAGCTTAATTACAAGAAGAGAAGTGCTAGCAGTCTTTCTGCTTCACATTCAGGATTCCAGCCTACAGTAGAATTGATGCACGAGCCATGGCTCTAAGTGTGGTTCTATGTGATCCCTGTGGTAGGGATGCCAGGGATACACTTTGGCCTAGCAATAATGAGAGATTGTGTTCTCAATTGAGGGCTGGTTTCTGTTGACAGCTTTCCTCTTGAAGTGTGCTGTAACTGATTAGGCAGGTTCTGCAAGTGTCTCCAGTTAACACTCAAAACTGTCTTAGTCCATGTTGCCTCTGGTTTTTTGAAAGGTTACATGTGCAAACATTTTCTTTTGCACCTTTTTTTAAGCTGAGTTCAAATTTGTGTGCTGTAAACCTGAATAATGCAAATATCAGGATTTCTTGTGTGATATGTTTTGCTGTGTGCATGGGATTGACTACCTGTGAGTGTGCACACAGCTTAGAGGGGATAGTGGTTATCATCCTTTTTGGCTGTAAAATACAATTCTCTTGCATCAGGGAATTGGCAGTTTAAGGGGAAACTAATAGTGTTGCTGGCATTGCTATATCCATTGTGTAGATACTCTGGACTTAATTTGGCATGTTTCAGCAAAACTAAACTATAAAAAACCAAATTGTTTTGGACTACTTGGTGACTGAAATTTTTTTTTTTTTAATTCACAAAGTGCTGTCAAAGTTAAATGGAGTCAGATTTATAAATGTGTTATCTTTTTTTTTCGAGCTGGCAGTTTTGTTTTTTTCCTGCTCCTTTGCCTTTCTAGCTCAATCAGAACCAGGACTGGGAATCTGATACCATGAGCCTTCATTTGTTACTACCCAGGAATTCTCTCCCCCTCATTTGCTCATTGCAGAGAAAGTCCTAAAAGTGGAAATCTTGAATTCTGAATCTGGCCACAAGATGTCACCTTTTGAGCAATGACCATGACTACCGGCCGGGAGTGCATTGTGAAAACTGCCTCCATACTATCCTCAGCGGACTTTGGGATTGAACTGGGCCCTTCTACATGGCAGTGCTCTGCACTGCCACCAGGCCAACCCCAGTGTAGTCTGAGGAAGAATAGATGCCTTGCTTCTCAGACCTCAGCATGCATGATTGAGCATTATAGATTCTTCCTTAAAACAGATATAGGAAGGATGAGATTAGGGGTAGAGGAAACCCCTTGGCCTGTTTAGAAGGAAATATGTTTGTATTTTTTGTTTTGCCAACAGCTAAAAGCTAGAATCTTGTGCTGTTGACATCATTACAATGAGGTAGTTTAGTTTAAAGCCTGATTAAGCATCAGAACTGCCATTCTCAAAAATTTGTCCTGGATTTTGCTTCTTTTCAATTCTGGCATCTGGCTTCTGGATGTTATAGCTAGCAAAATGAGGGTAGAATCCCAGAAAATGCTTCTATACTGAAGAACACGACAGGTTAAGAATTGTTTATCATGCTTGCTTTGTGTAATCTGTATTTAAACATCTCATAATAAAGTTCATATACAGTAGAATTCATCTTTAAAAGTAAGTGTAGCACAATATACAGAGTATATAGTGAAAATATTGTTACAGTGAATTGTGCACATTTGACACATTACTCTGCAGTGCTAAATGTGGAGGCAACCAGTCATCTTTTGTTTGTATTTTTTGTTCCGTTTTTTTCTTAAACGGATATGGTGAGTGTTTAGATGTTTGGATTAGGTAAGAACATATGAAACTTTGCAATAACTACTGTATGCTCTTTACAGTATGCTATCACAACCTAGGATTGCATAACTCAAGGTTTGTACCTCATGAAGTGTGGATGCTGCTGCTAAATATGTTGAGCATGTACTGCCATCATGTTGATTACCATGTTGTTGGGCACAGAGAAGCAATGTGGGGAGTGTACGCATTGCTGTTTATAATCGGACATGAAGATTCCGGGATGGAGAATTAAATATTCAGCATTTACATCAAGATAAGTGGATGATTCTATACAATATTATCACTTGAAAAAAAAGACATTGTTTTAATTACACAAGAGCACTTTAGCACAAACAACAAAAAAAATAGTATATGGACTGACCAATGATTAAAAATAAGGCAGAGTGAATGCAGGTATATATTACCACACAATGATGCCTATTATGAAGGTCATGTAGTTGATGCGCCGTCAAATTATATATTTTGGGTAAGGGGTACTTATGTGTGATTACACATAGGGGCCAGATTTTCAAGTTTGTTAGTAAATAATTGTGCAGTACTAATAGTGGTTCCCAGTTGTGCACTGCACACTACAGTAAGTGTGTGTGACAGATGGCATTTTAAGGGCTCATTACAGCATAAGATTTCTCCACATTCTCCCCATAACAGCCAGCCTCATATGCAATAATGCTGCATGTTTACTCTCAGGATTAAAAAGACTGTGATAGTCAAGATCCCACTTGCAAGAGCTTGCTTCTTTAAAGCCCAATTTGTAAATACCCTGAAAGCTTCATAGTACACCTTGCCAGGGTAACAGTTTAAATAGCTGATTCTCCTTGGCAGTTTCAGACTCTAAAATTGGTGAAGGCTATTTAGCAGTGTTGGGAATGTGAATAGAGCAACTGCAGCTAACATAGCAAGATAATAACATATCAAAGTAATGATGGCAGAGAAGGACCAGATGGCACATCCAGTCTGCCCAGCAAGCAACCTTCTTATGGTAGTATCTACTGCTCTGTGCAGGATTCCTCCATGGGTAGGAACAGCTGCTCTGTGCAGTTTTTCCTAAGCCTGATAAGGGTTATATTTACAATCAATCAAAACCAAGCAACTGGGGGGGCGCTAGAGAGCGGCTCAACAAGATGGCCGCCTGATTTGCTTGCTCCTCCTAAACCCGGGCTAAAAACGGCATTTATAGCAGCAGTTGCGACCCCTGCCACACTAAAATAGCGCTCCGGGCTGCAGATTTCGTGTGCGATGGCAGCAAGAAAAAAAACCACGGACTTAAAACAGTTTGCATTTAGCAAACTTGCAGAGGAACCTCTCCCGGAGGATGATGCGCAGGCCGAGAGGGCCTCAGGCCACGAGGACCCGGCTGCCGGCCTCAGCCACAAGGAAGCGGCTAATGCAGCCTTAGCGAATTCAGGACCGTCGGAGTTCCCTACCCGTTCCGAAATGAGGAGCTGGTTCATGGAACTGAGAGCGGATTTAAAGGCTCATAAAGCCGAGATTGTAGCTTCCATCGCAGATGTCAGGGAGGACCTGAATGCCCTAGGACGCCGGGTCGACGACGTGGATACCCGCCTGGAGGGCCAAGAGGTATTGACTGAATCGCTAGCCGCCCAAAACAACCGGGTTACCACTGATCTAGATCTGCTCTCCGAGAAGGTGGAGGATCTGGAAAACAGATCGAGGAGGGCAAATCTACGCCTGAGGGGCATACCGGAGTCTGATTTATATAATGACTGCATGGCTACAGCTATTGCTATTTGTCAGCATATATTATCCAGCCACAAGCCCGCTGCAGGAGGGGATCGGGGCTCCCCCGAGGTGGATCTCGAGCATGCTCATAGAGCATTGGGCCCGAGAACAGATGGGCGCCCACGGGACGTTATTTTGAAATTTCATCATTTTCGCATTAAGGAGGATGTCCTGACGGCCGCGCGAGCCCTACAAGTGGTCAAATGGCAGAATTTGGAGATTTCTGTGTTTAACGATCTCGCTCCCGTCACCTTGCAGAAGCGTTATCAGCTTAGAGAAGTGACCACAGCCCTTAGGAATGAAGACATCAGGTACCGCTGGGCGTTTCCGTTCGCCCTGATTTTTCAGCGCAAGGGTGTCACCTATCGTGTTAAGAATCTCTCCGACGCCATCGAATGTTTTAAGAAAGCTGGGTTGGATGCACCTTTTTCGGCTACAGTACCTCGGCAGCAGGGGCCTGGGTCTACAAGGAGTTCAAAATGGCGACGACCGGGACCTGGACGGGGTAGACTACGCCGACAACAATCGCAATCTGAGATTACCCCGGAGGGACTGGGCTGACAACGGACTTAACATGCTTGGAGGGAGATTTCCTCCTTACTTGCAGTGCTGGTTGGGAGGGTCAAGCTGTTGGGCCTTGTGAGCGCCTGGTTTCTCATTTTATGGGGGGCTACTGCTTTATGAAGGTTTTCACAGTTCAATGCCGTTTTAAGTTTCAGATGTTAACGGTTGGGTTTGTATATTTTGCCCGGGGGTGGGGGGGTCTATGATGGGGGTCTGAGTTGTCTGTACAGCGTTTCCCATTACTGGTTCGCCTGGATGCAGCGAACCACCGTAGGATGGGGGGGGGGGGGGGGGTTCATGGCAAAAGTTTCTTCTTTTTCTATACACTACACACGTCTGTAACTTTGCTTATACCTTATTTTTATGCTTCTTCGGGGGGAGGTCCTAGTCCTCAGGTGTCCAGTTATTATTTTCCATTGTACTTAGTCCTTAATGTCTCCAGCTATGAGGTACTGCTCAGGTGGTGTTTGCTCCCATGGACTTCCTCATGGTTAAAATAATCTCTTTAAACGTAAAGGGCCTCAATACCTATAAAAAACGTTTTCTTCTCAGGAAAGAACTTGCTTATCTTAAGGCGGATATCGCCTTTATACAGGAAACTCACCTTAAACGCAGATATACTCATTTGCTGGGAGTTTCCTCACGTATATGCTGCTGCCAGCTGTGCAAAGCATAAATATACAGGGACGGGAATATTGATCTCTTCTCACTTAGTTTTTGATGTTCTGTCACTAATTGAGGACCCAGCTGGTAGATACTTACTACTTAAAATACAAGTAGGATCTCAAGTTTACACACTTGTGTCCCTCTATGCCCCAAATGTGGATCAGAAGGCCTTTTTTCAGACCCTGCAGGGACTCTTACTGCAGCACACAGAGGGTTCATTAATCTTGGGGGGGGGATTTCAATTTGACCTTAAATCGAGAGTTAGATAATTCGAAGCTTCAAGGTGCGCCCCAACAAGCTCCTCGGACTCAATTACAGGACATCCTGCGTGACTGGCAGATGGTAGATGTCTGGAGAAATAGGTACCCACACTCACGCTCGTATACCTTTTATTCTTCTCCACATGATAGCTACTCGAGGATTGACTATTTTTTAGTAGACAAACGGCTGAGCAATCGAGTTACCTGCCCTGTAATAGAACAGATTACCTGGTCAGATCATGCCCCAATTAGTATAGATGTCAACCTGGGAGTCAGTGATGTGGGTTCCAAATTTTGGAAATTGAATGAGTCCTTACTCCAAGACCTGGACTTTGTGAGAACCCTGGAGTCCCAATTGCAAGAGTATTTTGTTACTAACGATTGCCCAGATATTTCCCCAAGTATCCGCTGGGACTGCTCTAAGGCTGTAGCCCGGGGCCTCTTGATAGCAAGGGCCACCGCGTGCAAGCGGCAGAAAGACTTGGCTAGAGTCGAGCTCCTGGCTCAACTTGGCCGGCTCCATAGCGCGCACATGCAGAGTCAGTCCCAGAAATGCTATCATAAGATTCTGGCTCTTAAAGCACAACTGCAACAACTTGATAACCAACAGCTTCTTTATGCTATGGACATCACTAAACAAGCATATTATGAAGGGGGGAATAAGGCGGGGAAGCTTATGGCGCGCCAACTGAAAGCGAAACTCTCTCAGTCCACTATCACTAAGATCCGACACCCTACTGGCACCCTTATCACTGACTCCGGAGGGATACGGGAAGCCTTCTCACGCTTCTATGAAACACTGTACTCGGCTGAAGACACTATTCCCCTTTCTGACATTGAGGGTTACTTAGCTTCCATCTCTCTGCCCAGAATTACTGAGGATCAGAGAAGGGGGCTTGAGGCTCCCATCTCCGTAGACGAAGTTGAAGCGGTAATTAGAGCACTAAAACCTAGCAAATCCCCGGGGTTGGATGGCCTTTCGGGAGCCTACTACAAAAAATGTTTAGATACAGTTGCAGAACCACTGACAGCATACTTTAATAGTCTTCAAGCGGGTGTCTCTATACATCAGCAGGCCAACGTTGCGGGCATCACGGTTCTGCCTAAACCGGGCAGGGACCACACCCAATGCAGCTCGTACCGGCCAATATCTTTAATAAATGTAGACCTTAAGATATTGGCTCGAGTGCTAGCGCTGCGCCTTAATTCTTGTCTTCCTGACTTAGTACATACAGACCAGGTCGGCTTTGTTCCCAAGCGCATGGCAGCAGATAACATCAGAAAAGTTATTGACCTTATGTGGTGGGTGCAGGAGAAAGGGGAGCCAGCGGTTTTATTGTCCCTTGACGCAGAAAAGGCTTTCGATTTGGTGCATTGGCCTTTCTTATTTCAGACGCTGCGGAAGTTAGAGTTTGGGCCTAATTTTATTGCCTGGATACAGAGGTTATATGAACACCCGCAGGCTCGAGTCAAGGTCAATAACGGTTATGGCGAGGTTTTTCCTATAGGGCGTGGCACCCGACAGGGGTGCCCTTTATCCCCATTATTATTCGCACTATATCTTGAGCCACTCACATCCCGAGTGCGGGCATCTAAGGATATTCAGGGGGTCACCATAGGAGAAAGGCAATATAAATTGTCGTTGTTCGCAGACGACATTCTCATGATCCTTACTGACCCCATGCGCTCCTTGCAGGGAGTGATGAGGGAACTTTCCTGTTTTGGCCAGGTGGCGGGGTTACGTGTCAATTTTGACAAATCCGAATTGCTTAATGTTAATGTATCCCCACAATTAGTAAGAACCTTAGGCTCCACATACCCGTTCCGATGGGCCAAATCTCATATTAAATATTTGGGCATCCTGTTATCTTCCAAACTAACAGACCTATTAGATCTAAATTATAACCCGCTGATCCGTAAGGTGACTACTGACCTCAGTCGCTGGAACAAATCCGCTTTCTCCTGGCTGGGACGGATTGCTATAACTAAGATGTCGGTGTTACCGAAATTTTTATATTTATTTGCATCTCTGCCGGTGTTCATTTCCTCCAATAGGTTACGGAAATGGCAAACAAGAATTTTTTATTTTATTTGGAGACGCCGACCCCCGCGGATATCCAAATCCGTGCTCTATCTTCCTAAGCTTCAGGGGGGTATGGCGGTACCAAATCTCTCAAGGTATTATCATGCAGCCCAATTGCGGGCGGTATTAGATTTTTCTCGGCAGGTTGTCCGCAAGCAATGGGTTACTATTGAACAGGCTATATTGGGACCTATGAACCTCTCAGCTGTTTTATGGCAGCCGCGTAACACGTGGCTGCCGATATGTCAGATTCCTTGGTCCTTGGGAGTTACCTTAAAGATATGGGCCCATTCCAGACACAAACTAGTGGGTGCTCACCGATACTATTATCAATCCTCATTAGTGACTAATACTAGCTTTCCACCAGGTCATCAAACTTCCCGCATGCAGCATTGGAAGGCGCAAGGGATCACTACGATGGGACATCTCTTGCAGCTAGGTTCCCTGATACCTAGGGAACAATTCTTCACCTTGTACGACTTGGATCACAGGGATTGTTTGCTATATGCACAAATTGCGCACTTCCTCCGCAGCGCAATCAAAGATAAATCCCTGCGTACGGGGAGAACCTTATTTGAACTTTATTTCCTTCAAGGAGATGTCCTTAGTGGGTCTATCTCCAAAATTTATCAATTATTTTATCCTTCCGATGCATTAATTGGCACCCACATTGTCCAATGGGAGCGGGATCTCGACACAAGCATCAGCCCTGAGCTGTGGAGAGTTATTGCTTACCAGGCCCGCCACTGTTCTATATCTGCAAATTTACAGGAGAACTGTTATAAAATGATGTACCGTTGGTATCTCACACCTGTTAAGCTTCATAAAATGTATGCGCAGGTCTCGGACACCTGTTGGCGAGAATGTGGGGAATTGGGCTCATATCAGCACGTTTGGTGGACCTGTCCTAGCCTAAAGCCATTTTGGGATGGGATTTTTCAGATGATCAGCGATATGCTTGGGGTTCTTACTACTCCAGCGATGGAGATGGCTTTACTGCATGTGTTTCCGGATACCCTAGATAAAATGCAACAGAAATTGTGTATACAAGTGTTTATTGCTGCACGCAGTCTTATTGCTCTTCACTGGCGGACTCCTCGCTTGCCCACACTTTCCGAAGTCTTGGTAAAATTACACTGATATAAACATCTGGCCTCACTCACAGCTGACAAGTATCACAGACCTACTTCTTTCCACAAACTTTGGAAGCCCTTTGCGGACTATATCTTTACGCTGTAAGATGCTTATCATATTATGTTATATACTATGTAACGTTTCTGTTGTGGACTGTCAAGACTGGACTCTTGAATCCGGGTATCTGGATCACCTTCTGTTATGGTATATTTTCAACCTGTGTATTTTGTATCCTGTTGAAGCTTTACACTACTGTTACTGACTTGGTTTTTTCTGTGAGATTCTGCCGTGAGGTGGGAGGGAGGGGGGGGAAGGGGGGAAAACAGTTCTTGGAAACTTATTGACTTCTGTAACCAGAGTGGTTTTCTATGCTTTTGTACATTGGAAGGTTCCTTGTACCGTATGTTAATCTTATGCTGAATGGTTCAATAAATGAAAAACTTAAATTAAAAAAAAAAAAAAACCAAGCAACTGTCAAACCCATAAATTACTGCTTGCAACACTTTTAGTGGGTGAGGAGCCCCCTTTGATATTTCAGACAATGCTACTTGACATTTTTTGCTTTGGGATTTGGCTATAAAAGCTGTCCTGTGCTGTAAAAGTCAAGACTTATGTTGATTATCTGTATCCAGTTCCCCCCCCTCCCCCCATCAACGCGGGGAGCGATATTGCAGTTGCATCAAAAGTATCAAGGCCATTGATTGAGGTTGGTTATCCCTATGCCTTCAGTTAAGGTAGTAATTGCCACTCCATGCAGGCTACCCCCAGCCACCACTTCATTTCAGTCCTCTATCCTTTAGGGATCCGCCGTGTTTATCCCATGCCCCCTTTGAATTTGTTGAGTGGTTTTCTTTTTCACCACCACCTCCTGAAAGGGCAATCCAAGCATCCACTACCCTCTCCATGAAGAAATATTTCCTGACATTGGTTCAAAGTCGTCCCCCTGGAATTTCATTGTGACTCCTAGTTCTGTTTGCTTTCTGATAGAAAAGATTTGAAGTTTATACATAATTAAAACTGTTCAGGATGTTATAGAACTAGCATAATTTTTGGCCTAATACATATTTATATGTCTTGAGGATGGAACCTTTTCTATGCTGTGCAATTTTTCCTCAATTTTCTTTGTATAAATTAAGATAAGCATTGGTTATTAGAACCTCTAAAAGAGAAGATTTTGAGTTATAGAGCTTTTGTATGTACCATTTTCCTTCCTTTTTCTTTTTTTCGGCATACCTTTTGTGGTTCATATTCATTTTAAATTTTATAAATATATAATAAAAGAAAAAACTTTTAGGTATCAGAGTCTATCATATCTCCCCTATACCTTCTCTCTTCCAGGGTATACATATTTAGATCCTTCAGCCTCTCCTCATATATCTTCTGATACAGACCCCACACCATTTTGGTTGCACTTTTCTGGACAGCCTCCATCCTGTCTCTATCCTTTTTGAGATTATGGTCTCTAGAACTGAAGACAGTACTCCAGATGAGTCCTCACCAAGGACCTGTACAAGGGCATAATCTGAAGACTTCAACACAATATGACAAGGTGATAACTAAAGCCATAAAAATGCTGGGCTGCGAGAGAGGAATATCCAGCAGGAAAAAGGAGGCGATTGCCAGACACTATTACCCCAGGACTCGCTTTTGGTCTGTGTACTTCAGTGTTTCACTCCCCATCATATATAGCTCTTTCAGATTACCACACCCCAGCTGCATGACTCTGTACTTCTTGGCATTGAATCCCAGTTGCCAAATCTTTGACCACTCAAGCTTTCTTAAATCACTTTTCAGTCTCTCCTTCAGGCGTGTCCACTCTTGCAGATCTTAGTATCATCTGCAAATAGACAAACTTTACCTTCTATCCCTTTCGCAATGTTGCTCACAAACGGGCCAATGCAGTACAGTGCGCTCCGGAGCGCACTGTTAACTTGCCATTGGATGCGCGTTTTCTGCCCCTTACTCAATAAGGGGTAAAGGAAAACGCGCAGAACCTAATAGCGCCCTCAACATGCAAATGCATGTTGACAGCCCTATTAGGTATTCCCGCGCGATTCAGTAAGTAAAATGTGCAGCCAAGCCGCACATTTTACTTTCAGAAATTAGCGCCTACCCAAAGGTAGGCGCTAATTTCTTCGGGCACCAGGAAAGTGCACAGAAAAGCAGTAAAAACTGCTTTTCTGTGCACTCTCCGACTTAATATCATGGCAATATTAAGTCGGAGGTCCCGAAGGGTAAAAAGTGGGGAAAGAAAAAAAAAAAAAGTGAAGGCGGCTCTCGAGTCAAAAACCGGATGCTCAATTTTGCCGGCATCCGGTTTCCAAGCCCATAGCTGTCAGTGGGCTCGACTACCGATGCCAGCAAAATTGAGCGTCTGCTGTCAAACCCACTGACAGCCACCGCTCCGGGCCAAAAGGAGGCGTTAGGGATGCGCTAGTGTCCCTTGCGCCTCCTTTTGCCCGTTTCTACCGCTGGGCCTCATTTAAATACTGTGCCTGTGCGCGCACTGGGCTCTCCCACGGACTTTACTGAATCGGCCCGAAAGATATTTTATTAATTTATTAATTTAATGTTTTTTTATATACAGACATTCGTACATCACATTCGTACATCACATTGGTTTCCATACAACAAGAAATCAGCCAACTGGGCTTTACAGCGAAACTGATATAACTAGGGGGAGGTAAAGGGGGGGTGGGGGTGGAGGGGTAGGGGTAGGGAATACAAATGGGTATTATGTACATCTGTAAAATGCGAAACATTATGTAGAAACAACATTATGTACAATCAATATACAAGGGGGAGCATGGACAAAATCAATATACAAGGGGGAGCATGGAAGGAGTGCACAATAGATAAAAGGTGAGGCATAGCAATGAGATGAAAAGGGATGTTATGGGAGGAGAGGTGTACGAAACATTCTATAACTAGGTCGTAGGGGAGGACCTGGTGGGAGGGGGTTGGAGGGGAGGTAAATGCGGAAGGGGGGGTAGGGGAGGGGATAGGAATGAAAATTGTCTGAAGGAGAGGATGGTAAATAAGTGGAGCTGGGTGGTTATCAGGTATAGGCATGTGTGAATAGCCATGATTTAAGTTTCTGTCGGAATTTCTTTGGACAAATCTCAAGGCATAAGTTGGTTGGCAGGGAGTTCCATAGATAGGGACCGGCTAAGGATGTTTGGATGTGAGATGAGAGAGTTTGGGAGAGGGAGTGTGTATTGCTGCAAGATAGGGTGTTCTGGTAGGTCTTGTAGTAGAGTGAAAAAGGAGAGTGTCTGTGAACCAATGCATGTTTAGATTGTGTATGGCTTTGTGTATGAGGATAAGCGTCTTAAATTGGATTCTTGAAGTGATGGGGAGCCAATGAAGTTGTTTGAGAATGGGTGTAATGTGTTCCTTTCTGCAAGTACCTGTCAGTATGCATGCCGCAGCATTTTGTAGCAGCTGTAGAGGGGTTGTGGTGTGTTTAGGTAGACCTAGGAGGAGGGCATTTGAGTAGTCTAATTTAGATAGGATGAGGGCCTGAAGTACTGTTTTAAAATCGCTAAGATGCAGAAGTGGCTTAAGTTTTTTGAGAGTGTGCAGTTTGAAGTAGCATTCTTTGAGGGTGGTGGTAATGAATTTCTGTAGGTTAAATTGTGTGTCAAGGATTACACCTAAGTCTCTTACGTTCTGTGAAAAGTCTGGGAGGGTATGGGGTGCGTTAGTGGAGGTGGGTAAGGGGTTGAGGTGTGGTGCAATGATCATAAGTTCGGTTTTATTAGTATTTAGCGCTAGGTTGAGCTGAGTGAGTAGGCTATTGATGGAAGAGAGAGCACTTTCCCATTTTTGTAGTGCATTGGATAGGGAGTCTGTGATAGGTATGAGGATTTGTACATCGTCGGCATAAATAAAATGTGGGAGACCGAGATTCAAGAGGAGGTGGCAGGAGGGGTAGGAGGTATATGTTAAAGAGCGTGGAGGATAGGGAGGATCCTTGGGGCACACCCCACGTAATACTGATAGGTTTGGATTCGCGATTTCCAATTTTGACTTTGAAGTGTCTGTCAATGATGTATGATTTGAACCAGAGGAGGAGGATACCAGAGATTCCGATATCAGTCAGCCTATCTATTAGTATGGAGTGATGAATGGTATCGAAGGCTGCTGAGATGTCTAATAGAGCTAAAATGTATGTGTGACCTTTGTCAAGGCCCCTGATGATGTAGTGAGATAGGGAGGTCAGGAGTGTTTCAGTACTGAAGTGCTTTCAAAAGCCATGCTGTGATGGAGCAAGTATCTGGTGCTGATCTAGATAGTTAGAAAGCTGAGTGACAGTTTTTCAAGGACTTTAGCAATGACGGGTAGATTGGAAATGGGGCGGTAGTTAGTTAAGTCAGCTGGGTCTAGTTTTGGTTTCTTTAATATAGGTTTTACCATGGCTAGTTTGAGTTGGTTCGGAACATTTCCAGTGGTCATGGATATGTTAATGATGTCGGCTAAGGGTTGGGCGATGCTGTCTGGAATAGATAAGAGTGCTTTGGCTGGGATTGTGTCTGATGGATGGGTAGAGGGTCTCATTTTCTTTAGTTTTGAGATGATTTCAGCGGCAGATGTGGTCTCGAAGGCGTCCATAAGGTTGTCCGATTGTTTTTGGGAGGGTTTTGATGGGAGTGGCGGGGGTGGGAAAGCGCATGGTGAGGTTACTTATTTTATTGTGGAAGTATTGCACGAGCTCATCACATTTGGTATCTGTTTCATCGCAGTGTGTAGTCTTGAGTCTTATTGAACAGAACCAGTCCCAAAACCAATCCCTGTGGCACTCCACTTAAGTTCTCTCTTCAGAGTAGGTTCTAGTTAGCATTACATACTGTATCAGTCAACTAGTTTGTAATCCACATCACCACCTTTGTGTTCACTCCCAAGCTTCTTATTTTATTCACAAGCCTCCTATGCGGGACCATATCAAGCTTTGCTGAAAGCCAAGTAGATCACATCACATGCTCTTCCTTGATCCAATTCTGGTCTGACAAGACCTTCCCCAGGTGAGTCCCTGCTGCCTTGGATCCAGCAAGCCACCTGATTTTAGATAGTTCACTGTCCTTTCCTTCAGCAGAGTCTCCATTAATTTTCCCACCACTGAGGTAAGGCTAACCAGCCTGTAGTTTCCAGCCTCCTCTCTGCTACCATCCTTGTGAAAAGGGACCATAACCTCATTTCTTCAGTCTTGCAGCACCACTCCTGTTTACAGGAATCTGTTGAACAGGTCTTTTAGTGGATCTGCCAACAAATATTTGCGCTCCCTCAGTATCCTGGAATGTATCTCTCATCTGGCCCCATGGTCTTGTCCACTTTCATGTTACTTAACAGAAAAAAAATGTATGGGATGAGTTAACTGTTTTAGCTACCCCTTCCCCATCTATGGTCTTGTCAACCAGCAATGGTCCTTCTCCAGGGTTGTCTTTAATGAACACAGATCTGAAGTATTTGTTTAATATCTCCACCATTTCTTCATCTCTCTCCAGCCATTGTTCCTAGTCATCTTTTAGTTTCACTATACTGCTTTGGGCCTTCCTTTATTCTCTGATATATATGAAATGTTTGGTCACCTCGCTTTACCTCTTTGGCAAACTTTTTATCCACTTGATCTTTAACTTTCCTGATTTTTTTTTTTTTTTTCGTGTTGCTCAGCTTCACCAGATATTCTTTCCTGGGATCCTTTATACTTCTTGAATGTTGTTCTTTTTGCATTTATTTTCAATCACCTCCTTTGAGAACCAGATTGGTTTCTGTTTCCTCTTCCTTTTGTTTACTTTTCTAACCTAGATTTGTTGCCTTTGTAATAGTTCCTTCTCATTTTCTCCCACTCTGCCAGTTTTTCTTCCAGGTACATCCCCATTTTGACAAAGTCTGAACATATGAAATTCAAAGCTCTGGTCTTCATCTGACTTCTCAGTATCCTGTTTATATCATCAAACCATACTGTCTGATGATCACTGGTGTTCAGGTGGGCATTAAAGACATTATCCCCATTAGTGAGCACTAGGTCGAGTATAATACCATCCCTCCGTGGGTTCCATTACTGTTTGTTTGAACAGATCCCCTTGAAAGGACATCCATTATCTCTCTACTTCTTGCAGATTCCACAGAAGGGATCCTCCAATCCAAATCCTGCAAATTAAAATCTCCAATTAACACTTTTTCCCTTCTTTCCCACCTTTTGGATATCTTTGATAGAACTCTGTCCAGTTCTTCTGTTTGAGAAGGAGGCCTGTAGATCACACCAGTAAAAATGAAAGCACCACCTTCTCTTTTTTTTTTTTTTTTTTTTTTTTTTTTTAAGGATGGTCCATAATGCTTCTGTACCCCATGTTGTCTTTATATGGTTGATGATGGTCACTGTAACTTTATCACTGCTATAATGAAGAAAGGGAAGGCAGTGCTGGGAGGTAAACAGGATGATATCTATCTAAATGCCTCTGCTAGATAGTTACAACTCAATGCGGTAATAGTTAATGCAAATTAAAAAGCTTTACAGTGACACTTGCATTGACTCACCAAGACTTTTTTTTTTTTTTCACATTCTGTGTCCATTCTGGAAAAAGACAGTGTTACAGTTGTGTGGAAACCTTTTAGGCATCCTTGTCAAATTGTACGTTTCAATGAATTTCTAAGTGAACAGAAACTGATACAGCATTGATGTGGTACAAAGTTAAGAACAATATATTTCTGCAATATTTAATGCACAAATTCTGCTTACTTCATTGAAAACAATTTTAAAAGTGAATTATGGTACGTGTAAATATTTGGACACCCTTCCAATGGATTCATTACTAATTTTTTTTTCTTCAAAACGTTAAGGGCCAGTATGTTTGCTTTGTTAGCCTTCAATGTTTCAGGTGAAGTAAATTCCACGGTTTAACACATACTGTGTTCTAGCTGCTTTTAATAACCATGGACTTCTCTAAGAAGCAGTTGTCTGTACTTTTGAAAATGAAGATAATTCACCTATAAAGAAAGGGAAGACTAAAAAGCTCTCTGTTTCCAGCTAGCAAGTGCAACTGTCAGAAACATTTTTAAGAAAGCAAGAGCTGGAAAAGCAAGAAAAATCTCTCATCAAACTACCCAAAGACTGGTCAGCTCTGCACCACAGGACCCATAGATCAATGCAAATAACCTGCTGAAATGGTTAGCTGCCACTGCTGTAGTTGTCCATAGTAGAGTATTGCTTACACACAATGATGTTGTGCATGGGAGAGATGTCTGAAGGAAAATTTTTCTATAATCTCATCCCAAGTCCTTGTCTAAAGTGGGGGATACACTGTTTTCTTTACTTATGATTATGAGGTTCTTGAATTAAAAGTTTCACAAAAAAACACTTCCTTATGTATTACAGTGGACACCATCCACTACTGCATGGAATTGCCTATGTTCTTACTCTTGGCTGTGTGTATTGTCACTCCCTGTTTTGCGATTTATTGTCTAAAGTATGCAAAACAAAAGCTTGATTTATCCTAAATTATTTTGGAAGAAAGTGCTTTGCACTAATGAAACTAAAATTGAACTGTTAAGTTACAACCACAGATGAAGAAATGATGTCTGGCAAACCATTAACACAGAGGTGGACTTATTATGCTTTGGGCATTTTGTGGCAGCTGGTGGAAGGAAGAATGGATTTGTCATAGTTCCACCTGCTATGCAGCTGACCCACTGGCAGAGGTCACCAGTGACCCTCACAGCTGCTCTAGTCATCTCCTTGCTGATCACATCACATGGTAGTTTGTCCATTCCCTCTTTGAGACACCTCAGCTCCTTGACCTGGCCATCCTTGTCTTGTTTCCCTGCCTTGCTCTGTGGCCTTTTGGACCTTACCATCCTGCCTTGCTGGCTTCAGCCCTTCTAGGTTTGCCTAGTCCTGCATCGTTCCTTCTTGTTCATTGTTGCTTGGTCTAGTCTAGTCTTCTTAGCGTCTAGACGGATGAAACCAGAACCAGTGGGTTATGCACCTCTACCAGCAGATGGAGATGGGAACAAAGCTGATATCACAGTACACATTCCCCTACAGTGACATCAGCCTGCCAGTATTCTCCATCTCCAGCAGATGGTGGATGTGCATCTCCTTACTGGGGATTGCTTTAAAGTTTAGGAGAAAAAAAGAAGGAAATTAAATTGCCCTGCTCTCGTGTAGTGATACCTTAAGGTCCCTCCCTCAGTTGAGAATTCCTGAGGTGATTTCTGTGGTCCCGCAGATGAGTGCCTTGGCTCAGCAGCTAGCTTTTAGCTGGCATGGACTGAGCTGTAAACCCCCCCCCCCCCCCCCCCCCAAAAAAAAGCAGCTGAAAGGCAAGCGGATGCAGGAAGCAGACTGCAGCAGTGAAGGCATATACTCTTTCCACCTGCAGCCGGAGACTGGGCTTGTACTCAGCTGGGACGGGCTGAGCTCAGGTAAAGATTAACCACAAAAAAAAAAAAAAATTCTTGAAAAGAGAAAGGGAGTTGAATAGGGATTTCTCCCCCCCCCCCCCCCCCCCCAGTCTCTGTGCTCAGCGAATGATCCAACAGTCATTCACGCCTTCAGTGAAGGTTGGGGGGGCCTGGTGCATTGAGCAACCCTTGTGGCTAGGTCCTACTCCATGGCTTGGCTGGTTTGCCGTGTGGTAGGTCGTGGCAGCACCTTTGTGTGTTTTTTGTGCTTCATATACTGCCCTCTTCAGTTCCGTTGGATCATGCCTTGTGCACCCTTCTGTGCTGTCTGTTGTGCATTTGGTTGAGTACCTAGCTGGGCACCTACTTAGGAGCATAGGAGTGCCTACTAGGGTGCCCATTTGTGCATGCACACACATGCCCTTTTTATTCGCATACGTGGGCACTTGTTTTTACGTGCATCCCCTGAGTGTCAGGTTGGCGCTCAAGTCGGGCACTTATTTCGGCACAGTGTTGTATGCCTTATCCTATGGTGCCTATGGCAAAGAAACCTAAGTGCCTTGCCCTTGTGTGACATGTCATATTTGGGCATCTCAGCCTGGTGTTCCTTCTAACTTGTCAGTGCTGTTTGGAGGCTATGGGGGAATTGCCCCCCCCCCCCCCCCCCCCGGTTTTGCCAGGTGTCCTGTGCAGTCTTTTCTTCAGGCGCAGTCCTCTGCCCCGGCCAACCTTATCCAGTCACAGATAGTGAAATCCCACATGCCTGGTGCTGTGGGTAAGTGTCTGAGTACACCTGGAGCCAGTTTCCCAATAGGGATCCAGATGGCATGGATGATGAGACCAATCCTTACTTCCTGGAGGATGGGGAGATTCCTCTGGGTTTTGGAACCTTTATAGAACTATATTGTGATTCTTTAATAGAGATGAGTTACTGGATCTCATTTCCCAGACATTGAAGATGGTGGGAATACCTCGGACTGAATCTATGTCTAAGCCAAAAAAAATCCCATTCTGGTTTCCTTGTGTAAAGTCTTATGTTTCTTTCCTGTTATGGAGGCTATTCAATAATTTATTATTTATTTATTTATTTATTTATTTATTTACAGTTCTTATATACCGCACAAAGGGTAGGGGACTATCCGTCTAGGCGGTTTACATGTTAGTACATACACAAACAATATTATACAGTTACAAAGACAGTTCATAAAATCATATACAAAACATATTAAAATTCATAAAATAATCAGATAACTTTTCAGGATCATGTAGTGTAATAAACCTAGTATATATTGTATGCTTGAGTGAAGAGATGAGTTTTTAACAGTTTTTTAAATTCTATGCGGCTAGCTGTCAGGCGGATATGTTCAGGCAAAGCGTTCCACAATAGTGGACCGGCAACAGAAAAAGCTCGTTTGCGGGTCAGTGCTAAACTTACAGATTTTACTGTTGGTACTTCAAGAATACATTTATCAATAGAACGGAGCTGTCTGGAGGGTCTGTAGATTCGTAGTAAGGAACATAGCCAGATGGAGTTATTATTGTACAGTAGGTTGTGTATAGTAGATAGAATTTTGTAAGTAATACGGTATGAAATTGGTAGCCAGTGCAGATGTTGTAATACAGGAGTGATGTGTTCTGTCCGGGGTGTATTGTATAACATGCGAGCGGCTGTATTTTGTATCAATTGTAATGGTCGTATAGCTGTTTGTGGTAAACCAAGATAGAGAGCGTTGCAGTAGTCTAGTGAAGATAAAATTAATGCTTGGGTAATCAATCGAAAATCGTTCGGATGGAGGAGTGGTTTAAGTTTCTTTATCATGTATATTTTGTAAAAGGATTTTTTTACGAGTTCAGATATATGATTGGTCATTGTCAATTTTGAATCTATCTTTACACCTAGATTTTTTGCATGAGGTTTTATATTGATGAGTTGGTTCTGAAAAGTGAAAGTTGGTGGGGGGCGAAAAGCTAAGTCAGGTACAGTGGATAAGTAAATTAATTCTGTTTTACTTGTGTTTAGTTTGAGTCTATTGTGAGATAGCCATGTTTTTATTGTGGATAAGTATAGATGTAATAAAGAGAAAGTTTTTGACCAGGAATCAGTGAAAGGTATGATGAATTGTATATCGTCTGCATAAATTTTGAAGTTAAGATCTAATCCAGCAAGCAAGCGGCAGAGAGGTAGTAAGTAAAGATTAAATAGAAGAGCTGAAAGTGCGGAGCCTTGTGGTACTCCTGTCTTGGTAGAGTACCAGTCAGAGTAGTAGGGACCGACGGTGATTCTTTGTTTACGATTGGTTAGAAAAGAAGAGAACCATTGTAATGCAAGATCTGTAATGCCAATCTGAGATAGTGTAGAGAGTAAGATGTCGTGGTTTAGCGTATCAAACGCAGCTGAGATATCGAGTAGTACCAGTATATAATTAGTATTGGAATCAAAGCCTCTGATGATTGAATCGAAAGATGATATTAACAGGGATTCTGTGCTGTGACCTTGATCTTGAATGGGGTGCCCCAGAAGCAAGTTTTAAAGGGAGACAAGTCTTGGATGGACTTGTACCCCCTGGATCCAGTTATGAGAAAGCAATTGTGTTTTCTGAAGGTGTATTTCTATGCCGTTACCAAGTGGATGACTATCCCTGTTGAAGGGGGGCAGCTTTGCAAGATGCACAGGATAGAAGAATTGAGGCTATCCTTAAGCAGGCCTTTGAGACAATGGCAATGACTTTGCAGATAGCTTCTTGTTGTTCCCTGGTGGCTCACTCATGTTTGCTCTCTTAGGAGGTCATTGAGGCTGGTGTAAATTCCAGGGCAGTAATGGAACCAGCAGCTGCCTTTTTGGCAGATGCAGACTGCGATTTGGTCTGCACTTCGGCCAGAGGGTTGGCTTTGGTAGCTACAGCTAGGCGTCAGCTATGGCTGAGAAATTGGTCTGTCGATTCAACCTCAGAGTCTAACCTTACAAAGTTGCCCTTTAAAGGCTCGCTTTTGTTTAGGAATGAGCTGGAGAAAATGGTCAATAAGTGGGGTGAGTGCCAGTTCCTCGATTGCCAGAGAATAAGAACCAACCACTGCGTTTCTTCAGCTCAAGGGGCCGACCTAGGGGGTTCCGATGCTTTCGCCCTACAGAGGAACGACCCTTCAGAGGACTCGACCTTTGGGTAGATCCCAGTCCTTTTGTCCCAGGCAGCCCAGATGGGAGAGCAGGCTCAGGTAGTGGAGCACACTGAGCCTCCCAATGAAGGTATGCCAACCCACTTCTGGGAGCTATTGGAGGTGGGTTCTGGAGATGATACGAGATGGCTATGCACTGGAGTTTCTCAGTGTTCCTGACATGTTCATGGTGTCTTCCTGCAACTCTCCGCAGCAGAGACAGGTAGTGGAGTATACATTGACCAGACTCCTCAGCCTGTGGGCTGTGGTTCCAGTTCTCATGTCTCAAGAAAATATGGGCTGCAATTCCATTTATTTCGTTGTGCCCAAGAAGGAGGGCTCATTTCGTCCCATCCTGGATCTCAAAGGAGTCAACCGTCATTTGCATGTGACTCTTTGCATGGAAACCTTGCGCTCATTGAAAATGGCAGTAGACTCAGAGGAGTTCCTGATGTCTCTGGATTTGTCTGAAGTATATCTGCATATTCCCATCCAACTAGAGCATAAACTATTTTTGCTTTTTGTGGTTTGGGGGCAGCATTAACTGTTTTAAGCACTTCCTTTTGGTTTGGCCACTGTGCTCAGAACTTTTCCAAGGACATGGAAGTGGTGGTGGCAGAATTGAGAGAGAATGGGCTTCTGGTACATCTGTACTTGGACGACTGGCTGATTTGAGCCAAGAGTCTGGAAGAGAGCCCCTCCGGGTCTTGCGCAAAGTGATCTCTTTGTTACAGGAGTTAGGTTGGGTTGTGAACTTGGCCAAGAGCAATCTCCGGCCATCTCAGTCACTAGAGTATCTTGGGGTTCCGTTCAATACAGTATAGGGCAGGGTGTTCTGCCAGAGGGCCGTATTCAGAAGTTGATGCTGCAGGTGCATCTATTGACTAACACAGTATGCCTGACAGTGTGATCCTATTTGCAAGTACTTGGCTTGATGGCAGTGATCCTGGAGGTGGTGCCATGGGTAAGGGTGCATATGCATCCTCTTCAGCACACACTGCTGTCTTGTTGGAGCCCACAGTCTCCAAGACTATTCGATTCAGCTCCACCTGCCGATGAAAATTTGCACTCATCTGCAGTGGTGGTTAAAAGCGGGTTATCTAAGGAAGGGGGTTTCCCTAAATTCACTGGATTGGCTAATACTTACCACAGATTTGAGCTTCCAAGGCTGGGGAGCTTGCTGTCATGAGCTGACAGTGTGGGCGTGCTGGAGTGCAGAAGTCTCTCTGGAACATGAATTGGCTGGAAGCCCGGGCAGTCTGGCATGCTTGCAGTTCGGCGACAGAGGTCCGGATAATGTTGGTTGTAGACAGTGGTCTACATCAATTGATTGATTGATGTAGACAGTGGTCTACATCAATCAACAAGGAGGAACCAAGAACCAGCAAGTGTTGCAGGAAGTAGATCAACATATGGAATTGGGTAGAAGTGCATCTTCAGGAGATCTCAGTTTCGCAAATTGCTCTTACGTTGTCTTTGCCTTCAGACTTTCTCATTAGGCAGTTTGGACCCAGGAGATCGGGAATTATCAGACCAGGTATTTCAGCTAATAGTGGATCGCTGGGATCTGCCGTTTCTGAACCTGCTGGTGACTTTTTGCAATGCAAAGGTTCCTTAATTCTTCTGTTACAGGAGAGATCCAAAGTCATTAGGTATCAATGTTCTCGTGCAGAAATGGCCGGAGGACAAGCTGCTGTATGCCTTTCCCTTGTGGCCCATGTTGGGCAGAACGGTTCGGAGGGTTGAGAGTCACAGAGGGATGGTGCTTCTGGTGGCACCAGACTTGCTCATGAGACCATGGTATGCGGATCTGCGAAGCTCCTTGTAGACTCCCCCCTCCAGTTTCCAGCGCACAGGGATCTGTTGCGGCAGGGCCCTGTTCTTCACGAAGATCTGACTTGATTTTGTCTTATGGTATGGCCCTTGAGAGCGCTCACTTGCGGAAGCATGGGTATTCTACTGAAGTGATTGGCACCTTGCTATGAGCTAGAAAGTTCTCCACTTCCTTAGCTTATGTGTGGGTTTGGCGAATGTTTGAGGCTTGGTGTGAAGATTGAGGGGTACTTCTTCATTCGGTTCAGATTCCGCTCATTTTGGAATTTTTGCAGGATGGTTTGAATAAAGGATTGGCCCTTAATTTATTAAAAGCATAGGTAGTGGCTATTGCCTGTTTCAGGGGTCATGTGAATGGTGGCCCCTTGTTAGTTCATCCAGATGTGGCCCATTTCTCAAAGGGAGTGGAATCTCAATCTGGTTTTGGATTTCCTAGCAGCCCCTACCTTTCCATCGATGCGTAATCTTTTTTGCAGTTACTGACCTAGAAAATGGTGTTTCTTGTGTCAATTTGTTCTGCATGTAGAATGTCCAAGCTGCAGGCCTTGTCTTGCCGGGAGTTGTTCCTTCGAGTGACTCTAGGGCTGCGTACTGTTTCTTCCTTTTTGCTAAAAGTGTTCTGGGATTTTCACTTGAATCAGTCCATTTCCCTGCCGTCTCTGGAGAGAGAGGGAGAGAGAGAGATGTGGAGGAATATCGCCTGTTGCAATCCTTGGATGTTAAGAGACATATCGTGAGGTATCTGAAGGGTTCTGTACCTCTCAGGAAGACTGCTTGCTTGTTTGTCCTCCATGGTAGAGGTAAACTGGGTGAGCCATCTTCGTGGGCTACAATAGCTCGCTGGATTAAGGAGGTAGTCATGGCCACATATGTGGATGCTAAGCAGCCGTTGCCTAGTCAGGTTAAGGCTCATTCCACTAGGGCTCAAGTACTGTTATGGGCGGTGGTTAGATTATCTCCTGTCGACATTTGCCGAGCTGCGTTATAGTGGTCCTTACACATTTTTCCCAGGTATTATCGTCTGGATGTGCAGGCCCAGGAGGACGTAGCCTTTGCACGTGTGGTTTTGACTGGACCGCCGGCATCCTCCTACCCTTTTTTAGGAGTAGCTTAGGCACATCCTACTGGTTCTGGATTCATCTGTCTAGATGCTAAGAAATGAGAAATTACTACTTACCTGATAATTTCCTTTAAGATAGACAGATGACTCGAGCTTCCTGCCCTTGGCTGCCGAATAATTGTTCTATGGTTCTTCTGCGAGGCTATGTGGTCCACGGGTTACTGGTAAATGTTAATCCAGTCCCTAGACTAGTGTTAATACATTCTTTGTCTGAGCTCAGTGTTGCCTGTTGACTGAGTACTGGAATGGTTATCTGGTGTTAATCAAGTTTTTGTTAGTTTGTCCACAGTTGACTTTTTTGCAGAGAATACTGGCAGGCTGATGTCACTTTGCTATGTTTCCATCTGTTGGTAGAGATGCATAACTTGCTGGTTCTGGATTCATCTGCCTATCCTAAAGAAAAGGAAATTATCAGGTAAGTAGTAATTTCTCATTCCACTCCAGGTCTTGCCCTTTTTTCAAGCCCTTGTTTGCATGTCTTCAATCCAACATTGTCTCCTGTTCCAGGCCTTGTCTCCAGCCCCAGCTCTGTCCTTGTCTCCAGCCCCAGCTCTGTCCTTGGTTCCAGCCCGTACTTGTCGTCAGTACTTGGATTGGATCCTAACATCGTGTGAAGGGAGATAATGTTTTTATTTGCAACTAAAATAAAAAAAACTTGATTGTATTGACTGTAGACCAATGATTTATAATTGAGCTAGCTTTCATTTTAGCCCTAAGTGGGTAGCCCTTAGAGGCCGTGACCATGATTGGCAGTTGCTAGCATTTGCTATGACGATCCTTTACTTTATATATTAATAAGCAGTTTCAAATGTGAGTGGAATGTTTTCTAATATTTTGTTCAACTAAACCTCTTCATATCCCAGAAACTAGCATCTCATAGTTGGTAAACCAATTTTGAAGCTGAAAAGAGGTTGGGATTTCAGTAAGACAATGATCTGTAACATATCAAATGCTGTACTTTTAAGAAGAAAGAAAAGTAAAAGTTTTGAATGGCCTTTACAGTTCCCAAGCTTGAATATTACTGAAAATTTGTTAGGAGATCTCACAATGCAGTGCTTGCAAGGAGGCCTAAGAATATTTCAGAGCAAGAAAAGTTGTGCAAGGAAGAGCAGGAAAAAATTCTAAAAGCAAGATAGAAAAATGCTTAACAGCTTTCAAATGTTTCCTGTAGCCAGCTATTTCTGCCAAAAGAGGTGCCAAAGTACTGACTGAAAGGCTGCACAAACCTTTTGGCCTATTCACTGTTTTCTTATTCCGAGTTTATAAAAACAAATGCAGATATTTAATTATGCATTTAAATTTGTAAAAACATGTAGTGTTTAACTTTGTACCATGTAGAGACTGTGTCAGCTTCTATGCATGTAGAGATTCATTGTTTTATTTGTACTGTTTGTCTTAATTGTTTGCTTGGATTTTATGAATGCTTATTTGGAAGCCACTCAGAACACTGGATGACATGACCTATGCATTTTTTTTAAATACATAGATTTTGTCTAAAACTTATGTATACCTGTATTTTAGCAGCCATTATTTTTTCATAAGTCCTGTTTCTATTCCATGCTTCACTTGCTGGTGATTTTAATGACTTGCGGCTAGGGCTTGTTTTAAGCCTCTGAGGCTCTGGGCAAATCTCACCAAGGTTGGCCCCTCCCCACATAAAATGATTGCACAATGTACAAACCATGGTCTAAGCCGATCCTAACACCTAAAGAAGATTAATAGGGCATGTTTGTTATTTTATTTTGCCTTTTCATTATTTTTTTTACCATTTTTTTCTTTAATTTTTTTTGGGATCAAGCTGGGCCTCTCTAAGGCTTTGGACCCTGGGCAAGTGCCCATTTGCCTATGGATAAAAAGGCCTGCTTGTGGCTAAGGCCCCCAAACATTTTACAGGAGACGGGTTCCAGTTTTTTGGTGGAAATGTGAGGGCTGTCTCTACCTGTTTCAGAAGTGGCATGAGCTTGGAGAAATCCTGGAGGCACTGAATTTTACTCATGGTTATAGATGGCCTGGAATTGATTGGGAAAGGGGCATTCTTTCATTTCTGTCAGAGGAGGAAGAGGAGAAAACACCCCCTGAAGGGAAAGAAAATACAGATCTGCTGTGGGACTACCCAGATGTAGTTTCAGAAGTAGTCTTTGGCCTAACTTTGCAGTTCTATAAGAAGCCTGCTCAGTAGGTTGGTACCACCCATTCTCACAGGGATGAAGTTGGTATCTCTGCACGAATCCACTTTTGAAGTGCTGGATTTTGAAAGATTCTTGTCCGTCTTGGAAGTAGTTAATGATGGAGTAGCTGCTATTTGGTATCAGAGGAGGAGGCTGCCACAACTTAGCACTCTGGAGGAGATTCCAAAATACCACAAAATTCAGCAATATTACTTCAACACCAATGCAGGTGTGATCCTGCCAGTTGAGAGCATACAGTTTTCCTTCCTATTTAAATCTCCAAATGCTGGCATTTTTGGTGAGGTGTTGGAATTGTGCACTCATGCCATGATATTGGGAGGGCCATCACTGGAGGCGGCCCTGTGGGGTATTGCTGTGATAAGATTTATGAAATTAGACAAGTTATCCCAGGACAAGCAGGATAATAGTCCTCACATATGGGTGACGTCACTGGATGGAGCCCTATCACGGAAAACTTTGTCAAAGTTTCTAGAAACTTTTGACTGGCACACTGAGCCCACTGAGTATGCCCAGCATGCCATTATCCCTTGAGCCACAGGGGTCTCCCTTCAGTCTCTTTTTTTTCCGCGCTGCAGTTAGCCTCGCGGTTAGGAGCCCTGTGTGATTCTTCTCACAATTTTCCTCATAGAAAAAGTATAAAAATTTCCTCAAAAAACTATCCCCTCATAAGGGTCTCCCTCTAATTCCATTTCTTCGATCGGTGAGTAAAACATTTATTGCGGTCGATACCGTTCTCACAGACCCTTAGTGCCCGAAGGCCATTGACGGCTGTCCGGCCTTAACTTTTTGTCATCATGGCAACAGGGTTTAAAAAATGACCAAATTGCCCTCGTACGATGTTGATCACCGACCCCCATGATGAGTGTGTACTATGCCTGGGTGCAGGACATAATGTTTCTTCTTGTCCTCAATGCGCCGAAATGACCACTAAAGGCAGATGGGCCCGCCCAGAAAAAATGGAAAGCCTGTTCAAAATACAGTAATTTCCTTTGACATTGATGCAGTCTTCACCGGCGGGAGTATCTTAAAAAAAAAAAGTGGTACAAAGACCCAGCGGATACTTGAAGATAGTGGTGACCACCCATCTCACTTCATCAAAGTTGTTGACCAAATCTACCTCGGTGCTAGAGAAAAAGAGAACCGAGCACCAAGGAAAAACATCAGCACCGGCATCGAGGAGATTCACATCTGGTGCTGGCTCGGTTTCCGGAGTGGTTTCGATGGCCATCGAGCCGCC
This sequence comes from Rhinatrema bivittatum, assembly GCF_901001135.1. Classification (NCBI taxonomy): domain Eukaryota; kingdom Metazoa; phylum Chordata; class Amphibia; order Gymnophiona; family Rhinatrematidae; genus Rhinatrema; species Rhinatrema bivittatum. The sequence goes on from NC_042622.1 coordinate 47,551,671, forward strand.
CCCGAAGAGGACTAGGTTAGAGTAGCCTTCTACGCCCTTGACACCACAAAATCCAAAGCGATCCCCACTGATATCTGTGCCGGGTACTGTGCCACCACAGGGACCTGTGGAAGAGCCAGTTCTTGCCTACTCTGCCTCCCCCATAGCTGCTATATGCGAGTAACTGGACTGATTTATCCGCCAGGCAGTCATTGAGGCCCTTCGAGAACTATATCCGCCGGTTCCGGTTCCCACACCGCCACCGATGCCGGAGCCATCAGTTCTCATACCATTGCTCACCAGACTCGATACCTTGATCAGTGCTGTACAGACACAACCCGTGCCATCGATGCCGAAGGCACCGACCAAACATCCGAAACTGATACAGATTCCCGGATCTTCGGATGAAGACGGCATGGACTCTAACCCACCGTCACAGATGTCTGAGCCGATGCCGGGACCATCGGGACAGAGCCATCCGACTATTCCATTGATTCCACATCCATTACCATCGATGCCACCGAAGTATCAGCCAAGACCATAGAAGGATCCATCGATGACTCTACATCCTTTGATGCCATTCTTCATCCCTCCTTCCAGTCCTCAACCACGCACCTTGTCAGATACCTGGGAAGATGTAGATACTGATTCTTCTACAGAAGATATCTTATCAGACCCATCTCCACCAGAGGAAAGGAGAAAGTCACCACCTGAGGACTTCTCCTTCTCAAACTTCGTAAAGGAAAGTCAGACATAATTCCTTTTCAATTATTAACGGAAGAAGACACCAGACATAAAAGACTTTGGAGGTCCTCCAATTTGTGGATGCCCCCAAAGAGAGAGAGGTCAACTAGGACTTCGTCTACTGGTATAGCCACTAACCGACTTTGGGAACATCCCTGGTCTGTTCCACCAGTGAACAGACTAACTGATGCTACATACTTTGGTGCAGCATATACCTGGGTTCCAAAAACCTCAGCTCCCAAATCAATCCCACATCAGCACAAAAAAGATCAGAGAATCCATTCACATTCCTCTACACCTCCTGGCAAAGAGCAAACGTTTCTGGACAATTTAGGACATAAAATGTTCCAAGGGTCCATGCTCTTATCAAGAATTGCCTCATACCAATTGTACATGACGCAATACTAGAGAAATTTGAGGAAGCAGATTCAAGAACTATCAGAAACTTTCACTACAGCATAAAGGTTCCATCATACATAAAAGGTCTTGAAGCTGGGAAACACGAGGTACGTGCAACCTACGACTCGTTTGAGACATCCTCCAGAATGGCAGCTACTGGCATTAATGCCAGAAGATGGGCATGGTTGAAGACCTGAGGTCCAAGAAAAATTAGCTGACCTTCCTTGCACTGGTGAAAACCTATTTGGAGAAAAAGTGCAAGATGCAGTTGCGCAACTTAAAGATCATAATGAAACTCTGCGCCAACTATCCATAATCACTGCAGAAACTAGACGCCCATCTAGGAAAGACACAAGAAAGCCATTCTATTGACCACGCAGGTATTATCTTCTAGCTCCTCGGGGGAGAACAACAAGGCCATCCCAGGAAGCCAAAAGCATCCAGACCTCAGCCTCCCCCACAGCCAGGCCAAGCATCTGGGTTTTGTAAAACTCCCATGGAACAGCAGCCTCTCCAGAAACCCAAATCAAAATTTACTAGTTTGAGGCCAGGTATCTTATTTTCTACCCAATTGGACAAGCATCACCACAGATCAATGGGTACTATCCATTATAACCCAAGGTTACCATCTCGATTTTCTCACAGTACCCAGAGATTCCCCACCAAATTCCCTCTGGGTACACAAAGATCATACCTCTCTTCTAGAAACAGAATTATCCACCCTCCTGAGAGCCAGGGCTGTGGAACCTATTCCCCGACCTCAGCAGGGCAGAGGATTCTACTCCCGCTATTTTCTCATTCCAAAGAAAACAGGAGGCCTCTGCCCCATCTTAGACCTCCGAAATATCAACAGATTTCTACGAAAAGAAAAATTCAGGATGATGCCCTTAAGCACCATGCTTCCCCTTCTGTAAACAGGAGATTGGCTCTGTTCTCCGGCTTATCAAGATGCTTACGCTCACATTCCAATACTCCCACCTCATCGAAAGTACCTGCATTTCCTAGTGGGTCATCAACACTTTCAATACCGGGTTCTGCCCTTCAGACTTGCCTCTACACCCCGGGTATTTACAAAGTGCCTAGCAGTAGCTGTGGCCCATCTACGCAAGAAAAGCATAAACGTTTTTCCTTATCTGGACGACTGGCTCATCAAGAACCAGTCGAAACAAGGAGCTCTCGATTCTCTCAAGCTCACAATCAATCTGCTTCACTTGTTGGGATTTCTTAACTACCAAAAATCCCACCTCATACCATCTCGCCTTCTACAGTTCATTGGAGCAGAGTTGAACACACCGTATCAAAAGCCTTCCTACCAAAAAACTGCACAGACACACTCTCCAGACTAGCGAGATCTCTGCGCGCAAAGAAAACAGCTTCAGCCCATCAGTTCCTAATACTGCTAGGCCACATGGCTTCCACGGTCCATGTCACCCCTATGGCCAGATTAGCCATGAGAATAACGCAATGGCCTTTGAGATCATAGTGACTCCAAACCTTTCAACCACTGTCGTCTCCAATTCAAATAACCCACCAGTTATGTTCATCTCTCCTCTGGTGGACGAACACGAACAACTTGCTAATAGGCCTACTGTTCCAGCAACCAGTTCCACAAGTAACCTTAACTACGGGTGCATCCACCTTTAGGTTGGGGAGCACACATAGACAATCTTCAGACTCAAGGTACTTGGACAAAACTTGAAGCAACATTTCAAATCAACTTCCTGGAGCTTCGAGCTATACGTTATGCTCTATATGCGGTCAAGGACTTCCGTTCACACAAGACTGTTCTCATACAAACAGACAACACAGTTGCCATGTGGTACCAGACAAACAGGGATGTACAGGCCCTTATCTCCTTTGCCAAGAAGCTGTGAAGATTTGGGACTGGGCCCTAACACATTCCATGTTTCAGTGGGCCACGTATCTAGCAGGCATACACAACATAGTTGCAGATCACCTCAGTTGTCCATTCTATCCCCACGAGTGGTCCCTGGATTCAGCGGTAATGACCAGAATCTTTCAACATTGGGGTCAACCAACAATAGACCTCTTTGCATCCGAACTGAATCACAAAGTGGACAGATTCTGCTTCCTACACAAGCAGAGAAACCAGTTAGCCATGGACGCCTTTGCTCATTGCTGGAACTCAGGCCTCATATATGTGTATCCACTGATACCACTCATAGCAAAAACTCTAATGAAGCTACAACAGGCAAGGGGTCAATGATACTTATAGCCCCTTATTGGCCTCAAGTATGATTTCCCATACTTCTTGACCTCTCAATCAGAGAACCAATTCGCCTGGGCTCAGCACCCACTCTCAAAACTCAGGACCAGGGCAGGTTGCGCCATCCCAACCTTCAGACCCTATCCCTCACAGCCTGGATGTTGAAAGCTTGATCCTGCAACCACTCAATCTTTCAACTAATGTCTCTCAAGTGCTTGTAGCTTCACGAAAGCCTTCCACACGAAAATCCTATCGTTGTGAGTGGAAAAGATTCACCACGTGGTGCACGCAGAAAAGTATTGATCCCTTTTCCTGCTCCACATCATCTTTATTAGACTATCTCTGGCACCTTTCAGACTCTGGTCTCCAGACTTTGTCGGTAAAGGTACACCTGAGTACTATCTCAGCTTACCACAAGGGAGATAGGGATGCCCCAATATCAGTGCAACGCCTTGTCAGTAGGTTTATGAGAGGTTTAATTCAACTTAAACCCCCTTACTGCCACCAGTCACAGAATGGGACCTTAATGTAGTACTAGCAAGGCTCATGCATTCTCCCTTTGAGTCTATAGATTCCTGCGATGTTAAATTTCTTACATGGAAAGTTCTCTTCCTCGTAGCTATTACATCTGTTAGAAGAGTTAGTGAGTTTCAAGCACTTGTAACATACTCACCCTATACCAGGTTCCTACATGATCGAGTGGTCCTCCATCCTCACCTTAAATTCCTTCCCAAGGTGGTTACTAATTTCCACTTTAATCAGTCTATAAACTTGCCCACATTCTTTCCAAGACCTCACTTTCATCAAGGCGAAAGAGTTTTACACATGTTGGACTGCAAATGTGCGCTAGTGTATTATCTAGACTGCACTAGAATCCATAGAAAATCCACCCAGCTCTTTGTTTCTTTTGACAAAAACAAACTGGGTATGGCAGTGGGCAAACAAACTCTCTCCAGCTGGCTAGCAGCTTGTATAGACTTCTGCTATGAAAAAGCAGGCCTTTCTCTCCATGGACGAGTAAATGTGCATTCAGTTAGAGCACGGGCAACCTCAGTAGCACACTATCGTTCCGTACCAATTGCTGAGATCTGTAAAGCTGCAACATGGACCTCTTTACACACAGTTGCAGCCCATTATTGCTTGGACAAAGAGGGACGACAAGATTCAGCCTTCGGACAATTTGTTTTAAAGAACTTATTTCCTGTATAGTCCCAACTCCTTCCACATCGAACCTGCTGTGATTTTAGGCTGCCTCATTTTTCCCAACAGCAGACCAGTTGTTGTGCCTGTTGCACAAGTTGTATGCTGTTGGTCCAAAACAAATATGAGTCAGCCTGTATCTTGCTAATCACCCATAGGTGAGGACTATCATCCTGCTTGTCCTGGGATAAAGCAGAGTGGCTTACCTGTAATAGGTGTTATCCCAGGACAGCAGGATGTAGTCCTCACAAAACCCACCCACCATCCCGTGGAGTTGGGTCCGAAACGTTTTATTTTATTTTTTGCTCGCACTTATTGCTACAATTGAGACTGAAGGGAGACCCCTGTGGCTCAAGGGATAATGGCATGCTGGGCATGCTCAGTGGACTCAGTGTGCCAGTCAAACGTTTTCCGTGATAGGGCTCCGTCCAGTGATGTCACCCATATGTGTGGTCTACATCCTGCTGTCCTAGGATAACACCTGTTACAGGTAAGCAACTCTGCTTTGTCAAGACTGAATTGGTTGTAGCAAAAGATCTTGTGTATGAGCAGCTTGATGATGGGAGTCCAGCGTGGCCTGCCTCTGGATGCATACATCGAGGAGAAGTTCTTCCATGGAAAAATGTACAGTTAAATTACCCCACACACTGTGGTTAGAGATCTATAATTCTTGGCAGTATATTGGCAGAAAACAGTCTGAGTTCTTGTACCAAATATTTCTACAGCTGTGGTGTGAGGCTATTGGACTGGTGAGCCTCTCGCTAATGCCCAGGTCCATGAGAGGCATATCTAAGAAGGCGGTTGCTATAGGGGAACAGTTGACTCAAAGCAAGCTGTAAAGGGCAAGAAGGAAGAGAAGAAAAGCAGCTTTGTAACATGAGACAAAAAATAGCTGGGGCAAAAGAGAAAAAGAGCAGCAAAAGCAGTGAGGAAAGAGCAGTCAAAGGGGGACATCCAAGCAGCAAGAAATTAGCAAAATGCCAGGGCAAGGGCGCTAGGCTCATCTAGAGAAAGTTTAGATGAATGGGTCTGTTTCTCGAGGAAATCCTGTCACACAGAGACTACATCAAGGGTTAGAGGCTGCTGGTGGCTGGAGTAGAAAACTGTCTTCCTTTCTGAAGAACTGAAAAGCAAAACCTATGCAAGAGGAAGAGGAGTATAAACTTTGTCAAAAAAATCAGATTCCTGCCTCATGCCTGTATCAAAATAAAACTTGTTCATAATTTGTATGCATGGTACTCAGGAGTCAAACCACGAGTGTGACTAATGATATTAGTAATCAGAAATATTAATGGGTATTGAAACAAGGGAAGGATAGGATTTCCTGCCTTAATCTATGAACTTTCCTGCAAAATTATTTTGGTAACGTTTGATGCAACATTTCTCCATGGTGATAACCTGCATCGAACAGCAGTTGCTACCCTTAAGAGAAGGCATGGGGGTAACCTGCACCGAGTGGTAGTTTGAGCCCTACACAGCTTGCTGGGCAGACTGAATGGACTATTTGGGTCTTTAGCTGCTGTCATTTAATATATTATTTTTAATTTGGCTATTATGTAGGAATGGAATAGGCAGATGTTCAGCAGAACCTCCATCATCGCAGGCTAAAGGGTTTTGTAAATGGATTAATTTTATCAGTCTTTCTATTACCAAAGGCCTCAGTAATAACTTATATTTTATAAGAACATAAGAAATTGCCATGCTGGGTCAGACCAACGGTCCATCAAGCCCAGCATCCTGTTTCCAACAGAGGCCATACCAGGCCACAAGAACCTGGCAATTACCCAAACATTAAGAAGATCCCATGCTACTGATGCAATTAATAACAGTGGCTATTCCCTACGTAAACTTGATTAATAGCCGTTAATGGACTTCTCCTCCAAGAACTTATCCAACCCTTTTTTGAACCCAGCTACACTAACTGCTCTAACCACATCCTCTGGCAACAAATTCCAGAGCTTTATTGTGAATTGAGTGAAAAAGAATTTTCTCTGATTAGTCTTAAATGTGCTACTTGCTAACTTCATGGAATGTCCCCTAGTCCTTCTATTATTCGAAAGTGTAAATAACCGATTCACATCTACTCTTTCAAGACCTCTTGATAATTGCTTTCCATCTCCATCCACTTGAAGGGGCCAATGTAATAAGCTGCAGTAGACCTGTCACGGGTTTGTGTGCATGGTATTATGCGTGTATGTAATAACTCTGTTAGTGTGGAAACAAATGTGCACACAAACCTCAAAAAGCTGCAGCTCGTTTAGCATGAATCCATGCAAAGGAGGCAATTAACTATTCATGGGCACTGCAGAGTTGGATTGGGTTTTTTTGGGCATGGGTCAGGGCAGGAGTTAATTGTAAGTGCCTGGCTGAGGTTGAAAAATGACGTGGCAGAAGCCAGAAGAGAGACAGGCACATGTTAGAAATGCTGAATGCATTTATAGCCCCTTCCAATGCTGCTGCATTTCCCCTGCTCACCGGAATCTGCCATTATAGTTTCTATGTGTCAGTGATGCATCATGAAGGGTTTAGACATTGCCCTACCCACCTTCAGCCCACTCCTGGACCACCATCTCATACTTGTCTTAAAGACCTTCTACCGAGAATCAATCAGATCACCGCATTCATGCAGGTTTATGTGAGGTTTAGTGTGCATTTCGCCGGGGTTTGTTTTGTGCGGATTTGCTGTAAGTATCTCAATGCATGCTGTCCCTCTTTACATTCTGGGGAAGCGCCTGCTTTGGCAGTGCACACTTAAAAAAAAAAAAAAAATACATGCAACTAGCACCACTTGCACCGTGGGTCTTATTACATTGGCTCCAAAGTATGTAATACATGCAGTGTCAATTTACAGCTACAAAGTGGAGTATAGTGCTTTTGGGAATAGTTGGCATGTATTTGCCATAGTTTATAGCTCAGGGATATGGGTGAAAGAATTTAGTCATGGGATGAATGTTCCTACTGCTGAAAGTAGTACAAGTAATTTATTGCAGTGTTCATGGCTGTATCAGGCCAAACTTCCCATAGCCTATATGCAAGGCAAGGATAACAGCAAGCTCCCCTTACTTGTGTTTTTCAGTACTGTGCTTCCCTTGTTTTTTATATTTTGTACATGGTTATAAATATGGGGTGATATGTCAGTTCCTCTTTGTATCCACCAGATGGCAGAAAGCAATAACAGAAGTGCTGTCAGAAGGGAGCGAGCTGGGCCCGCACCCATCACCATGTTCTAATACAGAAGTGGTTTGACTTCAGCTAGGAAATGCATTTGAGGCAGGCTTGTGCCAGAGAGAGGAATTGGTGAATAATGCTCACCTTGGAGTTGCCTGTGGGAGAAGCTGATGGGACACTAAGATGCTCCTACGTTTGACATCTGTTTTCAGTAAGCTTAAGTGCCTAATTCAATTGAAAATAGGCCCGTAGTGTTGAATCCCTAATTTTTTTCTGTGACTGAATGCTGCTAGCTTTTTAGATACTTAAATTTCGGCTTTCAGGGAATGTCAGATCCAGATTCCACACTTCTTAGCATATATGCATATAAGTCACTCAGTAAATCTTTCAAAGCAGGATAATTGGAAATTGTCATCTTATTGAACCAACAAAAATGTGTAAAATGTTTGTACATTAGATTTTAAGGCCTCATCACTCTTGTCTTAAGATTTCTCTACAACAGTCACAGAACATGAAACTGACTACTACAAAAAGCACATTTTTAATAGAAGTTAACTCAAGTGAAGACTTTCAGGCAATGAATGAGAAACTAGCATATGCCAGCAAGCAAAGTGTCTTCAAGTCTGGTATTTGCAATTTTTTTAATACTACCAACTTTTACCTCCGTGGGCTACATGTACTAAACAGTCTTCCCATTGATCCTAAAATTGGAGAAACTTTTAGTTCAGCTAGTGCTATCTTATCTACATCCAGGTTGCTGCTTTATATAGTCTTTTTATGATTTTTAGATATTGAAAAATCTTAATGTTAAATAAAACGTTTACATATAAAATCTGCATTCCTTACTCCAGAGAAATCTGAAGGAGGAAGTAATGAGGCCCTAAAATGAACTGTATAGAAAGCTATGCTAGCATAGTTTGCTGCTTTAATTAGATACCAGAGAAATATCAAGAAAGTAAAGCAAGAAGCCAAATTCAGTAGTGTTATTGGCTCTCTGCAATATACAAAATACAGTTGAGTTATAAGGTTATCGTAAGCACTGAAAGGCCATTTTTTTTTAGAGGAGAATAAAAAACCACAATGCAACTGTGAGGGTAGAAAATGAAAATGCTTCACATCAGAATTCAAACTAAGCTACTGTACAAGGCAGACCTATAGCATGCCTATGGCCAGCATAATCTCGGCCATAGGCATCATTAGCTGACGGGTGCCATAACGCTACTGGTGCAGAAGGCACATTGTTCAATATTTGTGAATTCCTTATCTCTCCCTCCCTCCCTCCTGCAGTAGCAGCTGATTGCCAGGGCCGCTAGGAGGATGAGGTGGCCTCTTCATCTCCCCCTGTAGGTCTGATAGAGGAAGTGATGGTCCCATGACCCACATAAGCAAGACAACGGTGATCTGGCCTGCACTGCTGGAAGAAGCAGGAGGGTTGGCTCAAAGAAGACTTTGTTCTTTTGGTTGGGGGAAGGAGGAGAATTTTACTTCGAGAAAGGGAAAAAGTATCCTTGAAGGATACTAATGAAATAGGAGAGTTAGGGCATCCCAACACAGAAATTCCAATAATAGCAAACATAGTCCATGTGCCTATATGTAAAAAATCACCTGAGCTAAAGCTTTATAAATTATCCCTATCACCTGAAAAGCAGGTTGTTAAAACAAGCAAAAACCACACTTTGAAGTTTCTGTATGCCAATGCCAGAAGTCTAAGAAGATGGGAGAGTTAGTGTATAGCAGTGAATGATGAGATTGACATAATTGGCATCACAGAGACCTGGTGGAAGGAGGATAATCAATGGGACAGTGCTATATCAGGGTACAAATTATATAACAATGATAGGGAGGATCAACGTGGTGGGGGTGTGGCACTTTAGGTCCGGGAGGATATAGAGACCAACAGGATAAAGATCACACAACAGACTAAATGTTCAGTAGAATCTGTATGAGTAGAAATCCCATGTGTGCTGGGTAAGAGTATAGTGATAGGAGTATACTACCATCCACCTGGACAAAATGGTCAGACAGATGATGAAATGCTAGGAGAAAGCAGGGAAGCTAACCAATTTGGCAGAGCAATAATAATGGGAGATTTCAATTAGCACAATATTGACTGGGGAAATGTAACATCAGGACTTGCTAGAGACAAAGTTCCTGGATGTAATAAACGACTTCTTCATGGTGCAATTGGTTCAGGAACCAATGAGAGAGGGAACTATTTTAGATTTAATTCTTAGTGGAACTCACGATTTGGTGAGAGAGGTAACGGTGGTGGGGCCACTTGGCAATAGTGATCATAACATAATCAAATTTAAACTAATAACTGGAAGGAGGACAATAAGTAAATCTACAGCTCTAACACTAAATTTTCAAAAGGGAAACTTTGATAAAGAGGAAAATAGAAAAAAACTAAAAGATGCAGCTGCAAAGGTTAAAAGTGTTAACAGGTATGGACATTTTTTAAAAATACAATCCTAGATGCGCAGTCCAGATTTATTCCATGCATTAAGAAAGGTGGAAGGAATGCAAAACGATTACAGGCATGGCTAAAAGGTGAGGTGAAAGAGGCTATTTTAGCCAAAAAAAGTGTCCTTTAAAAATTGGAAGGATCCATCTGAACAAAAATAGGAAAAAAAGCATAAACATTGTCAAGTGTCAAACAGTGATAAGACAGGCAAAGAGAGAATTTGAAATGTTGGCCATAGAGGTAAAAACTCATAATAAAAACTTTTTAAAATATATCTGAAGTAAGAAACCTGTGAGGGAGTTGATTGGACCGTTTAAGATGACCAAGGGGTTAAAGGGGCTTTTAGGGAAGATAAGGCCATTGCAGAAAGACTAAATGAATTCTTTGCTTCCGTGCTTATAATGAAGATGTTGGGGAGATACCAGTTCCAGAGATGGTTTAAGGGTGATGAGTCAAATGAACTAAACCAAATCACTGTGAACCTGGAAGATGTAGTTGGCCAGAGTATCAAATCTGGGTATTGAAGGAACTCAAAAATGAAATTTCTGATCTATTAATTAAAATTTGTAACTTCTCATTAAAATCATCCATTGTACCTGAAGACTGAGGGTGGCCAATGTAACCCCAATATTTAAAAAGGGCTCCAGGGGTAATCTGGGAAACTATAGACCAGTGACCCTCACTTCAGTTCCAGGAAAAATAGTGGAAACTATTCTCAAGATCAAAATCGTAGAGCATATAGAAAGACATGTTTTAATGGAACACAGTCAACATGGATTTACTCAAGGGAAGTCGTGCCTAACAAATCTGCTTCTTTTTTTTGAAGGGGTTAATAAACATGTGGATAAAGGTGAACCGGTAGATATAGTGTATTTGGATTTTCAGAAGGCGTTTTGACAAAATTCGTCATGAGGCTTCTAAGAAAACTAAAAAGTCATGATTTAAGAGGCGATGTCCTTTCGTGGATTACAAACCTGTTAAAAGACAGGAAACAGAGAGTAGGATTGAATGGTCAATTTTCTCAGTGGAAAAGGGTAAACGGTGGAGTGCCGCAGGGATCTGTTCTTGGACCGGTGCTTTTCAATATATTTATAAATGATCTGGAAAGGAATATGATGAGTGAGGTTATCAGATTTGCAGATGATACAAAATTATTCAGAGTAGTTTAAATTACAAGCAGATTGTAATATATTATAGGAGGATCTTGCGAGGTTGGAAGATTAGGCATCCAAATGCCAGATGAAATTTAATGTGGACAAGTGCAAGGTGTTGCATATAGGGAAAAATAACTCTTGCTGTAGTTACACGATGTTAGGTTCCATATTAGGAACTACCACCCAGGAAAAAGATCTAGCATCATAGTGAATAATAATTTGAAATCGTCTGTGTGCTGCAGCAGTCAAAAAAGAATTATTAGGAAAGGAATGGTTAATAAAACAGAAAATGTCCATGCTCCATGGTGAGACCACACCTTGAATACTGTGTACAATTCTGGTAAGAGAAGGGCAACCAAAATTATAAAGGGATGGAACAGCTCCCCTATAAGGAAAGGCAGAAGAGGTTAGGTCTGTTCAACTTGGAGAAGAGACGGCTGAGGGGGGATATGATAGAGGTGTTTAAAATCATGAGAGGTCTTGAACGAGTAGATGTGAATCGGTTATTTACACTTTCAGATAATAGAAGGACTAGGGGGGTACTCCATGAAGTTAGCAAGTAGCACATTTAAGATTAATTGGAGAAAATTCTTTTTCACTCAGCATACAATTAAGTTCTGGAATTTGTTGCCAGAGGATGTGGTTAGTGCAGTTAGTGTAGCTGGCTTTAAAATAGGTTTGGATAAGTTCTTGGAGGAGAAGTCCATTAACTGCTATTAATCAAGTTGACTTAGGAAATAGCCACTGCTATTACTAGCATCAATAACATGGGATCTTCTTGGTGTTTGGGTACTTGCCAGGTTCTTGTGGCCTGGATTGGCCACTGTTGGAAACAGGATGCTGGGCTTGATGGACCCTTGGTCTGACCCAGCATGGCAATTTCTTATGTTCTTAGAGAGAAAGCCAGCCTATGTGAGGAGAAAACCTATGTTCAATGACGCTCTCTGCTAATTCACAACAATCTCAGGGTGACCAGACTCAAAAGTTCTCAGGCATGGAGAACAGGGAATTTCTTTTTTATTAGATGTTCTATTTGTCAGTTTTGAAATCTGTTTTCTTGGTATGGTTTTTACTATTATTAATGATTTCTATGTTTTAATTGTAGTGTTTTGGGATTTTCAGTTGTTGCACTGCATAGAGTCTCTGCCTTTATGCTATTTAAGAACATAAGAAAATGCCATACTGGGTCAGACCAAGGGTCCATCAAGACCAGCATCCTGTTTCCAAAAGTGGCCAATCCAGGCCATAAGAACCTAGCAAGTACCCCAAAACTAAGTCTGTTCCATGTTACTGTTGCTAGTAATAGCAGTGGCTATTTTCTAAGTCAATTTAATTAATAGCCTTAATGGACTCAACGCACAATTAAAGTCAGGAATTTGTTGCCAGAGGATGTGGTTAGTGCAGTTAGTATAGCTGTGTTTAAAAAAGGATTGGATAAGTTCTTGGAGAAGAAGTCCATTACCTGCTATTAATTAAGTTGACTTATTTATTTATTTGTTTATTTATTTATTTAAGTTTTTTTATATACCAACATTCAAGACGATAGTCCCATCATGCAGGTTCACAAGAAACAGGGGTGCAATTAAAATAAACTTTACAATTTGAACAATAGTGCAGAAAAGCAGTTACATGTAACAGGGAAACAATAACTTGGAGTAAGAAGGAAAATGAAGATCAGATAATTATATATATATATAATAACATTATAAGGGGTGGCTATTAATGCTATTCCTAGCGAAGTATGTTGATTGAAGGGAGTTAAGTAATGTTGGAGTTAGGAAAGGCCTGCGTGAACAGCCAAGTCTTGAGTCTTTTCTTGAATGTTGAGATGCTGGGTTCCATTCTAAGATCCGGGGGAATGGAGTTCCATAAAGTTGGACCAGCTGTGGAGAAGGCCCGATCTCTAAGCGTGATGTGTCTGGTAGTTTTGGCTGGAGGTACTTGAAGTGATCCTTTGTAAGCATCTCTTGTCGGTCTTGTTGAGTAGTGTAATCGGAGGGGGATATGGAGATCGATTGGGGCTAATTGATGGATGTTTTTGAAAATGGTGAGAATGGCCTTGTAGATTATTCTGAAGTGGATAGGCAGCCAGTGGAGGCCCATCAGGATAGGTGTTATGTGTTCTCTTCTCCTGGTGTTAGTGAGTATACGGGCGGAGGCATTTTGGACCATTTGCAATGGTTTGGTGTGTGATGAAGGGAGACCAAGCATGATGGTGTTACAATAGTCCAGCTTTGCGAAAATGATTGATTGTAGAATCGTTCTGAAGTCATGAGTGTGGAAGAGAGGTCGTATTCTTTTCATAATAACCACCGCTTATATAATAACCACCGCTTATATAATAACCACCGCTATTATTAGCAATGGTAACATGGAATAGACTTAGTTTTTGGGTACTTGCCAGGTTCTTATGGCCTGGATTGGCCACTGCTGGAAACAGGATGCTGGGCTTGATGGACCCTTGGTCTGACCCAGTATGGCATGTTCTTATGTTCTTAAGAACTTATCCAATCCTTTTTTAAACACAGCTATACTAAGGGGTAAATTTTAAAAGGGTTACACGCGTAACCCTTTCAAACCCCCCCTGCGCATGCTGAGCCTATTTTGCATAGGCTCGACGGCGCGCGCAAGCCCCGGGATGCGCGTAAGTCCCGGGGCTTTCCGGGGGGAGGGGGGGGGCGTGTCATGGCAGCATGTCATTCAGGGGCGTGGCCGAGGCCTCCGAAATCGCTCCCGGGCCGGGGAAGCGTGCGGCGGTGCCAGCCGGGGCAGGGGTAACTTTCACGATAAAGGTGGGGGGGGGGGGGTGTAGATAGGGCTGGGGGGTGGAAGGGAGGAGAACAGGCAGCACGCACAGGGCTCGGCGCGCACAAGGTGCACAAATGTGCACCCCCTTGCGCGCGCTAAGCCCGAATTTTATAAGATACGCAGTATCTTATAAAATCCGGCATACTTTTATAAAATCTACCCCTAACTGCACTAACCACATCTTCTGGCAACAAATTCCAGAGTTTAATTGTGCGTTGAGTGAAAAAGAACTTTCTCCGATTAGTTTTAAATGTGCTACATACTAACTTCATGGAGTGCCCCTAGTCTTTCTATTATCTGAAAGAGTAAATAACCGATTCACATCTACCCGTTCTAGACCTCTCATGATCTTAAAGACCTATATCATATCCCCCCTCAGCCGTCTCTTCTCCAAGCTGAAAAGTCCTAACCTCTTTAGTCTTTCCTCATAGGGGAGCTGTTCCATTCCCCTTTATCATTTTGGTTGCCCTTCTGTACCTTCTCCATCGCAATTATATCTTTTTTTGAGATGCGGCGACCAGAATTGTACACAGTATTCAAGGTGCGGTCTCACCATGGAGCAATACAGTTCAGTTGGTTGTGCACATTTCTATCTATTCTTTATGGTCTCTCTAGTAATAGTGTATTTTTTTTAATAAAATAAAAAATTTTCTAGCTCATGGTGTTTGTATGTTGTGGATATGGTAAAGGTGCCAAAGTGCCTGGCTATAGCTCTGGTGCCAGGATGTGGTATACACTGTCATAGTGCTGACAGTCCCCCCCCCTTTTGGTTTTCTGTTTTTTTCTGTTACTATAGTAAACCTGGCATTTCCTTTATTGCAGGACTGTGGGAGGGTTGTGCAGTTTATTTATAAATCAAAATCATTTAAGGGATGGGGTGCCTGCAGTGCTATCGCACAGGAGAGCCAGGTTTGGTTCTGGGCTGGCTGGAGCATAGCCGTGGTGCAGGCTGCAAGCCCGGGCTGTCATTTGCTAAGCAACCTCTTTCAGAGGAGCGTAGGAAGAAAAGAAAGTCAAAGGCCTAACCCCTCTTTTCTGACAGAACTAGGCAGCAGCTGCATTTGGTAATGATGCTTCTTGGGCCACACACTACCTGTTCCAACCCTTTGCTGTCACATGCGAGCTATCACATAAAAGGATTTATTACAGAGAAACCATCATGGTAATGCTTTTCAGTGATGCAGTGAGGCTTGGTTAAATTATGTTCCTCCTGTTTCAGAATTTTGCAGGACTTGGGTGTTGTGAATGGTTTCTGATTTTATTAGTTAAGGGAGGAGGGAGGTTTGTTAAGAAAATAAAGTAATTATCTGCACAGTCAAGAGGAAACCAGGGTACAAAACAGGATTAAAATAAACATAGTGGATATAATATACTGTGTACGATCACATTGCCAAAGGGTTATCTGAGAGACAGTTGCTTCTTTTTAGTTGGCTTTTGAAATATGACAAGGTAGAAACCTAGCCTACAGTTCTCCCAGGTTACTATGTATTGGGCACCTATGGACCTTGGTGCTTATCGGAGTTCTTTGTACAAATTACAAAAGAGTGGCCGATGCTCACGGCTGGGTTAAGCCAAGCAACAACCGCACAGAAAAGATTTTTCAAAAGCACTGAAAGCCGTATCTTCAAAGAAAGCAACTGAAGATAATTTAATATTTTTTTTTAATTATTGCTACAGCATATGCATTAGTCATACAAAGCAGCGGAACCAGTGTTTCTGTACCATCACTCTACCTGCTTTTAAGAAAACCGTAAGGGATGTATTCAAACCATTATACAGTACTATGTACAGACAGAACTCCCTCTTCCCTAAACATGTTTACATTGCAAGAGAAAGCAGGGCATACTTTTGCTCCAAGTAGTATTTAAAAAAACCGAAAACATATATACACAAACTATGCATGATTTATTGGCAAGTGAGGAGGCAGTGGCCACCCCCATTTCTGTACAGTACAATGGCTTTAGCAGTTTGTAAAAGCCCAGTATGTCCAGGCATTACTGCAGTTGAAGGTATGTGCTGCCTGGGGTAAGTAGAACTGCATGGGAGTGAAACTGAGTAATCGCATCTAGGTACATGAAATGAGGTCAAATGCTCAGCCTCACCACTGAAGGACAAGAAGTCTATGCCAGGAGGGACCGGTGCTTGAAATGGCTTCTTGTACTCTTCTCCATCTGTATTCTAGAAAGTTTGATAGGGCCATCGTGGCACTTGAGCTTAATGTACCTCACTAGAAGAGGAAAGCTTATAATGCAAAAAAAACCCAAAAAACTTCTGGTCAGCTTTCACCTTCTTAATTTTAATCTGATGGCATAAAGTTAATTTGTTTTAATGTCTTCAGTAAATGATAATTTAAGATGACTGCATCAGTCCTTTGGGTAAGGATGCAAGATTTTTAACACACTGATGTGTGAATACTGGGGGCCAGATTTTCAAAGGGTTACGCACGCCGAGCCTATTTTACATAGGCCAGGCGACACGCACAAGCCCCGGGACGCACGTATGTCCCGGGGCTTTGTGAAAGGGGTGGGGGCGGAATCGAGGCCTCTGGCACTTGGTCGGCAGGTGCAACTTATTAAACAAAAGTGAGGGGGGGGTTAGGTAGGGGAAGGTGGGAGGGGTCGCAGAAGGAAAGTTCCCTCCGAGGCCGCTCCGATTTCAGAGCGGCCTCGGTGGGAATGGGGAAAGCCGTCGGGGCTCCCCTAGGGCTCGGCCTGCGCAAGGTGCACGAGTGCGTACCCCCTTGCGCGCATCGACCCTGGATTTTATAACATGCGAGCACATGTTATAAAATCGGGCGTACATTTGTGCGCGCCGGGTTGCAGGCCCAAATGTACGCCCACGCATACCTCTTAAAATCCGGCCCTGGGTGAATTTTCTGGGTTCCATGTGTGGCTCAAATTTAATTTCAGGTTTAAATGGGGTGCATAGTATCGCCAGCATAGCTCTAAATACAGGGCACTACTAGCTGTCGTCAGGTTTTTGGAACAACCTTTTGTAAACATTTTAATGTCTAGTACATAGTTGCAAAGCACTAGTTTAAAAAACTTTCCCTTGTGGGTTAAAAATGGTATTTCACTTTTAATGTTTTGGGTTTTGTTTTTTTTTTTTAGACTTACACTACTATTAGTAGTAAAATTTCTTAGAGCTAGGACAGGAAACTCAGAATTTTCAGCTCCAAAGTTCTTGCTATGCCAAGCACAATAGCTGTAGAAGCAGCAGGCTCAGGGCCCATTTTACATTACTTCTCTAATGAATGAGCCTTTTGTTTGCTTTTCTTCAAAATCAAAGGGCAGAACTAGTGGCATTGTACCTCAACCACATCCCCAAAATTTGAGTCTACTGCTGACATATTCCTGCCTCATTCAGGAACACCCTTTTGCCCAATGTCCCTTGTTTTAGTATCGGAAGCAAGGATCGATTCTTGAGGACTTTCCACTAAATCGTATAGGAAACAAGAAGGCATTGTGCTGGAAATCAGAGAGAAACCCCGTGGAAGGTATTTTAATAAAGCAACCATGCAGCAGCCTCTAGCTATGGCTAAAACAAATTCTCTGCACAAAAAACAGACAATTTGGTCTGCATACTATTGGCTGATCTAAGATCGATAGGTTATCTGTGCTTCCTGTACTGCTGTAGTCAAAGCCAAAACAGCAATAGAGAATGCTGCAGCTACGCAAGGAAAAACTGAAGTGAGAACATTTGCCAATAAAAACATAAGTGGGTGCCCTGGAAGGGAGAAAAAGGAGTCAGACAGCTTAACGGTTCCAGAAATAGCCACCCCTTTGTTCTGGTGGCACTCAGTGTTGAATTACTCGTGAAGGCTGCTTTATATATTCATATTTAGTGTTTCAGGCCACTGGTTCTACAGCTAGAGCTGCCCTATCTTTGCATCTGACAGCAGAAGACAGTGGAGCAATGTTTAGATGGAAGCACATGGAATAAGTTACAAGAACCATTTATGCACACAAATACCAAGGGCAACGTGCAATAGGATGCTGGTGGCTAAAAAGAAGTTATTAACTTTCAGAAACAGCTCTTGTGAAAATTACCCAGCCAATCAGACTGATACTGTAAAGTCTGGAGGAAAACGGGCACGTGATCCTTTATGTAAATGAGGGGTTGCACTAAAAAGGAGGGGGCCGGGGCAATAGCGTGCCCCTAGCGCCTCCTTAGCAATGGATGCCCAGGAGAGGCTGCCTGTCGGACAGCGGAAGCTCAATTTTACGAGGATCTGTTTTCCTTACCAGTACACAGCCACAGGTTAGGAAAATGGACTATTCATAAAACTGAGTGTCCGTTTTCCTGATTGACCTACCGCCACTTTTTTTTTTTCTTTTAATTTAAAAAAATTTTTTTTTGGTTCCTCCAACTTAATATGGCTACGATATTAAGTCTGGGGGTGTACAGAAAAGCAGCATTTTTTCTGCTTTTCTGTACACTTTTTTGGGCTGTTCAAATTAGCGCCTGACCTTGCATGTGATAAGCATTATTAATTAGTTTGGAGGGTGGGGGGAGGGTTGGACATGTTTTGGACGTGCTAAACCCCTTACTGTATAAGGGGGAATAAATGCGCGACCAGTTGCGGGTAAACCAGTGCACCCAGCTGAGCACCCTTTACAGTATTGGCCTGTATGTGTGTGTGTGTGTAAAATTATATGCATACATGCTCAGCGCCTCAGGGAATGGAGTCTACATCTACATGCACACTTTTCAAAATTTCCCCCGAACACTTTCCCTGCCCAAAAGTAACTGGTGGATAGTTTTCTTGGGATAATTCTTAAAACGAACTTGCCCATGCAAGGGCATCTTGAATGTACAACAGCCTGCAACTTTATGGGCAGTGTTATAAAAGGCCCCCCGCCCCCCCATCATAGGTAAAGTACTTTGAACTATTTTAGTTTGCCCATTGCACCAATGCTGAAAGGGAAAGAGCCACTACATGTCCTTTATAGCTGCTGCCTGAGCTGTGGATGGCCCAGTGGAAGCAAGACAGCGTGTGGATTTTTGGAAGTCACATGTACCTGTACCGTTTTCCTCCCCCCCATCCTAAACCCACCTTTTAATGTACCTCAGAGTCCATCTGCTATGGAAGCCAAATGTATTTTTAACCACATTTGACAAGCATAAATCTTCAATTTGCTGTTTTACCCAGGTCCATACCTTTGAAAATTGCCCTTTCCCATCTGTACACTTGGCATAAATACCTTTTGATTTCAAAGAGATTTCTACAAATCGCAAAGTCACATTTTTAAGAAGACATTATTACCAGAATTTGTACCAGCCAGGCCCAGTCCATGGCACGCATGCACGATGAAAAATATTTTTACAGTACATACATATAAAAGTGACTACAGTAACAAAACTCATTGCAGATGGATGGCAAACAAATTCCAGTTTGATAGTATGCCACTGCCACACACCGGTGAAGAAAATACGTATTAGTCTGGCCAGCTCACCGAGGCACTGAAAATAGTTCTGCAATGCAGCATATGTACAAAGTTTGAAATGGGACCACTTCTATTTTATCAGTCTGGAAAAAGAATTTTGTAAGCAAGGGTAGGAGGGGCATAAATGAACTAGAATGATTTTAGCCTGGAGCAACTTCATGTACCTGATTTTCAGGTGATGCACCCAACTAAAGATACTTGTGCCTCTGAACCTACACTAATCTTAGTCCTCAGAGTCCACCTACTACAGAACCTATCTGAAAAATGATGATCGCTCTGCCAGAACTGAAGATGGGATTTCCCAGTACCGCCTGTGTCCAAGAATACTTTTTATCCATACCTCCAGCAAAGGACAGCAAGACTTCTGTTTGCGAAAATGACACCCACTTCTATAAACTGTGTTACAAATAACTGTAATAATAGTGGGCAGAGTTTATTAAGATTACTATCTTTGCACTTGTTAATACGTTTCTATTCTCATGACATCAAGCAGTTACTAAGAGCCTGATGCTATGAAAAGAGAGCATGGTTTCAGTAAGCCTTTTCTTTACAGTAACCATGGACATTAAAAAAAAGTTATTTCCATTGCCACCCTGAGAGCAAACACCCACACGAAAATCCAAATGACTCATTTTATAGATTGCTGATCTGCTGTAAGAGACTGAAGGTGACTCGTGAACATTCTTTGAATGTAAAAACTTTAGTTCTGATCACATAACTAGGTAGGTAGGGAGTGAGCCATTTTTTTCCCATTCATCCTAGCTGCAGCTTTTTCTGAAGTCCATAAAACCTCATAAAACTTAGCCCAGTGAGGAATAAAAACAGCCTGAAGACACAATAGAAGAAGACACAAGGTATGGAGGTCTTGGTTTGCTTGGCGAAAAGGGGATGGGTTGATGTGGTTTATTTTTTTTGTTATGTAGCAGAACGTTACCAAATATTTTAATAGTTAAAAAAAATATTTACTGTACCTTGATTAGCAGTTGCTAAAGGAATCACCACTGTCAGTTTTTACTAATTTTCCCTACAATTAGCCTCTACCAAAAAAAAAAAAAAATCTGAAATTGCATTATTCCATTGCTGTGTGGCATGCCAAGTCTTTTTTTTTCCCAAACTTGAAACCTCCTCTAGTATAAGTTAGCTGTATATACATATTAACATTAAAAAAAGAATTAACGTAACATCCCATGATGTTGCAACAAGGACAGAAGTACTGCAATTGTAAAAAACTTGTCTTCTTTTTGCTGGGAAAGGACGCAGGGGAAAGTGGTTAGAACTTGCATGATGGCTGCAAACTTATTGTTCATTTTTTTGCTATAGAAATACTTGCACCTTTATTTATTACATTCTCAAAAAGTAGTAAGCCATCTCATTACCAGGAGAGAAGAGCTGTCTGCTGCACTTAAAAGATCGTCCATCTGACCAAAGATTTTGTTAAGGAATTCACTATATATTTGTGATAACATTCTAATACTAATAAAGTGCACAAAGGTGCTGGGGTGTTAAATAAACAGCAGGGTCATCCAAAACGATAGGGAAAATGAGTGTTCTCCCTCCCCCTCCCCCTATGTTACTGAGGAACGAGACTCCGAGAACGGAGGAGTTCTTGCAAGAAGCAAAGCATTTGGCTTGCGTCAAGCATTCTTCTCAATCTGTTATTTCCATAGTGACTCTGACGGAGCAGGACATTGTGTTTTCCTCACCAGTCTAAAGCAGAATCAGAGGATGACTGATGGCAGCAAGACTTGCTTTACCCAACATTTTGCTCACTTTTATTACAAGGAGATGGGCATGGCAAAGGAGCAACGTCAAGAGACAAATACTTAAAAGAATAAAAAGCCTTCTACTGAGAATGCTACATCAAACCCATGATCCCACACCACAGTTCATTTCCCTGATCAAGGCATTTTTTTTTTGTTTTTACACATACAGTACTTTTATATTCTTAGACAAACCGCTTTGGAAAGGGAACCTGCAAATAGGCATCACCCTGTATGCTAAGGATGTTCATTTTGGGCATACTGGCTGAGAAAATGGTTAGTGAACCATAACAAGGTTTTGGCATTTAGAAAGTCTGCTGAAACATGCTCCTGGCTTAGTCTTAACAAACAGCTGCAACGACTACTGATCCTCCATCGTAGAAGGCAGTTCTTGCTTGCCCAACCCCAAACTCCTGGAATGCTGCTGGAAGACGGGGGGCCTTTGGTACTGAATGCCGGCTGAAACCAGCACAAGGCTGGTAGCAGGATCTCCCATGGAAATGAGTAGTCACTTATTTTTACATGACTTGGTTCCCCAACACACCTTTCAAAATAAAATAAATGATGAAAAGTTATCCAATGTAGAAGACTCGCTGCGAAGAAATCAAGGCGGAAGACTGGAATTCAGTTTACATCTCCTGAACCGGAATGGTAATCCATTTAGGATGAAAACATGGGCTTGGCAAGAAAACCTTTCAGACTGATTCTTGGCCAGGTCAGCCCCTTTCACAAGGCTGCTGCATGCCTAAGGCCTGTACCTCAATGAAGGGTGCTTGCCAAACAGACAGCATTTGGCACAGAGGCACCATTACAGAGATCTCTGCTTGAAATGAAGGACTGCAGAATGGAATCCTATAGCATTTGAAACATGACATCCCACTGCCGGTCGACATACATAAGGGCAGGCAGCACACCAATAAGGGAAGTAACGTCTATTGAATATGGGCCTTGGTCATGAAGGCAACAGTCGGTGTGGACAGGTGGAGCCTCATATGGTTATAAGATCAAAAGATGATCCCCCTCGGATGAACGAACAACGGGTAGGCAATTTGGATCAAGCTGTAAAGAAACCCATTTGCAATGTTTCTGGATCTTTGCTTTGCAGTCAATGAATATTTCTAAGCAAACTATGTATGCAGCAGCATCTTCCACTCAGAAGATCACCAGTTTGAGGATCAAGATAGCCTCCAAAAAGGAAAGAAAGAAATCAGTCCCCACTTTGACTGCTACTGATGGGGAATTTGCCCCTCTGATGGAGACAGAGCTACAAAAAAACTCTTCAAATAAAAGGAAAAACTTTGCTTTATAAATCAAAAAAGTATTAATAAATTGTAAATAGAGTGACAAAACACTTCAGCCATTCCACAGAGGCGCAGTGCTGCAGTTCATGAAATGGCACAATCAATTCTCTCCCCCCCCCCCCAAACTGAAAAAACTTTGCCTCCGCGAGGAACTCCTTCCACATGCCTGACGACACACTCGGGGGGGAGGGAAAAAAAAAAAAAAGAGTCTTTGGCACCAGAACCCACCCTTATGGTCTATAAGTTCTCCCCAGGTTGGTATTGAGGTTCTGTAGCAGTGAAATAGTCTTCCAAGAAGGCCTGCAGGTATTCAAATGTGGGGCGCTCCTCGGGGTCCTTTCTCCAGCACTGACACATGAGGTCGTGCAAGGATTCTGGGCATTCTGGAGGACAAGGCATCCTGTAGCCACGCTCCACCTGGTCCAGCACTTCTCGGTTTACCATTCCTGCGAACCAATCAAGAGAAACAGTGAATCAATTAGAAAAACAGGGGGGAACGTGGAGCTGCGCCAATAAAGTAAGACTTGTCACCAAGATGAGTAGAAAATAGAAGTTGGAATATTACACTTGGGGACTTTATGAAACCAAAGATACAGGACATTTTAGAGGGAGTTCAGGCCTCTTTAAAGTACTCTGGAGCAAAGAAAATACTTTGGGGAAGAGAGTGGCCCAAACTTTATTTTAATCCAAAGTGAGATGCAGATTTCACTCATTGGTGGTGACTGTAAGTAATTTTGTTGCATTTTCACTCACCACCAAAACCTATTTATATCCAATGTAACCAGAAGTAAAAAAAATGGAGAAATTACTTACCTGATAATTTCGTTTTCCTTAGTGTAGACAGATGGACTCAGGACCAATGGGTATAGTGTACTCCTGATAGCAGTTGGAAACTGAGTCAGATTTCAATATGACATCAGCCTACATATACCTGTGCAGGAAGCACTGCTCTTCAGTATTCTCCTCGAAAAGCAATTGTGGATATATACGTGTGTTTGAATAACTTGATTAACTTGGACTGGTTGAACTGATTTCCAACTGAAGACCGCCAGTGCACTCAACCGAGAAACGCTGACACCCGGCAACTATGGGTGTCTTAGCTAGGGGTAAAGTCTGGCTTACCAGTGCTTGTCTTGCTCTCGGGGATTGTCACCCGAGGTTTCCGGATTTTGGGGCATCTGTGGGCGGGATGCTGAGTCCATCTGTCTACACTAAGGAAAACGAAATTATCAGGTAAGTAATTTCTCCATTTCCTAGCGTGTGGCAGATGGACTCAGGACCAATGGGATGTACAAAAGCTACTCCCGAACCGGGTGGGAGGCTGCCCGTGGCCCACTTAGTACTGCCCTTGTGAATGCTGTGTCATCCCTGGCCTGAATATCTAGGCGGTAGAACCTCGAAAAGGTATGGATGGAGGACCATGTCGTTGCACGACAGATCTCGGCGGGTGACAGCATCTTGGTTTCTGCCCAAGACACTGCCCTTGTGGAATGGACCTTGACTTGTAGAGGTGGAGGCTTGCCTGCCTCTACATAGGCCGTCTTGATTACTTCTTTGATCCAGCGGACTATGGTTGCCCCCGAGGCCGCTTCCCCTTGTTTATTCCCGCTGTGAAGGACGAATAGATGGTCCGTCTTTCGTACAGATTTTGATCTTTCCAGGTATCGGACTAGGAGTCTGCCGTCGTTAAGATGGCATAGAAGGCGTGAGTCTTCCAAGTCCTTATGGTTGACTGGCGATAGCAGTTCGATAGTTTGGTTTAGATGGAAATGAGAAACCACCTTTGGAAGGAAGGAGGGGACAGTGCAGAGCTCTATGGATCCCGGTGTGAATCTAAGGAAGGGTTCCCGACAGGATAGTACTTGAAGTTCGGAGATGCGACGGGCTGAACATATTGCCACCAGGAATGCAGTCTTCAAGGTCAGGAGCTGTAGTGACAGACCGCGTGTAGGTCTGAAGGAAGCTCCCGCCAGGAAGTCTAGTACTAGATTGAGATTCCATAGGGGCACCGGCCACTTTATTGGTGGTCGGATTTGCTTGACCCCTCTCAGGAAACGGGAAATGTCTGGATGGGATGATAGATTGATGCCATCCACTTTGGCTCTGAAGCAAGCCAGCGCGGCCACCTGAACCTTGATGGAGTTGAGTGACAACCCCCTTCTTCAAGCCGTCCTGCAGAAATTCCAGGATCATGGGAATTTTGACTGCCCGCGGAAGGATGTTGCGGTCCTCACACCAGGCTTCAAATATTCTCCATATTCGTATGTAAGTAAGAGACGTGGAAAACTTGCATGCTCGGAGCAAGATGTCCATCACTGCCCCCGGGTAGCCGCTCTTCTTCAGGCGAGTGCTCTCAATGGCCAGACCGTAAGAGAATCCAGTTGGGTCTTCTTGGAGGATCGATCCTTGCTGGAGTAGGTCCTTGTGTGGGGGTAGACACAGAGGGTTCCCCGCCAGAAGTCTTCGCATATCTGCGTATCATAGCCTTCTTGGCCAGTCCGAGGCCACTAGAAGTACTAGCTCCCTGTGGTGTTCTATCTTGCGCATGATCCCTCCCAGTAGTGGCCATGGGGGAAAAGCATACAACAGGTCTTCCTGTGGCCAGGTCTGGATGAGGGCATAGATTCCCTGGGATTGCGGTTCTCGTCTGCGGCTGAAGAACTTGGGAACTTGGGTGTTGGATCGGGTTGCTAGAAGGTCCATGGCTGGTGTTCCCCAGCGGTTTACTATCAACTGGAAGGCTGTGGTCGACAGCATCCATTCCCATGGGTCCTCTCTCTCTGCTGAGGTAATCCGCAGTGACGTTGTCTTTTCCTGCTATATGGGCGGCTGAGATCCCTTGTAGGTTTGCTTCCGCCCACGCCATTAGGGGGTCTATTTTCAGGGACACCTATTGGCTTTTGGTTTCTCCCTGGCAGTTGATGTAGGCAACTGTTCTGGCGTTGTCTGTCATGACTCTGATTCGCCCTGGAGTCTGACTGAATCGAAGGCAGGCTAGTCTGACTGCCCGGGCTTCCAGTCGGTTGATGTTCCATCCTGACTCATCAGTTCCTGGCAGTGGGCTCCCCACCCTCGTAGGCTCGCATCCTTGGTGATCAAGACCCAGGTCAGTGGGGATAGCCTTACTCCCTTGCTCAGATGGTCCATTGGAGCTGGGTCCGCACCTCTGCCGGTAGCTGGAGGCAGACAGAGTAGTTCTGGGACATCAGGTTCCATCGCGACAGTAGGGACGTTGTAGTGGTCGCATGTGGACCCTTGCCCATGGGACGACGTCTAGTGTTGATGTCATGAGGTCAAGGACTCGGAGGTAGTCCCATACCTTGGGGCGAAAACAGGTCAACCGGTTTCGCAACTGGTCCATCAGTTTCCTTGTCCTAGTAAGGGGGAAGAATGACCTTGTCTTGTTTGGTATCGAACCGGACTCCCAGGTATTCTAGGGATTGGGAGGACTGCAGGCAGCTCTTGGTTATGTTGACGACCCACCCGAGATTCTGCAGTAGATTCTTGACTCTGGTAGTCGCCTGGTGACTTTCCTCTGGAGATTTTGCCCTGATCAGCCAATCGTCCAGATATGGATGTACGAGGATTCCTTCTTTCCTCAGTATCGCCGCCACTACAACCATGATCTTGGGGAATGTCTGAGGGGCAGTAGCTAGTCTGAAGGGTAGTGCCCGGAACTGGTAGTGGTAGTCCAGTATCGCGAAGCGAAGAAAGCGCTGATGTTAGTGATGGACCGGGATGTGGAGATAGGCTTCTGACAGATACAGAGAGCTTAGAAATTATCCCGGCTGAACTGCCCTTATGACTGAGCATAGGGTTTCCATGTGGAAGTGTGGTACCCTCAGGTAGTGATTGACGGACTTGAGGTCCAGGATGGACCGGAACATTCCCTCTTTCTTGGGGACGATAAAATAGATGGAATAGTGCCCAGTATTTTGTTGGTGCGTGGGCACTGGTGCTATCGCCCTTAGGGCGAGTAGTTTTGTCGGTGTGGTTTCCACAACTGTCCTCTTGGAGGAGGCATGGCACAGTGATTTCACAAATTTGTGTGGAGGGATACTGTGGAAGTCCAGGTAGTATCCCTCTCGAATGATGGTTAGGACCCACTTGTCCGACGTAATCTTGACCCATCTTTGGTAGAATAGGGCAAGCCTGCCCCCTATGGCTTCTTCCTGTGGATGGGTCTGTTGATTCTCATTGTGGGGTGCGGCTGGGGCCTGTACCTGAACCGGCTCCCCTCTTGTTGTGTCTTTTCCGAAAGGACTGGCCCCTGCCTGCGGGGCGAGGTGCTTGGTATGTGTTTTTGTACGGTCTGAAACGCTGGGATCCTCTGCCCTTGGATCTTCGGGGAGAGGGACGTTGGTTTCTTTTGTTCTTGTCCTCCGGTAACCGAGGTACTGGGGATTCGCCCCATTTGTCAGCTAACTCCTCCAGTTCGCTTCCGAACAGGAGGGCTCCTTTAAAAGGCATTCTCGTGAGTTTCGTTTTGGAAGTTGCATCGGCTGACCAACTTCGGAGCCAGAGTTGCCTTCTGGCTGCCACGATGGATGAGACCCCCCTGGCTGAGGAGCACACCAGGTCAGAGGTCGCATCCGTGAGGAAAGATAATCGCCGGTTCTAATTTTCGACAGACGTGGTTGCGTCCCTGGACAGAGACAAGCAGACACGTGTCACCACGGCGCAGCAGGCAGTGATCTGCAGGGACATAGCTGCGACATCAAATGACTGTTTAAGGATGGATTCCTGATGACTGTGCTGGGCATCCTTGAGTGCAGCTCCTCCTTCGACTGGAATGGTTGTGTGCTTTGAGACCGCGCAGACCATGGCATCCACTTTGGGGAACCCCAGGAGTTCTTTGGCTGAGGGTTCCAGGGGATATAGGGCTTCTAGGGCCCGTCCTCCTTTGAAGCTGGCCTCCGGGGCATTCCATTCCAGGTCAATCAGTAGTTGTACGGCCTGCAGCATTGGGAAATGGCATGAGGCCTGACGGAGCCCGCTGCGGAGCTTGTGCCTGGGATGGCCAGCGTCTTCAGGCTCAGAGACACGAGATCTGATAGCTCGTCTTTGAAGAAGAAACGCATCATGGTTTGGTATGGTTCCATCCCTGGAGGGATTTCCCCTTCCTCAGGGAGTCTGGCTCTTCCTCAGAGGTGTCTATGTCCCCAAAGGGGAGGATTTTGTCCGGAGGAGGCACGTCTCGAGGAAGTCGAGAGAGGCCTGGAAGGTTCTGCTCTTCTGGCGGAGACTGTGGCTATGTCACAGGTGGCACCGATTGCTCCTGGACAAAGGTTTGCAGCCCTTTGAAGAGTTCCACCCAGGAAAAAGTCCCTGGGTCCATATTGAATCCAGCGGTGTTCTCTGAGGAGTCCATCTGAGGAGGGCCCGAGCCGGGGATAGAGAGGTCCGGTGTACTGTCATTGGTGGAGCCGGATTCCTCTATTGGTTGAGGGGGGCCTTGCCTCAGTTCCCCCAGAACCTCTTCGCACTGTAGGCACAGGGCAGAAGCCACTTTGTGTTGTGCAGCTCTCAGGTGGCAAGCTGGGCAGAGGGCTTGTCCCTTGGCTTTCTTGGCTGGCGGTGCCATGATTTGTGTGCGTATGTGCGCGCGCCGGGAGGCTTATTTATGTGTTCCGGGTGCGCAGACGCTGTGCATGCAAGATGCTGAAGATGTCCGTGCAGGCCTTAGGGAGATGCGCGTGCCGCTGTGTGCACAGGTTTATTTGTGCGCCCGTAACAGATGCGAGTGCCGCTGTGCGCACAAGTAGTTTGTGCGCCTGGCTCGCTGCTGTGCGCACTGCTCAGGTATGCGGACATTACGGCGACCAAGTGGGGGGGGGGGGAAATGGCGCAGACGACCACGCGAGCAAAATGGTGACCCCCCCCCCAAGAGGGTCTCCACGTGGAAGGACCCTCGCACCGGATCGGGGCCTAGCCTGGACGGGGCTGCTCAACACGATGGAACAGACGCCAAGTAGCGATCTGTGCGGCTCACCGAGCCCCGGAGATCGGAGACTTAAAGTTTTCTACCTTATCTTGTCTCGGCGCTTCCCGGTCTCGTGCCGGGCGGTCTACGGCTGCGGGGGGGGGGAAGGAGAATACCTTCACCACCGCGCTCGGTATTGCACCCGTTGCCTCTCAGCAACTCCCGTTCCCAAGGGCTAAGTCTACGCCGGGAACCGGCGTAGACTTAGCTTACCTCTGACGGATCTCGGAAATCACCTCAGGAATTCTCGACTGGGGGAGGGACCCTTAGGTATCACCGCAGGAGAGCGGGACTCGTCTTGTAGAGGTAAGATTTTTTTCTTTCTTTGATTTGGATTTTCTAACGCTGTGCAAGTGTGTGTAGAGTCCCAAACCGTTAAGGAGACGGAGAAATACTGGGGAGCAGTGCTTCCTGCACAAGTATATGTAGGCTGACAGCATTTGGAGACAGAGTCAGATTTCAATCTGACATCAGGAGTACACTATACCCATTGGTCCTGAGTCTATCTACTACACGCTAGGAATTAATAATTACAATGACCAATGTTCTATCATAGAACTGAAAGCAGCCATCACTGAAAGCCAATCCCCATGAAGGAAAAATATATCGACTCCCTTTTTTTATTTTTTCCTTATGTACTTTACATATTTTCCCTGCCCTTAAATTTCTGGATCCTCTCAGATTTAAACTTTTCATTGTGGCTATTTATCCTGCACCAAGTTGTGCTGACTTTACTGTATCACTGGAATCTACTTGTCACACATACAGTATTTACCATTAGAAAGCAACTGAGAATCATGGTTTTTAATGATATAGATGTGTGGGTGACAGACAGGCCCAGGAAAATCATGTGACAGGATCAGAAACTGGAGGCACTGGAGCAGCAAAGGTCAGGCCAGCTTGCTGGTATTTTTTTATTCTGTAACGCTGCAGTTTCCAGAAATACTGAACAGTAGCTACTTCGCTATGACGGACGCTTCCTAAACCTTCAGGTTAGCAGTAGTTTTATCAATGCATTGGATGCAGCAGGTTATCAATGTTGTAGATAAATAAAGTATTGAATTATTTCAATGTACTGTTGGCAGCAATTTCTTCAGACTCTAGGATCTTTTGCCTGTTTCCTGTTCATGCTTTCCATGAGTTATTCAAATTTTATAAATAAAATAAAATTTACAGAAATTTTATTTATTTATATACAGAAATGTTTAACGCGCCCAATTACCAGACATCTCTTCTGGGTGGCTTACAAGTTTACATAACATTAAAAGACAAACAGAAAATTAAACCACAGCAAGCCTTCATTTGATTTCGAAAAATCTTATAGTCCTGTAAATGTCGGATGTCCACTGGGAATCCGTTGGAGCCACACAAGAAAATGCCCTATTCCTAGTTTCCAGTAATCTAACTTTGGTAACTCCCAAAATAGATAAAATGAGCCCCCTCAGAACGCAATAACTGGGGTGGAAGACACTAGGCCACTTCTGCCTTCAAGTACTCTTGTCCTTCCCCATAGATCGCATGATGAGCCAAAGATAGATCTTTAAATTGAATTCAGATACAGAAATAAAATGTTTAGTACAACTTTAAGCATTTTTAAATTGATTTTACCACTAGACTAATACTAAAGTGTGTAATCTTTAACAATCTATGCTTTTCTTTGTGCTGAAGGCACACTGCCACCAGTCTTCTAAAGCATGTATGTATGTACATAGGCAGGATAGGAACATCCTAGATGCCAGGTCACCTACACATTTGTATCTGGTACCTGCAGACCAGGTTAATTCCTGCCTACCTAGACGTTAAGCTATAGAGCAGTGGTGGCCCAACTGTGATTCTCAAGAGCCACGAACAGGCTTGGTTTTCAGGATATCCACAATGAATATGCAGGAGATAGATTTGCATACAATGGAAGTAGTACATTGTAGTACTAGTAGTAGGAGTCTATAATCGCCTGCATATTCACTGGGGACATCCTGAAACCCAGGCCCATTCATAGCTCCTAAGGACCAGAATTTGCCACCTCCACTGTAGAGGGAAAAAAAGAGGTTAAACAGGAGGGGAAAGAAAAATGACTACTGAAAAATAGAAGTTTTTAGAAAAGGCAAAACAAAGGTTTCAAGGGAAAAAATAAAGGGGATGGTGCTGCAATCAGGGAATTTATTTAGGGATATTAAAGAATTTGAGTAAAAAAATAATTGGTATGGTGGATAAAAGAGTGGGGTTAATTTATTTGTTTTTGTATATATTGCTATTTGTATGGCTCTGCTTATATTGAGTTTTAATTAATGCCTTTGTGTTATATACTATATATATATATATATATATATATGAAATTCTAACTTTTATTTTTATTTGACATGAGTGGAAAATAAAACAAACATACATATAACTGACAAAACTGGCATGTCTTGGTTACCTACATATTTTGGAAAACATTTCCATGCATAAAATGCAGTTTTATTTGTGTAAATGGGCTTTTGAAAATTGCCCAGGGGGATTGTGCATATAAAAGTACATGCAGAAGTGAATCCGCATGTATTGTTAGGTGCACTAGAAAGAGGTATTTCGAGAAAGGTGGGGAATCCATTTATTTACATGCATACTTGCAGGTAAATATACACCTGCTAACACTGTGTAAGTGAGTGCACATGCATTGTGCTGCATTTTGTACACACCTGCTAATTTTGTACTTTGAGCCACAAACCTTAGCTTTAGAGGGGCCGCTGAAAATTACCCTTAATGAGCATATGTATTAAATGATAGATGAACAGGAAGGCGCTCTTAAGCAAGATGGCTACCTAATCCAACTGCTCTGCGAGATCCTATCTATTTTGGGCTCTCCCACCTTGAATTTTAGAGTGCACCTCTGCTTTTGCTATATAATTTCCTCTGATTATGTCGGTGGCTAAGTCCAGGAAAATCAAAGCTGCCTTTGCAGCCAGCACTGGTATGAAATGGCCTAAACCGGACCCACCATCCCCAGATAAGTCGGCCTCTATGAAAAATATGGCATCGGCTGATTTAATTTTGGCTGAACTCCGGCTTCTGAAAGACATGCTTCAGAATAATATCAACTCGACTGCTGCCACAAGATTGGACATCTCCGAGATGTCCCAGCGATTCGTCTTTTTTGCTGCGTGGATGGAGGGTGTCGAAGCAGAAATGGAGTCTCTTCTGCTAGCAACAGTTTGCTCCCACAACTTACCTCGAAAGTGGAGTGCCTGCAGAGGGACCTGGCTAATTGTGATCGTCGTAGTAACATGCGGCTACTGGGAGTCCCTGAAGGATTAGATATTCAAAAGATTCTTACCACTTTGATTCCCTCCTGCCTGCACCTGCAATTCGACTTGCCCTTTGAGATAGAGAGGCACATCAGATTCCTTCTCAGCCTGTCTAGAACTCCAGATACCCGTGGCCTATTATTTTTAAACTCCTTGGGTACCCGCAGGTTCTGGAAGTGTTCACAGCAGCTCAGGTCAAAATCGCCAGTAGTTTTTCCAAGGGCACACACTACTTTTTTGTTCCAGATTTGGCGAAAACTACCACTGCATGATGAAAAGCTTTCTTGGCATTTCGGCCCCATCTCCAAGCGCTGGGTGTTAGATACGGTTTTCTCTACCCCACAAGGATGCGCGTTACTTGCCATAATCAAACAAAAACCTTTGAGGCACCGGACACTCTGGATGCATCTCTCTCATCGTTGGAATCAGCCCAAGAAACGGTGACCTGACTTTCTGGCTGCCTGTGACATAGGCATTGCTATTCGGGTTTTTTTTCCTGCATTGGTAGTCCCGATTCTGGGATTAATTGACCTTCCCAATCTTTGAATTTGTTTTTTCACATAGTCTTTTTTCAGGTTTGCCATTGTTTCTGGCACATTCGCACTGCCTTGGCAATTTCTCTTTTTATAATTTTGTGGGAGATTTTTTTTTATTTTAGTACACCTGGTCCAGTTGGATCTTGATAGCTTTTGGTTCTGCCCCAAGGCTCGTTTTTTGCTCTAGGTTGCCACCTGATAGATGAATAATAACTATTACAGACTGAAATGCTTATCTAGTCCTGTGTGCCATCTGCAAGGTTATAATGTGGGAGACATGAACCCCTATACTCTTGGATCTGTCTCTATTCTCATGTCAGGGATTTAATCTTTATTGTCACATGTGAAGAAGAAAGACCAAGGGAGAAGTCTAAGACTTTCAATATTAAAGACACTAGCAAGAGGACCACCTGAAATTCTGATTAACACCACAAACACAAATCAAATTCAAGTTGTAAATCAATTCAGAAATTTAATGGAGCACCCCCTGAGGGCCAGCTCTATCTTACCTGGGTATGGCACTCTACCCTTTGTGGTTAGCTCAGTCAGCAGTATCCCAAATGACCACACGTCAGATTTAATGGTAAACCTTCCATACAAAGCTGCTTCAGGGGCTGTCCACTTAATAGGAAACTTAGCACCTTTGATAAAAAAAAAAAAAAAAAAAGAACAGAGGTGGTTAAACACTGCCAAAACTCAGTGATGGAAATCAGGTATTCACTGGATACAGCTTTTGGAACCAGAATCTCATGGTCATGCCCAGGGGCACATTTGCACATTTCAGCTCCAATATTAAACTGAAATCCAACTAAATAAAGAACCCCAGTCACAGAAGAGAATTGGTTTTATTTAATAAATCCCATTGCTCCCATGGGAAGAACATTTACGTCCTGTGGTTGCAGGTTTGCACTTTCAGAATACGGAGGCACTGCAGCTTGGGTCTGAAGTGTAAACCGTTTTGACCAACTCTGGTTGTAAAAGCGGTATATAAACAATTTTAAATAAATAAATAAATAGAAATAAAGTAGTGAAAGCAGCGCTATTGTTCTCTAACCAACCTCCTCTCAATTTTACAAGTCTGCGTCTGGGGGAGAAAGTGGGTTGGAGGACATAGCAGGAACTAGATTACGGTAGATGGAAAGAGCAAAAGTTATTTAAAAAAAAAAAAAGTTTCTCTGTAAAAAGTGGATTCAATGTAGACCATGCTTGTTCTGTTTTGTTGAATGCTGTTTTCAGGGAATTGTTTCTTTATAGAAGAAATATGGGTAAACTACACCCAAAATATGATGCTTTCCTTATACAATAACACGAAGGAGGGGTGGTGCAGTGTTTATAGCACGGACAGTCAATGGAGGTCACGGATTCCTAGCTATGCTGTTAACCCATGTGATGAAGAAATGTCTGCAGCTCAACTCGTGTCTTTATTTGCTAATTAAAAAGGTTACTAGCTACAGAATAAAACTCCTAGTACATCTCCATACTAAAGCAACAGAGCACCGATGCTCTGGAATGGAAATGGAGATTTTTAGCCAGAAGTGGTATCTGTGGCTGAACTATGGCCCTAAGCTTAATAGTCACAGAAAATATTGATGTTTATAACTTCCTCCTCCCTTATCTACATTCTCCTCTCCTATTCAAGCAGGAAATTGCTTTAGGAAGTCCATGATTTCCTCATTTCCTCACGCACCTTGCCTAGCAGTATATTCATTGTCCTCTATCAGCCGAGCCAACCCAAAGTCAGCCACTTTGCAAACCAAATTCTCCCCCACAAGGATGTTGGCTGCTCTGAGATCCCGGTGCACATAATTCATCCGTTCCACATACGCCATGCCGGAGGCAATCTGTAACATAAAAATGAGGACATGGCCACTGTTGGAGGCTGCCACAGAATGGAGTGTACAAGGCAGAGGTGTGCCCGGTGAGATGGCTCTCAAAACAAAAAGGCTGCAGTAAACCAGACTTACCTGTGCCGACATGTCTACCAGCTGGGGCAACCGCAGATACTTCCCCATCTCTCCTTTCAGGAAATCCAGCAAGCTGCCTGTAACACAAATAAAACAACCCGAAATGCACTTTGCAAAGAGAGCATCAATTCAAGACAAACCTCTGCTGATGGCAGAAATTCTGCTATTACGGTTTTCATGCGGAACTTTTTTTTTGTACAAATGCTTCTTGTCTGCTCACCTTTACTCATATACTCAGTGACAATGTAGATGGGTTCCTCCGACACCACTGCGTACAGCTGGACCAGCTTCTCATGACGTAGTTTCTTCATGACTTGAGCCTCCTGCAGAAAGGCCTCAGGAGACATGGTCCCAGGCTTCAGGGTCTTAATAGCCACCCTAGTAGTTCCATTCCACGTCCCTGCAGCAGAGAAATAGCCCCATCAGTACTGCTAGCAATCAAATGGAAGAGCCCAGATGTCCCCAGTTTAATTGCAATTAATCTCGTATTTCCGGATCTCCACCAGTACTGAATATCCTTCAGCAAGGTTTAGAACAGCAGTTTCCAACCCAGTGCTTGAGACACACCCAGCTAGTCTGGTTTTCAGGATATCCACAAGGAATATCCAAGAGATAAATCTGCCTATAATGGAGACGATGCAGGCAAATGCCCGGCATATTTATTGTGGATATCCTGAAAATCCAACTGCCCGAGTGTGTTCTAAGGACTGGCTTGAGAAGCACTGGTTTAGAGGGGCTCAGTCAAGGCTGGGCCTCTGATACTGAATCTGCAAAAACCATGAAATCGGGCCTTTTAGAGATGTGGCGTGAAATTTGCCTTAGCATACCACAAGAAATTACATTTAAAAGCATCAGTGCCTCCCCTTTACAAGAAAATTGAAATTTGCTACAGGCAGGCATTCCTTACTTTAATGACATGCAATTATAAAGTAGGATACACTAAAAATGACATTAAAAATAGAATATGAAGCAATAAATGCAATAAAATAAAAAAAAAATCTTGTACATACAACTGCAATACCCATCAAATAAAAATAGGCCCTTTCCAAACACTTCGTATGGTTTGCAAAAAGCAAACTGTTCCTCAGTGGAGTGAATTTTCAAAGGAGTTACCTACATAAAAGTAGCATATATTGTAGCAATTTTCAAAAGCCCACTTATGCATGTAAAATCTTTTGAAAATTACCTCCAAAGTGTCTGTGAATACTTGGCTAAACAGTCACGTTTTAATTAATCTCCTGAAAGAAAAGTAATTGGACTCCAGTTTGGTTTCTAGGAAGAATCCGATTCTATAAGCTGGGTACAAAACCCTAAATATCCTATGCCTGGTGACAGTAAACTTGGCTCCCCGGAGCACATAACAGGGCCTGCTGAGAAGACTTTGAGTCCTGCTTGGCTCATCATGACATAAGTCACTTTCCTTTCAATTGGCAACCAATGCAGCTCCTTCAGAAATCAGGACGATTTGGTTGTAGGACTCCTTCCCAATCAGCAGCCTCGTTATTCCACCTAACAAATTTTAAATCAGCACTTACAGGACATTGGTCTTAAGTCATTTGCAATCACAGCTGAATCAAATTTACAGTCACAGCGGCATTACTCAAAAGTTCAAG
The DNA here is from genome assembly GCF_901001135.1 of Rhinatrema bivittatum. Taxonomy (NCBI): domain Eukaryota; kingdom Metazoa; phylum Chordata; class Amphibia; order Gymnophiona; family Rhinatrematidae; genus Rhinatrema; species Rhinatrema bivittatum. The sequence goes on from NC_042622.1 coordinate 47,587,699, forward strand.
GGGAAGAGTCAGATCCAAAAGTAAGCTAAAGACCAACCAGGGACATTTTTTCTAACATAGCCCCTTTTTTTTTAGGGTAGAGGGAGGGAGGGGTAATGATGGTTTCGGTTAACTTTACTAGAAACCAAGATAATGGCTGCAGGTCTCTGGTCTTCCCCTTTTCCTCATGCCCTGCACCAACAATTGAGAGCCGTGAAAAATGCATTTCTGGACTGGTCATCGTTTATTTATACAGTGCTTTTCCAACAAGAGAGCTCAAAGTGCATCATAACAGGTTTGGGTCTGCCATGACGTACAGAAAATAAATCGTGTAAGACAGAAAGGACATGAAAGTTATGGAGGGTCATAAGTCAAGTTACTCAATATCAGCCAAACTTTTCACAAGTACTTCCTGTAAACTTTCAGACAGCTCGCATAGCGGAAAAGACTTTACCAGGCATTATCACACATTAAGTTTGCTTTGAAAATACTTGGGTAATTCGCCGAGTATACACACGCATTAACAAGCACAACCTTATGCCTGCTCCAAGCAAGGTGTAACCTGTGCATGGTAACTCATGCACATACATTTTACAATTAAAAAAATAAATCCCAACTCCTCCCTACTCTGCCTCTCAGAACAGCTCTCCTCAGTACCTGTAAAAGTACGAGCGAAACCAACATACGGAAATACTTTTACATGCACGGGGCGCCAAGTGATTTCCAAATATGTCACTTGACAAGTTTTTAGGCACCTTTAATCCATCTGAAAATCAAGCCCTAAAAGTTTGACGTTTTACACACTGGGCCAGAGTTCAAGATTGCCCAAAACAAGTGCTAGAGCACTTCTGAAATCACAGCTCTTTGGCCCAAGGCTCCAAATTTCTTAGCATTTCTGAAAGAGGTAAATAAACAAGAATGAATATCAAAAAAGCTCTGCTGAGGGTGAAATTTAAGAATCTGCTGCAGGTCCTACAGTGCTTTTTGCACAAGTCTCTGCTTGCATCATTTTTTTTTCTAGGCCATATTATCCATTGCCAGCATTTGCAGGAAATTAAAGCTCTGGGCAAAAAGGTGAGCCGTTTCACAACTGCGCCAACTGAATTACAGACTTCTGGCACATTTTGTTTTTCCCCTCGATCATCAAATCCAGCTGTGTGTGTCTAAATGAAATTTTCAGTCTGCCTCTGTACAACTGTTCCACGACTCTCCAGTCACATCTGTTCAGTTTACTGCTTAAAACCCCACTTTTGTCGCACTTTTCAAAAACCATTAACCTGGGGAAAAGGGGTGAAAATCTTCAGAGGGGTGGTCGTCTTAGCCTGGGGTAGCAAAAATGACAAGTGGTGGGTGGGCACCTTATAGACTGACCAATTCATTGATGAAGTGGACTCTGTCCTGGAAAGCTCATGCTTCAATAAATTGGTCAGTCTATAAAGGTGCCACCCGCTTCTTGTCATTTTTCCTACCCAGACTTAACACAGCCATCCCTCTGAAGATTTTCACCCCTCTTACCCACCTGCCTCTTGTCAGTTCTGGGTAAAAGGGCTGTCTGAACCTGGCTAAAAGCGGATGCAGGTTCCCACAGGGCGTGTACTTTTAGCTGCATTAGTGGATAATTCTCCCAAGGGTGTGTTTAGGTTGGGGTGGAAGACCGTGCACATAGATTGCATTTTCAGACCATGGCTATAAAGTACTTGTGGATTTCACAGCACCGCATGGAGGCTGAATACTGCCACTATGGTTATCACACATGTAATAAATCATAAAGCTCGGGATCTGCTTCCATTAGAAAACTAAACAGCAGCATGCAACAAAAACCAATTCAAAGCAAAAAAAAAATTCACAGTAGGCCTTCCTATTGCATTATTCAACTAAGCTTGTAAAGCACAAATGGGTCACTGAAATCAGTCTGTCCCCAGGCAAGATAAGATACCTGCCCTGCCCATGGCCAGATCAGCCTACAATTGTGGAGAAGGTGGACAGTTACATAGAAACATAGAAATGATGGCAGAAGAAGACCAAACGGCCCATCCAGTCTGCCCAGCAAGTTCCGCACTTTTTTTTTTTCTCATACTTATCTGTTACTCTTGGCTCTTAGTAACCTTTTGGTTCTATTTCCCTTCCACCCCCACCACTGGAACCTAACCTACTGATAACAGCAAAGCCATTTTCAATGCGATCAAAACTGAAAAGCATTCCAAATTGATGTACATGCATAGTTTGTCTTCATTTGGGATTTTGTTGTTTTGCTGTGCTTTGGGAGTACATATTTAAAAATGCAATTAATTAGTAAACTGTGCATATATGAGCTGAAAGCCACAGAACAGGTAGGGAGCCTGACAGTCTTACATTTACATAATATCATCAACAGAGGGACTTTTACATTCCTCATTTGAATATCCTTCATCCACGTCAAAAATTCACCTGCCTCCTTCCTACTGAAAGCGGGCTATCCAGTTCTATGGCTGGAGCACTTTCTATGAGGTGCCAGATTGTGTCTCTTACCCATCCATACTTCTCCAAAGCAACCCTGCCCTAGTTTAACTTCCAGACGCAAAGATTCGCGGGGGATTTCCCAGGCGTCCTTGGCCAGTCCTTGTGTTTGAGGTTTGGATGTAGGACAAACGCTTGTTAGCCGGTGGCACAAACCATCAGCATGCTCTGGATGAGGAAGAGGAGAAGGCAACATGTGAATCTGACAGCACATGAGACATAAAAATGGGTTTCAACACACAGTATCTGAGCTGAAGTCGTTTCTAAATTCTTTTACTAACTATTGTCAGCTTTTCTCTGTGTGGTACAGCTGGTCTAATTCATTCCTCCCCTCTCTCCACCCACTTCTGAGACCCTGTAAATCTCCTTCTCAGGTCAATGGAGTATACAATCACAGACTCCACTGCTCATGAATTTAGCCCGAGAATCCCCATGCACTCTCTGCAATGCAGGGAGGTCTTTTAAATTACTTTTCAACTCTCCAGTAACATTCCTTTTCCTCCTTATCTGCCTCCCTGCTGGCCTGCTCCATTTTAAATCTTCACCTATGTAGCTTGAGTTTAAGGATCGCCAAGATGTTTTCTCACTGCTGTATCTAAATGCAAAACTGCTGTTAGGCATCAAAGTGTAAATGTTTTATATATACATTGGCCTCCCCCACCCCCCGACCTATTTTTATTGCTTCGTGCGTGCAGAGAGAGACAAGGGCAGCCAATGCAAGGAATATCTGCGCAAGAGAAAAAACAATGAGACCCAGCCTACTGGAATAATAGGCCACAAGCTGCTGCAGGCTGTTGAACTGTGTGCGAGAGGTGATGTAAAAGCCGCCGCTGTCCAGCTTCCGAATTTTGTAGTGTTTCACATTGAGCCCCTTCGTGTTGTCGAAGTCAGAGACTGAAAGGCAGTAGGCACCTGTGGAGAGAGGAAAGAGGGGAGGGAATGCAGAGAAAGAATGTATGGCTTATTAATCCTGCATGGTCAGCACAGTGCAGTGTGGCATTAGGAAGGTGGAGTTTAGCTGGGCTGTGAAGGACTCCTGGCCTGACTCCTTTGTGACAACGCTATGAGATTTTTCCGTGCTTACAAATTAAGCAGGATCAGTAGTCTAGCTGTCAGAACAGGGAATAAAACCCAGGTCCTATTAAGGAACTGAAGACAAATCCATGACTTTGGGTTCACAGGCTAAAGCCTCTAACAGATTAATTAGCAGGCTTGTTAATTCTGCTGTGAGGTTTGAACAGTTCTCATGCTCAATACAAGAGACAAGAGAATCAATCAGTGTTAAGTGCCCTCTGTTTTAGAATGTACCTGTGCATTGACCTCAGTTTTACTGTTAACATTTTTATATCACCACAGCATAGAAAAGAGCTAGAAATACTCCTTGCTGAAGCGTCCCTTTCAACAAATTCAGTGATATGCTTTTTTTAAGTTATTATTGCATAACCACATGATGTACAAGAAGAACTTATAAAATCAGCTGAATACAAAAGATATTTTAAAAGATGCATAGCAGCTCCAGGCTCCGCTGGCATAGATAACTGTCAATCCCAGGCAGAGCTAGCCCTGACTCTAAGCCACAGTCTTGCTATTTTCTTTTGATTTGGATAGAATAAGGGTGAAAAGAAGCAGAAAGCTGAAACATGGCTCTTCAAGTGGATTTTGTCATGGTTGGGTTTGATATTCAGTAGTGGGGAGAACGGCAAAATGTTATCTGGCCAAAGTTAGCTGAATTGCTTGTCCAGGATATCCATCAGAATGGTGCAGATTAAGTACTCCACTGAATATATTGGATAAACTTATTGGGCTAACTTTAGGACTGCTCTCCATTACAACTACAGTTAACGAGAAAAGTTTGCTCTGCTCTGAAATGTCTCCAACTTGTCTGGATTATTTTTATCTAGCTAACTTTTTAGCCGGCTATCTTGGAGGTGTGCAGAGTCATGGAAATTTTAAAACCCCAGGGTTTGTTCAGCTAAGTCCCAACTTAGGCAGACAAATCCCTTTGACCATGAACCTTGATCATTAGCATTTGAACATGCTCTTGTTCATTAGCCTTTATAAACTGATTTGCAGCTGAATCTTTCAAGACATTGTTATGAATTATCTGGATGCATGGTAGTAACTTGTGAAAAAGCCTTCAAACCCTGAATGTGTTAGCTGAAGTACCTCAGAGCAACTTAATAGCCACAGTTAAGTGTTCTTCCCTTTTATACCATTATTTATTCCTTTGGCATGCAGCAGTTCCTTAAGTAACAGAATCCGAGACCTCCTTATACAGGACCATCAGCTCCGTACAGCAGATATGGTTAAGACAATTTGTAGGAATACCCAGTCATGGCCATCTGTACAGTTTGCGCTCTCTTAAACCTAACCCTGCCATGCAAAGGGACATGCCTGAATTAAAAGGTTGCATTTGAAAGAGCCACAAGCTCTAGGCTATGCAGGTCTGTTGCTGTCTGCACAGCCCACTCTCCCTCCCCACCCCCCGCCCTTCTCTTCCCACCAACATCCCCATTGAAGAGCTCACAAATGCAAGAGCCCCCTGGCACTGGAGGAGAGAATGAATAGTCCGTTGCCATGGGTTACCCAGCTATTCCCAGCTCAGTGACCCAGTTTACGCAGTCTCTTTTCTGAGAGGACGCACTGGGATTTATGGCTTACACCAGGAGTTTAAATCCTGCCTAGCCCTTATCTCATTGCTCCAGGAACGGAGCCAATTGAACAGAGTCGTCATCTTAACTAGAGGGATATAGCAAGGGGCAAAGCACTACACAGCACTGCGAAATGAAGGACAGCGGCCAGGTACTGCACGGGCCACGGCAGCATCTCTCCAAAGAGCTGGCAAGGGAAAATCTGGGAACTCACAGCTAAGGGAACAACTAAAGGTCTTACTAACAGAGGCAGTCCTGAAAATTGGAGCTATGAAATAAAAACTTTAGTATCTCGAGTCCTGGGAACTCCCTTTGCCCAGTGTGAGAGAGAAGGGTCCCTGGAAGGAAGGCATGCAGAGAACACACACAGTTGAGACAGTTATGCAAATGGACTCATCTGGATTTTAGAGATACAAAGATAGCCTCCCTTTTTCTACTGTTGGAGGGAGATGAGAAATCAAAACCAGTTAAGATATAGAAGAGAGCTAATCTCTTCACATCACAGCCAAACTTCCTTACCTTTGGTGGTTTCACTCTCCCTGACCAAGAAGGTCCCTCGTGGGTTCTCCTGACTCAGCAGTAACCTCTCGGACTCCCGACGTGTAATCTTTCCAAAGTACCACCTGAAAAACGAATGGCCAATCACCACCTGGAAACGCAAACCCATCTCCTCTCCCCATATTTGAAATGGTGCTTTTGTAAGCCAGGCTGCAGCCAATGAAACGTACGTTGCATAATTAGTCTAGGACTCCTGGGTGAAAACAAACAGAAAAGCTCAAACATTTCAACTCTCGCCAATGAGACACAATGTTTCTGAGAATGAGCCTGCTCACGCACGGCGGATGCAATGAAACCATCATCATCCAGCCATGGAGGGAGCAAGAGGATGAATTAACACCCAGCCTGCTGCATGCAAGGGGCTGTGGGATTATCATTCCAGTACAAACTACAGACTTATGAGTTCTTAAATGCTCTGGCGTAAGAGTTTAAAACAAAAAGGGAAGAAAAATAGCAACCAAAAAATGTTGGTGTTTTTGATAAAACCATTCGTTCAACAGGAGAAAGGCCCATGGACTTAATGTTTACATTTATCTTATACTGCCCCCAAAAAGATCCCATGGGTGACTAGAAGGCTGCCAGATAATTAAGAAGAATTTTAAATTCTCTCTACACGAGTCTGCATAAGAAAAGATGTAATTTACTCCTCAGCCTGGATGGAATCGGAAGGTGCGACGTAGTTACTGGGAATGTAGCCAGTTTTTCCAGATGTGAGGGAGCGTGCCAACCACCAGTCTCCTTCCCTGTGAACGAAAACAAAAGAGGACCCTTAACACCTGCAGGAAGAATGGCTCTACAGACTCCTGTTACATAAGCCCAGGCCCTCCACCGGCCTTTTATCAGATTACTACTGCTCTCAGAGTCGGCCGATGCAGACAAGGTCAGTGGCAGGTTCAGGCTCTGCTGATGATGCCGCCGTGTCTTCCTGTGAACTCGTGTACTCCCAACTCCCCCCCCTCCCCCGTCACTGCTCAGGTTATGGCAAATCTGAACTAAAAAGGGGATCGCAACCTTAATCCTCCCTGGGCCGTGCCGAGCTGTGCAAGGCTGCAGTCCTAGGCAATTTATTTCTGCTTCTGACATGGGACTGTACAAGAAAAATAGGAAAATGGGGAAGAAAAATAGAACCAAAGAGTCAAATGTGAGATCCAACTCATTACCTGTTTAAAAAAAAAAAAAAAATCTTGGTGTTATGACTTCATGTTACTCTCAATAGTCTCAGATCCACCATGCTACAATAAAAACACTCCGTAATGAGGACAGTTAGTTGCCATTGTCCAGGTGCCGCCATATGAGAATGAGCATCAACGTGTTTCCTGCCATGACTACCCCGTGCCATGAATGGAAGCTCAAGAATTTACTCCGGCAAACTGAGCCTGATGCTGTTCTATGCAGTTTTGTGTTATTGCCACTCTACACTGGAACAAAATGCCACCCCACCTACGCCAGGAACCTTGCCATAAAAAATTCAAACAGAATCTTAAAACCTGGCTCTTCAAACTAGCATACCCCAACTAACCGTTTACTCACAAAGATACATTCCCGATCCTCACGCCCCCCCCCCCCCCCGACTGACACGCCTCCATCGAACTGAACAACCATCTCCTCCTGTCCCCCTCCTGTTCCCCCTCCTCCCACCCCTCACCCCCTCCACTATCCCTCCACCTCTCACTCATCCCTTACATCCTGTCACCTTGTTAATAGTTAAAAACTCTTTCATCCACTCTCCTTAAGAGTTAATTATGTAACCACCTGTCTCAAGTTGACTTAGTTTTCTTACTGTTTGCATTACATTAAATTATTGTAAAGCTGGTTGCTATGTTACGTTACATTGTGAACCGAGGTGATGTTTTTAACGTGCCCCGGTATATAAAAAATCTTTAAATAAATAAATAAAAAATACAAAAAAATGTATCGTCCTGAACTTTCTCCTGTCCCTGACCCCGCCACCTGCCCGAGGAATCGTGGAGCTCTTCTGACTGGTTTGCAACAGCCCAAGATGAAACCAGAAGAGAAAATGAAATAGGGAGAAAGTGGTGGATGGATCACAAGAGCAATAGAGAAAAATGGGATGGCATAGAACCACACAGACTTAGCAGTCAAGACATACTACAAAGGATTAATCAACAATATGAAATGAATGATCCCTGGAAGTAGAATTCTTGATTTGAAACATGATCCTGTGTCAAGGATGAATTTAAAAAAACTGGGGACAAGCATTATTTAAATTATTTTACTTGCAAAACAAAATATATAATTTAAAAAAAAAAAAAAGACTGGACAGGTTTTTATTTAAATTATATATAGGGTTTCTTTGCAGGTTTTGAAAAATACAGAAACTTAAGGCCCAATTTTAAAAGGGCCGTGTGCGTAAAAACGGGGGGGTTACCCGTGTGGCCGGGCCCTGCGCACACTGTGTGCATTTTAGAACATTCTCGGCCGCGCGCGTAACCCCCGTTACACGCAGAAGTGCCGGGCCCTGCACAGCGCCATTAGCCGCTGACCTGGGGAAGCATGCGCTGCCAGCCAGCCGGCGTGCGGAGTTTACGTCTGCTCCCAAGGAGCAGTAAGTATAAAAAGAAAATAATGGGGAAGGTTGGGGTTAGGGATAGGAAAGTTCCCTCCCAGTTCGCTCCTTAACTGGAGCGGACTGGGAGGCAACTGGGGGAGTCCCGACTGTGTCGCCGTGTGTATTTTTCTAACCCTCCCCCCCCCCCGCAACACACAGCAGGCCACCCGCTCATACATGTGTGCGCAGACATGAAAATCCGACGTGCATGTGCACGCAGGACCCATATTTTATAACATGCACGCGCCAAAGCACACATTATAAAATAACTGCGTCCATGTGCATGAACCGGGAACTGTGCGCGCGTTTTTTTTAAAACTCTATTAGCAAGCCCAGTGTGATTATCCTTTTTTTGTGAATAGCATCAATGCCTGTGAGCATTAATAGTGGGATTTGAATGGTTTGGATAAATATAGAGCTGGCAACATTACCCACCAAAACAAACAAAAAAAAAAAGCAAGATTAAAGCCATGGAAAGTTACTTAAGAACAAAAGTCTAGTGGACATTCTGGCAAAGTTGTCCTATATTTCTATGGAGATTTATCGATTTCTACACCACCGCAAACTATGTTCTCTAAAACTGATGCTAACCACTGCCTATAAAGAGAGGCAACTGAAGCAAGTTGTTAGATGGGGTTAGGTGTGCTAGGGTGGCTCCTTCAGTCTCTCTCTCACCGGGAGGCACTGTTAGGAATGGCAAGATCACGGACCAGGGAGAAGCATATGGTCTCTCTAGACCAGTGGTATTTACTAGAGATCTGAATCGTGTGCCAGATCGTCTTAACGATCAGATTCGGCTGGGGGGGGGGGGGGGAAATCTGATCGTTAAGATATGTGAATTGGAATCGTTTCCGATTCCAATTCACATCGCTAATTTTTTTTTTAGGGAGGCCCGCGCCGCTAAAAAAAACAACCCACCCGACCCTTTAAATCGACACCCCCAAAACCTTTTAAAATTACCTGGTGGTCCGGGGGGCCTCGGGGAGAGATCCAGGGGGGCCTCGGGGAGAGGAGAGATCCAGGGAGGCCTCGGGAAGAGATTTCCCGTTCCCAGGCATCAGCTGTTCTAAAAAAAAAAAAATGGCGCCGATGCCCCTTTGCCCTTACCATGTGACAGGGTATCCGTGCCATTGGCCGGCCCCTGCCACATGCCCCTATTATACTATACTCTATAATAGGGGCTGATGAGTAAAGATGGCCGGTGCCATCTTTAAAGATGGCGCCGGCCATCCAGTGCTCCTACCATGTGACAGGGGCCAGCCAATGGCACGGATACCCTGTCACATGGTAAGGGCAAAGGGGCATCGGTGCCATTTTTTTTTTTTTTAGAACAGCTGATGCCTGGGAACGGGAAATCTCTTCCCGAGGCCCCCCTGGATCTCTCCTCTCCCTGAGGCCCCCCTGGATCTCTCCCCGAGGCCCCCCTGGACCACCAGGTAATTTTAAAAGGTTTTGGGGGGGGTCGATTTAAAGGGTCGGGTCGGTTGTTTTTTTTAGCGGCACGGGCCTCCCTAAAAAAAAAGGGTCGGGAGGGTGGGTCGATTTAAAGGGTCGGGTGGGTTGTTTTTTGTTTTTTTGTTTTGTTTTTTTTTAATCGGGCCATCGGCGCCATTTTAATTAGTGGCAGCCAAAATGGCGCCGATGGCCCGAGAGGGGGAGATCGCGCCGGGGACACACCCACTGGACCACCAGGTAACTTAACATTTTGGGGGGGTTCGGGAGGGTGGGGGAGGGTAAGGAATTGGTTTTAAAGGGTCGGGGTGGGTTTAGGGGTTGTTTTGGTGTGCCGATTTTCCCGCCCTCCCCCAAATAATTCCCGTGCCCTATTTAACGATACAATACAAATGCCCCTGATGATAAATCGGGGGCATTTGTATTGTATCATGCACTCTAATGATTTAGAATGATTTTAAAATTATCTGACGATAATTTTAAATCGTTCAAAAACGATTCACATCCCTAGTATTTACTCCCATCTCTCGAGGGCCGCCAACCGGGCAGGATTTCCCTAATGAATATGCATGAGCTAGATTTGCATGTGCCTGCCCCATTGTATGCAAATACTCCCTCATACATATTCGTTAGGGATATCCTGAAAACCTGACCTGTTGGCAGCCCTTGAGAGCCGAGAGTGAATACCACTGCTCCAGGCTGAGGCAGAACATGTGGCTTAGACATACTAGCCTCTCAGCACAAGGCCTTGCAAAGAACGTGCAGCAGCTTTGGGTACCAACAGCACTCAAGCCAGCCGATGCTATACTGTGTGCTGAGCCTAGCGCACAGGCTAACGAGCTCTTGGGCGTGCTTTGGATGCACTAGGCTAACACCCAATGTAATAAAGGGATTAGTGAGTCCAAACCAGCATGTACCTAATAGCGCTCATCACATGTAAACGCATGTAGATGAGGCTATTAGATATTACCCCAATGGAAAAAATCACCCTGCACCAAATGTGAACGTTTTAACACGGCACTCCGAGCCATGTAAGAAAAAAAGCCCAACAAATGCTTTTCTGTGGTTCCTCCGACTTTGTATCATCCCAGTTCTAAGTAGGAGGTACTATAGGATGAACATGAAAAAAAAATAAATTATGCCAGCGGTCAGTTTAGGGAAATGGATGCCCATTAATTGAACGGCCGTTTCCCTAACCGGCGCTCAATGCCATGGATGCACAATTTATCCTTAGCACGACCCCTCCTTTAAACAATGCATCACGTGCCCAGGAGAGGGAGCTCAATCGTGAGCGCCCGTTTTACGTACGGCCTGAAGAGGTTTTCAATTCACATTCCCCCCTCTTTTTCTGAGCTGGGTTCACTGCTTTTGAAACTGTTAGCTAACCCCTTCCCATTTAGTATAACGTATTTTAATTTTAGCATTTTTGTGGTTTCATTTTAGATAAGGAAAATAATCCGGTGAGGCAACATCTGTGTTTTATGCTCACGTAAGATGCCATGATCTCAGCATCAGCAACGGACTTGCATTCTTTTTAATTACGTTTTTTTTTCTCCAACAACCAGTTTCAAAAAGAGCAACAGCTTCCCCACACACTCCTTCTGGTGTTTCTTTTACACCAGCATTGGAAGAGAAAGCACCAAAGAAGTGAAAGAGAGCAGGGGAAACAGGAGGAGAGAGAGAGAGAGAGACAGCGACAGAGGCATTTTCTATACATCTGGAATAAACCAGCAGAGACTTTCTGTTCTGTGTGAGTCACAGGCAAAGCATGTGCAGAATTTCAAGGTGCCTGGAATGTTTTTGGCTGGCAGAATTAGATTAGGGAGGAGGAGGAGGAGGTAACTGATGTTTAAAAACATTCTTGTGCTCATTTTTCCATCTAATATTTGTTGAGCAAAGACAAGAAATATTTGTTGGGGGGCAGAAGAGGGTTTAAAAAGGAGGGAAATGATGCAATCAAGACAACAAAACAGTCTTACTTTTTGCATGCACAGATATCCTTGGATTACTAGGGAGGTGCATTCCTCGGGCCATTTGGTTCGTCCGTGTGCACATATCTCACGATCGTAAGGGGCATGCGCAAAATCAAGGGTATGCGCACGTGCGGGAAGGCGCCCACTTGCGCGCGTACATTCCAATCGTGAGATACATGTGCACGGGTCGAAACGAATGGCCTAAAAAAACCCAAACACAAACAAACAAACCACAAATGCACATCCCTATAGATTACTACCCAGTCTGCCTAGAAATACCACTTTACCAAGCTCACCATGGTTCTTAGATCACCACAACTGGCATTATATACTATCCAGAGCTAACTCGCAGAAATGCGTCTCCCATTTTCCATCGCATGCAATGCAAGCAATGATGATTTACAGGGCAATTTCCAAAAGCCATTTACCTGGGTAAACTGTCAATTAAATCCACCCTTTCCCCAGGTGAAAGTACATGCAGGAAATCAACAGTGCATATACTTTTACCCACAGGAGTGGGGTGGGAGGGAATAGGTGTGCTTGGAAGCAGAGTTAATTCAGGGGAGGCAACAATGAGCATCGGTTTCCATAGGGAAAAAAAGTAGGGATATGCATTTTTTTAGGTTTTGGGGGTTTTTTTTAGTGCACATTCATTTTTTTTTTTTTTTAAGAGCACACTAACTTGGTTTAGTGTGCACTAAAACAAAAACAACCCCCCCTCCAAAAAAAACCCAAAAAAACCCCCGAAACGAATAATAAAATGAAACAAAATGAAAAAAAAGAAAACAAATTTTCTGGCTGCACATCCCTAGAAAAAAGTATCCACAGCATAAGCAGGTGCAGATCTCTGTGGGTATTTATCCCTGGGGGCAAATTTTCAACAGGAAAGCAGACTTGTTCTTTCCCCTTTGAAAAACGGTGCACAGCCTGCAAACCTTAAACAGGCAGTCAGAAAAATTGCCCCTCCCCGTGAAGTTCAGAGCAGTTACTTCTAGAAAACAATGCTCTGAGGCAATTTGGTTATTACTTAAATCATTCAAATCTCCTTTTATGTTCTTTTTCGTAGTTTCTTTTCAAAGCAACACTGAAGTTTCTGAGAACCAGTTTATAAAAACATTAGCCAGGGAGTTGCTATGCAGGCACCACTTAGACACAGGGCAAGCATCAACACAGCAGGAACTTAAGGACTTAAGAGAAGGGAAAAGAAAAATATAGCAACTAGATTTAATTTAACAAAATGTGCCCCTTTTTTTCCTAAAAGGGTTAAGTACAAGAAATAAAATAACCGAGCAAAGTAGTAAAAAGGAACAAGGAATACAAAGTTTTAAAAAGGAGGGTAAAAAGCCAAGTTGGTATTCTGAAGAACTTTAACTAGTCCTGCGGCTTTAAAATCCAGGATGGGTCTTACTTGTGTGCACTCTGCATGGACAAAGAAAATATAAAGGAATACGTAATACATTCCCTGACTAGCTTTGGGGAGTTAATACTCAATACTCCTTTCCTTTGTTCTGTGCAGACCTGAGAAATGGAGCGATAACCCCTCAAAGCTAGTCAAGAAATGTCTTTTTTTTTTTTTTGTTTGCTAATCTTTATTTCCATGCACTTAAGCAGACGAACACATCAACTGCACTACTTTTTACGCACACTGAAAGTGTTACATTAACACAAAAAGTTGTGTTCAGAGTATACTCTACTGCATCGACCTACAGCCAACTGTATCAAAACGTGAGCTGTCCGAGGATGCACACAGTGATAAAAGGTAGCACAATACAACCTCAGAAAGAGGCAGCAAGGGGTCAATTTTTTTTTAAAGGCTTTAAGGGGACAATATTCCGCTGCAGAGTGGCTAGTTAACTTTACCAGGATATTCAGCGGCACGGAGGCGCTGCTGAATATACCTGGCTATCTTAAAGCTAGCCGGATAGGTGTATCCCCTAACTTTAGGCCAGCACTACGGCGTAACTAGAGTTAGCCGCATAACTTTGGTGGCTAACTTAGCTGTTCCTGGAAATGCTTCCCGCCCCCAATTTACACAGCTACCTTCTCGTTCTGCGGCTAGAAGGTTGCCACATACGGAGATGAATATCGCCGTTTTTCTATTTAGATGGATAACTTTTCAGTTATCCGTCTAAATGGCTTTTGAATATCAACCTCCTATCGTCTATATCAGTACCTTTGAGAACTGACTAGGGCAGAGTTCCTAAAAAGTGTACAGCTCCAGGGACACAAATAGAGTGGGGAAATGTTAGGCATCGAGAACCAATTTCAGCACCAGCACCTGACTTGGACAGCTTAATGAAGGCAAGTGAATGAGGAGGTCAATATTCAGTGGACATGTTAGCCGGATAAACGTCCTACAGCCAGATAACTTTAACCCTAAGCAGCCACTGGTTGAATATGGCTGGTTGGACCTAAAGCTATCCGGGCACCAAGTCATGGGCCTCCCGGTCCAATGCCCACCCCCCACCATCTGTCTCAATCCCCTTCTTTCCCCGCTCACCCAAAAATGGGCCCCACTCTAAAAAAAAAAAACAACCAACCCACTAAAGTGCAAGAAGATAAGCACTGCAGGCCTGGGCCTCCCCATTAAAAAATAGTAAACTTTATCCCTTCTGCCCCCCCGGGCCTGGTTACCTTTGCAAATCACCCCTCTTTATCTGCCAGGATCGCTGTGCTACGCGACCCCAGCGTATGCTTCCAGCGTTACTCGGGTAATAACACTGTGTGGTGTAGTGGGAGGAATGGAACGAGGAAGAGGGAGGTGAAGGAAACAAACTAGAAAAGGAATACATAACTACACACCTGCTGTATACACTGGGGAAGAAGGGATGGTGGGAGAGCAATCGGAAGTGCCAGGTCTGCAAGCACACGTGACCCCCTCCACTACACAGAAGGGGGGACAACTGGGACTCATCCGTGGGCATCCCATGCAGGTGGGAGCGCAGGAGGGTTTAGGGATTCTGGACTTTTCCATGACGAACCTTGCATGGGGACTGATTGCGTGGCCTCGGTCTGCGAGGAAAGCCAGTGAAACTGCTGTGGCTTTTACTCCACCACTGCCCAAGCTCGGGCATAAAATTTTCTTTTTGACGGCGTGCACCGCCAACCGAAGGCCGTGGCTTCTGGGGCCCAACATCCGTTTCATATCATCCAAATCTCCCTCCTTTTATTGGTTTTAAACCGGTAGTCTACCCACTGGAGGGGGGAGGGGGGTCGGGTCTCCCCCACATCAATCCCACTGTGGGAGCGGTGCACACACAGTTTCCAAAGAAATCTTAAAATACAAACCTGACGTCCACTTTTCTCCTAAAGGAAAGCATGGCACAGAAGGGGAGAGAGTGAGAGAGAGACACACAGGGCTTCAGTTAAACAAGCAGCATACTCAGTAACACACTGTCATTAGCAGGCAAAGGCGCCGGGCACGAGCAGCTCTGAATCCTCGCTGGCGTCACCTACCATGTGCCCCCATCAGCTGTCAGGCACCTCAGTTCCAGAACAGTCCCCTCAGTTTCAAGGCAAGTGTGAGCACCTCGCACACAAAGGTGCGATATCAAAAATCAGACATACACCTCCGCTCAAAATAAAAAAAAATGTTTCTATTTTCAGCATTTAGCTTTTGTGAAATTTGAATCTTAAAACGCTAGGTGTCCTTCCCTCCCCCTCACTTCCTTATATCCAGCAACATGCAAAAAACTGAAACCTCTCTCCCAAACACCCTGCAGGAAATCCAGAGACAAGGGCGTTAGGGAAACCAAAAGAGGATGAGAGACATCCGTTGACTCAAACTGAAAATTCACTAACACTAAGAAAGAAATGGATGAAGTCCTTCTGGTGCTAAAAGAAGATAGGAGAGGCCGTGGGAGGGGAGGTGTGGCAGCGTTCCTCTCTGTAATGTCTCTGGGTGCTCAGAGGTCCACAGCAGACAGAGGAACAGGAAGAGATTAAAGGTGGGAGGAAAAAAAACCCACTTAACAGCCAACATCATCTTCTGGGGCTGGGATCTGCACTACTGAGCCACTAAGGGGGACATTTTTAAAGGCTCTGGCTGCCTAATTTCAAACTGACTAGGACTGAGCACCTCGCGTTAGGTCCTTAAAAGGTGAGTGGCCCCAGGAGCAGGGAAAGAAACTTAGGTGCTGAACTGATTTTCTGCACTCTGCACCTGATCTGCGTGGCCAAAACCAATTACAGGAATAGCTGGCTTAGGTCTAAGACACTGTCCCTGAGCAACAGGACCTGGCAAACGTCTCTTTCATCCGATCAGGGGCAGAAAAAAAAAAATCCCACTGCAGCCCTGATTCTCCCTCCTTCCTAATGTTATAGTACAGAGACCCCCCACAGCCCTGTTATTCCAACCTCTGACCCATCTCAGTGTCAAAGTAAAGACAATATTCCCAAAACCCAGCCAGCAAAATGGCTTGCTCTTGCCTCCTGGCAGCCTGGCATCCAGCATGGCTTGGACGCCACTCCAGGCACTGTCAGAGCAAGGCTGCATGCCGGGCTGACAGGAGGTAAGGGCGAGGCCACCTGGGGTGCCCCGGGGGGACCTTACGTGCGTTGACATCAGAGCGGAAGGCAGGCCGGATTGCGGGAACGTGGAGGGGGCAGAGGGGATATCGCCAACTCAGGGGTTCTAAAATGGAGGGGACCCAGCCGGCCAGCGGGGACTCTCAGCATTAGTTTAGGTGACAATTTTCAAATAAAGCTGAGCATTCGAAGTCTGGATTGCCATATTTTGGCTTCTCTCAAAATTTAGGAACATTTTCAGCCGAACTTGGAAGCCTAGGCTAGGAGCTCAGCCCTTTGGGAAAACGCAGCCGTGGGTCTTCTCCACAGTCATCGAGGTTTCCTTTCAAAAAAACCTGGGCAAGGTCACACAGGACCCCTCTGCCGTGCAAATAATACAATTTCCTCTTATTACAGAACAAAGGGCATAATGTAACTAACTGTGAGTCAAAAACGTTGAGCTCAATTTTTGCTCACGTTTTCTTTATTCAAGCTATTCATGCAGTAAGCTAATGTTAGGCTAATGTACCAGGATTTTTAAAAAAATGTACGTAGAAGATATGCTTAAAATATGATTTGTGTGCATAAATGTTTTCTGCACACAAACACAGCCTTTTGCACATAAAACAAGATTTTATTATTATGTGCAGAAAAAAAACACAAGTTGCACACATTCAAAATTGTTTTCTACACAAAGTGTGCTTTGTACACAATTTGTGCCCAAGTTGTGACTTACATGCTTAAAATGTGAGTACAGGACACTCACACTGTGAACTTTAGGCTTAGTCCTTTATACTAACATTAGTCCCAGTAACATTTACTCCAGCTCTGACCAGGAGTTACATTTCCAGCGTTAAGAAGCATTGACTTTAGCCTATGCACCTCTCTGCATCGGGGAGCAATAGCTAATGCCTTAATTCACGAGATTTAAATGGGAGGAGCATTCATTTGAGCTCACGGTTTCATGCTGGATTTTTTCACACATTTTTTATGCACAGGGAGAGTTAAGTCTGCCCACAAAATAAACCGTGTGCCCATTCACGAGTAAAACTGTGCGTACGGCCCAGCTCACCTTACGACAACCTGTAAGGGAGGGACGAGATTCTTTCAGACCACTCCGAAAGTGCACATTAAAGGTGGATCCCTAAGGCCCTCTCCTAAACCCCAGACATGCTAGCCCCGGCCTGCTGTGAGCTCAGTCTGAGTCAGGACCCCACCGCAAATTCCAAAGGTGTGAGCAATGATTACTTGTGTTTCTCCAGCTCAGAGATCCTCTTGTCTAATCTCGAATGCCACCATTTCTCATTTAGGGCTGCACTACTAGCAAATAAGTTGTTTTGATTTTTTTTTTTTTGGGGTAGTCAGGAGCACCGCTCAGATAAGAAAACAAAACCAAAAAAATAAATATCAGCCTTTTCATTCTTATTTTATTCTTTAGGAGGTATTTGTGTTTGAATTTATGGAAGCTCCTTACTCAGCCTCCTTCCCCCCACCCCCATTCTGAATCCAGGTAAATGGAGGTGCTTCTAACTGATCCATAACAGAACCTCCTGCAGACAACCACACTGGACCCTGAAACAGCCGGACAGGAGACGTGAGGAAGGAGAGACTTCCAACCGGGAGCCTGGCCATATTAAAAAGAGGAGAGATGATCTTTTCATAAGAAATTGCGTCCTGCAATCCTTAAAAGGAGTTAGCATTTCATCTCAAAGACCATATGAAATCTTTTCTCAGATGAAATAGTAACTTTTCTGGTGGTTAGCTGCTTCTTTTAAGAAATATTTTGGTGTTTGTTGTGCACATGAATTTGGGCTGAAGGATTCCACAGTGCCTGGGAGCTAATCACACAATTAACTTTATTCTGAAGCTATCCTGTGTGCAAGCTGTTCTCGGGGTCTCCTAGCACTACTAGAGCTGCTTTAACGAGTCCTGCTTTGGGAGAGTCTGTGGTAGACACCTAACCACAAGTATCCAGACCCATCGGCTTTCACAGAAGAGGGCTCCACAATAGTCAGATGGTAAATGTTTTTGCACGATCATCGGCAAAGCCCTTAAGGAAACACTATTTTTATAAAGGCCACTATGTGTGCATGAGGGAAGAGCAGAGGATTTTTTTAATCCTTATTAATTTTAATTATTGGGTCTTTGTGTCTGCTGTTTTGAAATATTTTATTGGTGTCAGAACATTTTTGTATGAGTTTTTAATTACTGGATGTTCTACTCATCAGCTGTTTTGAAATAATTTGTTCTTTTTATTAGTATGGTTTTACTACTATTTATTTATTTATTTATTTAGATTCTTTTATATACCGAAGTATAGCAGGGAGCCTTCACTCCGGTTTACATCTGAACAACTTCATACATGAAAACTATTGATTATATAGTTCTTGATTTTCTATGAGGAGTGGTGATGTTTCTGTTTTTCCACTGTTGCATGGCATACAGAGTCTGGCTTGTTGTGGTTTCCAGTTCTGTTTTTGTCTGCACACTTCTATTTGTACTTTATGGTCTCTTTATTCTGTGTCAGAAGAGGATCCGTCTGTGTTCTGCACACGTGACTGAGATGAGGTGTTCTGCTAGCGTATGGTTTCTGTATAGGACTCTAACACAGCTTGACTTGTTTTGTTTTCCCAAACAGGAGGTGCCTTGTTGTTTTAGGGCCTGATTTAATTTTTGCAGTGTTGCCTTTTCATAGTTAAGGTTGTTACTGTTTGAGTGCTGGCAGTTAGTGCTGTTCTGGCATGGAAGATTTACTATTTATGTAATGTCTGTTCAGAGAGAGTACACTTATCTTTCCCTTGTGTCATTCTTAATAAAAGTAATTCTTATGCTTTTTATAAAATTTCCATCATGGACTGTAATGAGCAGTGTGTCACCCATGAGCACTCTCTATCAGGTATGTGACGATGGGAAAAAGATTGAGAACCAATACTCTAGAGGAGTGCAGCCTAGGCTCTTTTATTGCTGCCCTACAGGAAGATGAAAGAGTACCCATCCAACAATCTTTCTTTACGTCATGTATGATGTGTGGGAGACTGCCTTTACTGGTCATGGCCACTTCCCCTTCCTAGGTCATTGTCCTTAAGCCAGAGATCATACAGAGACCGACTGCCACACATGAACCTTAAGGGTCACGAAATTATCAGACTCGTGTGGCACAACAAAAGTGATTGGTACCAGTTGAGGCACAAATTCACACTCCATTCTGAAGTATGCAGTCTCCTGCTTTCCCAGCTATGTGCCGGCCTGCAAACCCCTGCAGCTATTCCAGGACAAGAGTTCTCTACTACGCAGAAAGCTTGCATTCAAACTAAAACAAAAAATTCAGGAGAAAAATCCAAACTAAAAGGTTTGTGATCAAAAAGGACACAGGTATTTTGAATAAAATGGACTGGAGAAATCCATTCACCTGACAAGTTAAAGAGACTGCAGCAACTTGATTTCTTGTTCTGCTTTTGACTAGTGACCATTTCTGTGCAATAAGAGAGAGAGGATTTAAGACTTACAGAGATGTGCCAATATCCTAAGGGCCATGGCAAAGCCTCACTGAAATTTACTGGACAGGATTGTTGCATGTGTGCATGTAAAAAATAGAGAGGTCGATATTCAAAAGTCATTTAGAAGGATAACTGAAAAGTTACTCGTCTAAATGGCAAAACGGAGATATTTATTGCTGCATTCTAGTCACATAACAAGTTACCCGTCTAGGATGTAGCCCTATACATTGGGGGTGGGCTGACGGCATTTCCAGGAGAAGCGGAGTTGGCCCCTTAACCTCTGCAGCTGGCTAACTCTGGTCGTGCTGTAGGGCTGACCTAAAATGAGCCGGAGATACTTATCCAGCTAACTTTAAGACAGCCGGGTATATTCTGCGGCACTGTTAGGGAAGTCAAATAGGTGTGTCCGGCTAACTTAACTAGCCACTCTGTAGCTGAATAGCGGCCCCGTAGAGACTTTTTCTGTTTAAACAGAAGCAGTACTTTCCAAAACTGGAAGGCTCCCTTAACTCCAGCCCAATGCGCAGAGGGGTGGGAAAGCACACACTGCTGACAAGTATTGGACACGAAGCTTTGCAGGTCTCATCTGCTGCAAAGTACAGGGAGCAGCCAGGCCTAACCCCCCAACACTCATGCACTCTGGCAGGGGGCTGGGGGCCACAATTACTGAGCATTTACTGTCCATGCCTGTTCTTTTTCACTTTGCCTCTCCCCTCACCAGCATGAGACACTCTCCCAGTGACATTCATCAAACGCAGACACTCACGTGTTGTTGACAATCTGCAAGCGCTCTCCTTTCTTGAATGACAGGTCTGTTTCTGTCCTGGATTCGTAGTCATATAGGGCCACAAAAGTGGTGACGCCACCTGCAACCCAGAGAGACACCAACATAAGGAGCCTGAACATTACGGTGAAAGCTGCACACGAGACCCTGAGTCGGGCAGGTGCAATGTCTGTTCTGCAGTGCCTACAATGCAATCTCTCTCTCTCTCTCTTAGCGTGGTCTATGCTGCATGTTATCAGCTATGCATGCAGGGGTTTGGTTGGGATTTAATTTCACCACATTCAAAAGAGTAAAGGGAAGACGAAGCCTTAACCCTTGTCCCCGAACAAGCCAGACTGATTTTCCTTAATAAAAACACTTCCCAGTGAATAAACTCAGTAACAGAATTTCCTTCTTATCCCTCTCCAGGTTAGAGATGGAGTCAAATTAAACATACTCTCTTTATGGGACAGATTAAAATGTTAACATGCGATGTGAACCCAGGACTGAAAGAATTCTAGCCATCTACCTCCCCAGGGTTGAAGATTATTGAAGAAGCTGTTTGGGGAATAAACCCAGAGCTCACTAGAGGGCAATACTTTTCATTATCCTTGTGGAGGGCACGTTGACAGGAGGACAGCCTAACATCTGACACATGTACAGAGGAATGAAACAAAGAACTTGCTGAATTTTACTAAAGCTTCTTAAAGTGCACACAGCACGCTTACCAGACAAGGGCCCTGAGCGCTGGGGAGACGTGATCACCTCGGAGGTGTTTACCCCCCCAAACGGGGTGAGGTCGGCTGTGACTCCAAAGGTAGGGTTGATGGAATGGTGATTGTCAAGAGAGAGCGCTTTGTTGGGGGTCTGAGATGCTGAGAAGGGATGGTGCGCATTCTCTGCTATGTCCAGACTGCGGCTTCTCTGGCTCGGGTCTTTAGGTTTGCTCTTGCTGCTCCCCATGATCTAAAAAAAAGGGTAGAAAAGCAAGATGAGAGGAAAACCTCGTCTCCTGCCATTTTTAACACACTCCTATAGTACAGTTTTAGACAACAGCTCTTCTAGGCAGTGTACGCAATTAATCTACTCGTTTTAATGGTTAATTTCTAGTCAACATGTACCAAAACTAACACAATGGAACTTGTGCATTTAAGAAAGGAATGAGTTCTGAAGTTCTGTAAAAGTCTCCTTAATAGAGAGAAAATGATGCAAGCAAAACAACTGTGTCCTGGATAAAAGGGATGTCTTTAATACACAGTATCCCAGTCAGTGAAGTTTCACTGTGGTTTCTTAGCAATGATCCCAGGACAAAACAAAACCGTTGCTACAACTGACGACAGTTCTCTCACTAGGAAGTAACACTGCTACCCCCCGACTCCTTTGCAGGGGCAGTTGAATGCCTTTCTGGTCGGGAAGGGCCAATCAAGTTCTGCCCACACTCCACCCCCAGGCTCCCTCTGCCAAGTTCTTACTGTAGGTTTCAGTTAAGATCATTCCTTTTTTACATCCATTCTTTGCATAAGTGAGAGAGTATAATTCTTCCATCCCAGACCAATTAATAAAATGCTTGATGCCAGAAAACCAGACACGGAGCTAAATGAGAAAATGTCAAAAAAAAAAAAAGCATTGCCAATAGAAGTGTCAGTACTAAGCGACTCCTCTGTACTCTAGAGAGAGAAGATCAAATACCAAGAGACACAGAACCAAGTATCAGAGGCCAAGCAAATGTAGCCTACTGACACAGAAAGTTGAGGGGTGCCCACACAGGACTATGATTTAAAAACTTCCACGCTCACCTGGATACGTTGTCTGTGCATATCACACCACACGAGCTTCAGAAAGCAGCAGTTTGGCCCAATGGAAGCATGAAGACGAACAGTAGCAGTAAATCTGAGACTGCGATCATACTCAACTTATTGTATCCTGGCTTAAGAGCGAGATTCATTCTCATCACTGCAACCCAATATAAATCCTGCACCTCCAGTTCTGTAAATATACATCCACAAAACCCCACCCAACACACACACATACGATCCTTTAACAATGGGGACACCTCACCATACAAAAAAAACATTCTGGTGTCACCTAAGCAGAGCCATGGCCAGGCCATGTGGCACCTATGGCCAAGTGAAAAGGAGCTCCCTCACCCTGAGTGCAACACACATCACCACGAGCTGGGAGACTGTGAAATGGAGGGGGCTTTTATTTCCACCCAGCAGTTTCCTCCAGTTCCTTTGGGCTTCCAACTCAATCAGAACCAGTAGAGAGATCCTGGTGCCAGGAGCCTTCCTTCACAACTCCCAGGGATCTTTTTTCCCCTCAATTTTCTTTGATCCAGTCATTGCAATGTCAGTCCTGGGCTGGGAGCCATGCACCAGGCCTCCCTTCAGAACCCTGCACTCATGGGCCCCCCAATCCAACCACTAGGGGTCACCCCGCTCCTAGTCATGCCCTCCCCAAACACAATTAAATATTCAGATTTTATGTGAAAAAGGCCATTCTGAGCTAAAAATATCAGGGAAATATTCAGCTAATTAAGTTAGCCGGATATTCAGCAGCGTACCCAGGCCGCTGAATAGACCCGGATAAGTTAGAGTTAGCCGGATATATGGTATCTAGCTAACTATAGACCTGCCCTATGGCGCGTTAATTTAACTGGCTATCTCTGCTCCTTCCCGCCCCAGGAACGCCCATGACTTAATCTGGCTAGAATTTAGCTGGGATAAGCCTTTTAAATATGTGGCTAAGCCATTAAGACAGATAACTTTCCCCATATCCATCTAAATGGCTTTTGAATATGTACCCCATCACTTACATCAACATCTATATTATATTATATTTAAATACACTGCTGTGGCGCTAACTAGAAAACCCTGCAAAACAAGTAAAAGAAAAAGGCACTTGGAACCCATACGGTATTAGGCCTATGGTGACGCATGTTAGGTGTGGGCTTGGCCCTCAGAAAGCCACGAGTAGACGGAATTGCAATTACAATTACAATCTCTCCTCGTATGACATCATCGGATGTCATACGAGGAGAGATTGAAGAATCTAAATATGTACACCCTGGAGGAAAGGAGGAGCAGGGGGTGATATGATTCAGACTTTCAGATACTTGAAAAACTTTAACGATCCAAAGACAACGACAAACCTTTTCCGTCAGAAAAAAATCAGCAGAACCAGAGGTCACGAGCTGAGGCTCCAGGGAGGAAGACTAAGAACCAATGTCAGGAAGTATTTCTTCACAGAGAGAGTGGTGGATGCCTGGAATGCCCTTCCGGAGGAAGTGGTGAAGTCCAAAACTGTGAAGGACTTCAAAGGGGCGTGGGATAAACACCGTGGATCCATCAAGTCTAGAGGACGCGTATAAAGAGGAGGCAGCAAAACACTGCACGGAGCGGCAGTAGCCACAGAGGCATTCACGGAGCGGGATGCCAGTGGTTGGTGTTCCACCTTCACGGAGCGGAAGGACGGACGGCTGCCATCTCCAAAAAAAAACAAAAACCAGGGGTGGGTAAGAGTATGTAAAATTAACGGTGAGGTCATAGGCTATAGGTATTGCCAATTATTAGACTTGTTCAATATTTATTGATAGTTAATGTGGCTCTCGCGGAAATGGGGCTGCTACCTGGAGACAGTGCCCTTGTTCAGTGTACATTCACGGGGTTGATGAGACTCCATCATGGCTCTGGGCTTCAACGGCAAGAGGTAATGTGGAAGAAAAATAAAAAAAATAAAAAAAATAAATTTGTATTCACAGGGAAGCGAGGTGTAGCTGGGCCGATACTTTACTTTCAATGCATGTCCAGTGTAGCTCTCTGCTTCAGCGAGGGAGAGAGTCTGATACTTCTCTTTCAACGCATGGCTCTTTGCTTCAGCGGCAGGGGGAGTGTGGAAGGGAGGATCTGGGTGTGGACAGCAACCAACGGGGTCTGGATCGTACAGTCTGGGTGGACAGGGGCAGGGGTGTGGCCTGCTTGTTGCCGAAGTTGCTACCCCTGATTGAGCTGGATGTTCACTTGGATGCAGATCCGGCAGTGCTCTCTTCATTGGTGGTGGGGTGGAGGGGGAATAGGGCCGGAGGGTGCTGGAAGCCAAGAGTAACAGGTGTGAGAGAGAAAAGGGAAGAAAAAAAAAAAAGGATAAAGTGCGTAGCTTGCTGGGCAGACTGGATGGGCCATTTGGTCTTCTTCTGCCGTCATTTCTATGTTTCTATTACAATATACTAAACCTCCCATACCAAGACAGCACTAACTGCCAGCATTCAGTCCTACCAATAAAAAGGCAACATTGCAAATATTACACCAGGCCCTAAATACCAAAACACCTCCTATTAAGAAAACAGAGCAACCAGGCAGTTATAGAGCCCCACACAGAAACTACAAGCTAGCAGAGCACCTAGCCTTGTTCATACATGCCGAACACAGACAGACCCTCACCAAATTCCTAACAGAGAGATTGTAAAGTGTAAATAGAAATGTGCAGACAAAAACTGAACTGGAAACCACAAGCCAGAGTGTATGCAGTGCAACTATGGGAAAACAGAAATACCACCATTCCTCATAAAACATCAAACAATAAAAATCAAGAAACAAATCATAAATAGTAAAACCATACTAATAAAAATGTTAAATATTTCAAAACAGCTGATGAATAGAATACCCAATAATGAAAACCTCATATCTCTATCCATTTCCATAAGTCAATAAAATATTTCTAAACAGCTGATACGTCAGATATCCCCCAATAATTAATTAAAACGAATAAGGATAACAAAAAAAAAAAATCCCCTGCTGTCCATACCTGGGAAATTTTCGTTTTCAGATGACCTGAGATTGTCATGGATTAGCAGGGAGAGAGGAGGAGGTTGTTGCATACAAACGTTCTCTATGCTCTCTCTCATACATGTTCAATCATATACACACATACACGCTTGTTTGCTCTCTCATGCTTAACTGTATACACACACATGCTCCGCTTTCTCTCGCTCATGCATACACACACACACACATATACTTATCCAATCTCTGTCACATGATAAATCATAACAGATTTACAGACTCATACTCTGTCACAAGCTCAGTCATTCACACGCTCCTATGCTCTCACGCATGCTCAAATACACATATACACTTGTTCATTCCCTCGTGTTCAACTATACACAACCATACATATGCTCATTCATTCTTTTTCATATGCTCAGTCACACACACACACACGCTCAGTCATATATACACACACACTCATAAGCTCTCCCTCATATACTCAGTCATACGCGCACACACACACACAGGCTGTCTCACAAGCTCATACCTCTCTCACACGTGCTCAGACACACACAAACACAGGCTCTCTCACATGCTCAGACACACACAAACACAGGCTCTCTCTCTCGCACATGCTCAGACACACACAAACACAGGCTCTCTCACATGCTCAGACACACACAAACACAGGCTCTCTCTCTCGCACATGCTCAGACACACACAAACACAGGCTCTCTCTCTCGCACATGCTCAGACACACACAAACACAGGCTCTCTCTCTTGCACATGCTCAGACACACATGCTCATTCCTCTCGCTCACATTCTCAATCACACACACACACTCATAGGTTCTCCCTCACTCTCCCCTAGCCTCCAGGTATACTGAAGCATGGGGAATGAGGCCAATCTTCTTGGCATTGTGCGGGCCACACTGCTTCTGTTCATTGTTGCTCCTTGAATCCCTGCCGGCCTTGCTACTTTTCACTGCTGGGCAGGGAAAGGGAGGAAAAGACCAATGCTTTTTTGCATCCCTGGGGCTGCGCTGCTTGGCACTACCGGGGTGGGGAGGCAGCCGATGTTTTTTTTGGTTCCCTATGGGCAGCGCTACTTTTCATTGCTGGGGCAGAGTGTGTGCCACGCTGTTCTTCATTGGCCCGGCAGGAGGAAGGAGGAGGAGATCAATTGTTTTCGAAGCTTCACCGGTCGCCTTGCTATTTACTGCCAGGGTAGGGGGAGGGAAGAGGAGGCTGGAGTCAGATAGCTTTTGTGTGATGGCGCCCCTAGAGGATGGAGACTATGGCCAGCTACAGCTCTGCATCTAAGTAACAGAAACACAAACTTCTTCCACTACCAGACACACTGTGAAATACAAAATCCTTGGGGGGGAGGGGGGGGGACTTTTGGCACATATGTACCACAGCAGCAATAACTCACAGGACTCCAAAATCACAACAACAACCCAACCTATGAAAAGGTAGCACTGAAAATATTATACTGGGCTCTAGAACACCAGTACCTCCCTATCTGGAAAACAAAACAAGTTGGACTGATACAGATCCTTTCACAGCACCTACATATTAGCAGAATCCCTCCCCTCAGTCACAAACAGAACTCAGACAGACCCTCAACAAATACAGAATAAGGTAACACAAATTAGAAATAGAAATGCACAGACAAAAATAGGAAGCCCCAAGAAGCCAGACATTGCATGCAGTGCAACACTGGAAAAATAGAAACTAAAATGTGTTTCCTCCTGTTCTGAGCAATAAACCATCCTAGAGGAGATTCCCAATCCCAAAGCCAACATATTCCAATCACTAAAGTGAAATAAAATGATGTTTTTTCCTATTTCATTTTAGACATTTTGGTCCCTAGCATAGTACCCACCTCCCACAAGAAGGACGAATGACGACAGGGACTTAGGCTCCCGAATATCACTTCCACCCCCACATACAGAAGACGACCGAGAGGCTCACCACTTTGGCTCAAAAGCCTTGATCCAGCCTTCCTCCCCCTCCATCGCCACGAGCTGCAGCGTACGCTGGCCTGGGGTAGGAGGGCTTGATCCAGTCTCTCTCCCCATCATGTACTGGTGCCCCTATTCACACAAGCTTTGGTCCAGTGCCATCCCCCCAAGAATTCATACAGTTTCCTATTTAAACATTTATTATGGGCATTTTCTCTCCACATTTATAGCTTCATTCCCGGCTGATCTCAAAGCACTAACATTTCTGTTATCTGCCAAAGTAACTGGTTGGTTGCACCAGAGAGAGAGAGACAGGACTGGGACAGTGACTTGGGTTGCCCTGCCTCATGCTGTCATCAGTTCTCCTCTAAATGGCTTAATCTTCCCAAGGATAAGTCCCACGCAGGCAGAGCAAAATCTCTCCTGGGCACAGACTTCTGTGATGCAGCAGAATGAGCCCAGACCCGTAAATTCATTGTAATTAGCAACCAAATCCTAGTCTCAACAGTGAATAAATGAAGGTTTAATCCTACGACACATCCTGACTAAGCTTCTCGTCACTTTATTTGCTTTTCAAATGTTTTTTTTTTTTCCACCATCAAAATAGGAACCTTTTGCAAAGACATGGCTCATGCTTGGCATTAAATGTGATGATTACTAATCTAGAGGTTTTCATGTCAAAAGCCATTCACCCTCACAACTGTTTCACAGATAATCAGGAGAAAAAAACAAGAGACATTCTGTTTCTGCATTTGCAAAACTGCAAAGCCAAGCTAAGAAGCTGAACTTCTGAAGCTAAGCAGCTAATCAAACCGATTGGCAATTGCTCAGCTGTCTTTAGGCTGGAGCAGGGCCTGAGGCAGTACTGGAACATTGGACCCATACTTACTGACAACCTGCCCCCTCCGTGCTCGCCTCACAAATGACCCCAGCAATCTCCCCCGCTTTAGGGAGGATGTGGGACCCACGAGCCTCTCATACAGCTGCTCCAGGCCACAGGCCCGTCCTTAGGCCTGTTTGTACTGTCAGATGGGGCGCCTGGTGCAGTCCTGCTTTTTGTCCAATGCTTGTCAATGGCAGAAGATGCAACTGGTTTTTACCTGATCATTTTCTGTTCCTTCAGTCCCGCTGACCAGGCCTTACACTTGGGATTTTCCCGTTCCTCAGCTGCTAGAGACAGGGCACATCCCCTTCATGACCTCATTCTTGGCCATAAAGGGGGAGTGGCTGCAGGTCCTTCCTAGTAGCCTAATGTCAAAGCAACTGGACAAGAACCTCCATGTCAGCCCTTTTTCTCTTATATTTATTCATTTTTCTCCCCCCAAACACACTTTTTTTTTTTTTAGTCCCTTGAGGTTATTCCCCCTCTCAGGCAAAAAGGGCAGATAAAAAGGGAAGAGAGAGAGAGTGAGCGAGCCAGATTACCTCCAATGTCTCTTCTTGTAGCCCCTGCGTTTCCTCCTGGGACCTTGACTTGTCTAGCAGGATTCAAGGAAAGAAAGTTAACAAGTAACAATTTTACCTTCCTTTGTTTTCTGCTAGACCAGTTCTTGGGTGATACAAAAGTTACCCTCTATGTTGGGTGAGAGGAAAAGAGAGAGCTGCTTTCAGGACCCCTGACTTGAAGGCTGTTTCCTCCTTAGCCTATAGTGCTTGGGGGGGGGGGGGGGGGGAGAGAGTTCAGGGAGGACCAAGATGGTGGCCCTGCAGATTTTGCTTGGGGAGACATCCAGGATGACGCCTCTGCCCTCTTAGGGTGCACATGGAGCGCCACTCTTGCTTTCCTACTGTTGAGTTTGTAGGCCAAAGAGATCACTTCTTAACCCACCTGGCTATCATGACATTGGAGGATTATTCCCTTTCGTAGTCCCCCTGAATAGCGTGAATAACCTGTCAGTCTTCCTGAAAGGGTTTGTTACCTTTAAATACCTTAATATCATGTGGCACACATCCAGCATGTGCAGGCTCTCTTCCTCCCCCTTACATTCCTCCCTCCTGAGTGCTGTCAACAACACGGATTCAGGTGGAAGGGGAGAACGAAGGCACCAGTCAAAAGATGACTGAATGAAAAGAAAAAACTAAGTAGGGCTCAATGCATGAGAGAGCCTGCAATTCTGAAATGTGTCTGGTGCTGCAGATTGCTACCAAAAGGGTAGTTTTTAAATGCCAGAGCCTTAATGGACGCTTACACTTCAAAGGATGCTCCTACTAGTGCTGTAAGGACTAGGTTAAGATCCCACTGAGGAAAAACTGGTCGTATATGGCTTCACCCCTTTTAAAAAGCACGCCACGCCCAAATGAGCAGCTACCTGGGTACTGTTGATGTGGCCCTTTTAGCAGGAACTGGCTGCCGCTTGCATCCTCAGTGAATTAAATGCTAAGCCTTTGTCCAGGCCATTTTGCAAGAAGTCCAAGATTCATGGGACTAAATTGGAAAAACTGGGTCGTCCCTCGCGCGAGCATGTTTTAAAATCCGCCTACATAAACGCGTAAAAGCAGAAGTCTTATGCTCCCGGTAGTAAGCTTCAAATAGCTTCCAAACTCAAATATAGGCGGATGAGGTTGAGCTCTTATGTGCTTTCAGAATGGTCTTCACAACTGCTTGGGGATAACCCCTGGGCCTCACAGCCTTCCCTTTCAAGGGCAAAGCCAGAAGACAAAATGGAGGTGGATCTTCCAGTGGTAGGGGACCCTGCCACAGCAAGCCCTCTTTTCTGGGAACTTGCGGGGGGGGGGCCCTGCAGAGCAAGGCCTCTTTAGCAGTCTGCCAATCCTCCTCCCACGGCCTTCCCCCTACACAAAGGAGGTTTTCGCTGGGCCTATGCAGGGAAGCCAGGCTGGGTCCCCCATCGCACACTGGGCAAAGAGAGCCAGCAATGCTGGAAACCTTTAGAGCCGCACAGCCTAAACACCTGAGGTCATGAAGGGGATGTGCCCTCTGTCTCCGGCAGCTGAGGAGTGGGGACAATCCCAAGTGTAAGGACTGGTCTAGCAGGAGGAAAAGGAATAAACCATTGAAGGGATTGCATATCTTCTTCCCTAATCAGCAAAGAGAAGGGAAAATCAGAATTTCCCCATGCAGCGAGCTGTTCCCCCAAATGAAAAGGCTGAACTACAACGTCAATGTATTTTCCACAGGAATTTTTCAAATCATTTGTTTCACTTTCTTTCCCGGTTTGCTGGAAATTATTTTCTGTTTTATTAGTGGAAGAGGAACTACAAGCATCCAACCACACTTACAGTGAGATTTTAAAACGAGCATACATACGCCCATAGACGCGTGTATCGGCGTGCAAGTGAAGATATGCTAGAATTTGTAATCGTGTACGTTTTAAAATGCACCTGCCACGTGTAAGGATGCTCCTAATTTTAAGAGGTTACTCGAGCACAGCTAGCACTCGGGTCTTCAACAGAACTTTGTCCACTTTCATGCACGTATGCAGGCGGATTTTAAAACCTGCTCGCGAGAGGGACAACCCACTTTTTTCATTTAGTCAATATCGAGGTCTTCCAGACCCTTCTGGTTCTTCATCCTGCACTCTCCCTGTTGTGCCCGGACCCCTCACCCTGTCCTGTGAACCCTAAAATTTGAGATCTACAGACCTGCTCCTCACCTAGAGCAGCAGTAAAGTGACGTGGATAACAAGGTGATGCGCACCACGGTTTCCGGTTTTAAAATACGGAGTTACGCGCGTAACTGTTGGCCCCTCCCCAGAACTCCCATGCCCTGCCCTCTTTTCCTCCCTCTTATTTTTTATGCACGCACCGGTATATACGAGCGTACTTTGCAGCTCTTTAAAATCCATGCTCGTGCGTATGTGGGCTTTTTTGCATGAGCAACGCTTTCAAAATGGACCTGTTAGGGTGCAAGAGAATCAGACATTTTTCCATAGACAAACTTGTGTTTACCTGGGTAAAATACTACCCCCCACCCCTTACTGCTCCCATGCATACTTCACAGCATGCATACTTTAATCCTCCAACAAAAAGGAGCAGAGTTAAATTGGAAGAGGCAAGTTACGCATGGAGATTGCATAATCAAATCTCCAGGTCATTTCCAGTGCATTCTTTGTGCCTACTTCAATGCAGGCACAAATGCTTATCTGCATTCTCTGTGCCAGCCAAATTTTCATCAGAAATTGCTCCATGGGAAGGTTCATTATTGCCCTCCCTGTTTTAAGCACCATCTAGGTTGTCTTGTAGGCCCATTCATACTTTAAAATTCAATTGTCCTTTTATTATGAACAGAAGACAACATAAACAGAGGGAACATTTTCCCCTAAACCACCATCCCTCTGTAAGGGGAGCTGTGTAGCCATGACCCCAAGACCTGATCTGAACTTCACCAGCCAACCTGGGAAAATATATAAACCTGCATAAGCTAAATGTCCCCATTCAGATATATGAAGATATAGTCTTCTGGTCTCTATGTTATAATAAAGTTTTTAACAACCATTATCTCCATGAACATTAAAACATTTTTTTCAGACCTCATACTAGGCTCTACCAGCATGCATGTGCTTTCTTAGCCTTAGGGAAATCTTTTTTTTTTTTAGGATTTTTCACTTTATGCACATAAAACAGGTACTTATCTTTTACCGGTGAACTGATATATATATATATAGCCCCATATGCGATCAAAGAAATCACAACACGGGTCCATGTTTCGATGTCAAAATCTGCATCAGGGAAGGTGGTCTTATTTTTTATTGCAGTTTGTGCTGTCATTCACTTCGGTCAAACCGGCATTCCTGCCTATCTTGGCGCCAAAAGACGACCAGGTCTTTTGGATTGGCAGTGGTGCCACACGTCAAGATGGCGTTCCCACTTAGAGATGGGTAAAATGCTTCCAAATAGCTGCCTGATTCACTAAAGCCTCTCTCTCCCATTCTGTGTCTATGGGAAAATACCTTGATGAATCAGGCCTTAGGTTTGCTAAACAAGTTGATGAACTTGAAAAAATGCCTTGATAGTTCGCCAAAACCTTTTTGAAGAAATTGGCAGCAGAATTTTAAAAATTTGCTTCACAGTTTCGAGAAATCTGCTACGAATTGCAACTGTCAATTTGCTTTTGATACATTGTAAAACCCAAGACAAATGTTTCTAAATTCTTCTGATTTTTATCCAAATCTGCTGGTAAAAAAGCAATCGTTTTCCCCAGCAGTTGGAGGTGTGGTAAGGGGAAAAATTAAATTCCGTCAAACACTAGCCAGGCTAAACTTTGCTGGTTACATTAGACTATGAGTCATTTAAATGTCTTCAGTTCTCTTGGTACAACTTTGGAACGGGCTAGGATGAAGATTCACTGCTGTGCCAGCATCTTGAAGATTGGAACGGTAAGGGTTGCAGTGAAAACCTACACACCACCATTTCCGACTGGGACGACTAACTTTAGTATCTCACTGACATCAACATAAATTCTGTATCCCCTTTCACAGTGCCAAAACAGATGGATAAATCTTTGCAATACGAAGACCAGTGATGGGTGGGTTAAGCAGACTGTAGCACAGAATCATTAAAAAGGCCACTCCCCAACTAGTCTCTCAGCTCATGGCTAGATGAAAATCACATGGCCCGCTCACAAGACTCCTAGTCACCAGGCACGCTCCTAGGAACTTTGTTTACTAACACAGGCATGAGCATGATCACTAGCCTGGAAGAGGAAGGTGGCAGCAAGCAGCTGAGATGCTGGACTTCCCCTACACTCCTACAGACAGGGACACAATCCTGCTTGCGGAAACTCCTGTATGAGCTCATCTTGGTGACAACCCAGGTCAGACGTGACATGATCATCAACTTGCTGGGTCACTGTATTAAAAGGGTTTTTATATTCCGCTTTTCGAATGTCTCTTGTTTTTTTTCTCCTGATTATCTGTATTAAAAGGGTTTTTATATTCCGCTTTTCGAATGTCTCTTGTTTTTTTTCTCCTGATTATCTGTGATTTTTATATTCCGCTTTTCGGCACTTCAACGCGTACATTTAATACAGTGACCCAGCAAGTTGATGATCATGTCACGTCTGACCTGGGTTGTCACCAAGATGAGCTCATACAGGAGTTTCCGCAAGCAGGATTGTGTCCCTGTCTGTAGGAGTGTAGGGGTGTAGGAGTGGGTGTAGGGTGTAGGAGTGTCTGTAGGAGTGTAGGAGTGTAGGAGGTGTAGGAGTGTAGGGTGTAGGAGTGTCTGTAGGAGTGTAGGAGTGTAGGAGTGGGTTTGTTCAGGTCTGGATTTATCTTTTTCACTGCAGGCCGTGGCACATGGACAGCCTGTAAGTAGCATGCAGCACTACGTGGAGTCCGGCACAGAAACAGAGAGCAGCCCAGGAGAATTAAGTGGCATGGGGGAGGGAGCAGGAAGGATGCCGAGTGGCCCTGGCAGACTCGAGTGGGGACACGATGTAAAGTGCAGACCTTGGCAGACAGCGCCATGAGGATGTTGGGCAGCACAGCTGGCAAGGCTGCCCGGGCCTAGCAATGAGGCAGCCAGGGCGATGTAGCTTTTCCGGCCGCAAGCAGCACAGAGAGACTCAAGCAGCAGAGGAGGTGCAGGAGGGAGTTACAGCTCCTGCATGCGCATGCGAGAGCTGCCTGCCCATCACCGAGGCGGGCCTTCTCGGCTAGCTCTTAACAAGCATTTCCCTGCATATTTCTGGGCTTCCAGGTTGTACAATGAGCACTGCAGGGCTTCATCAAGAAGTTATTCAAGAAAAGCAGGCCCCACAGTGAGGCTCTGGAAGACGGGAGCCTCTGGTTCACAGGGTGCAAAATGCACCAGTGCCAGAAAGATAAGGGAAACTCCATTAAGCCGCCAGTGTGAAGTCTTCATGTCGCCTGTAAAATTATGGACAGCTGGCAATCCAGGACACGTCCTTCTTCCAGCTATTTCCAACGCTGGGCAGGAGGCAGAAGTGAGAAAACAATTTGGCCTGAAAGAGCAGGGGCTCTGACATCCTCCTGGCAAGGGGGGGGGGGGGGATCCCGCCAGTGCCATCACCCAAAACTCACCCCACCCCTGCAGCCATAATTCACCCATGGCCTACCTGCTCTGTACTGCGGGAGCTTGGAACAACTGTCAGCTTTCACCTTAAATTTCTCTCCTGCCCTTAAAGAGATCTTAGGCCCTGTTCATCATAAACCTATGGTCATTGCTGCTGCTGCTACTACTACTGCCGCTTCCAATGTGGCTCTACCCCCATTTAACCTTCCATCTTCCCAGTCCGGCAACACCTGAGAAACATTTTTGCTAAGAGTAAAATAAAACTCTC
This sequence comes from Rhinatrema bivittatum, assembly GCF_901001135.1. Lineage (NCBI taxonomy): Eukaryota > Metazoa > Chordata > Amphibia > Gymnophiona > Rhinatrematidae > Rhinatrema > Rhinatrema bivittatum. The sequence continues at coordinate 47,622,140 of NC_042622.1, forward strand.
AAGCTGTCAGTAAAAATATGTTTTGCAGGAGTTGGTAACCCTGGGCCCTTCAGTTCAGCGACAGACTTGGGATTGAGTCATCGGCCTGGTTTCAACTTCCCCCAGCAGTGTTGCCAAAGCATGATATTTCATTTTGTTGTGTTTTTTTGTTACAGACACATGTTTTACCAGCGTTACTTTGAGCGCAGCTGGAGATACCATGCCGTGATTTATCCCTTTATGCTCCGCAGGGTTCCCTCTGCCTGCATTAGAAATCTTCTGAGCTGTGGCGCAGTCAGAGGACTTCCACAACGGGTTTCTCCTGGCTACGCTTCAGGCCCTGTCATGGTCAGGTAGGCCTGAAACTCCTTGCGATGTGCTGACTTAGCTCTGGCACTCAGCAAGGGCCAGGACTGACCCAGCCAGCAATGGCAGCCTCCTCTGCAGAAGGTGGATGGTTTTTTGTTTTATTTTGTTTTTTTAAGTCCCCGGCCTCTCGCTCCATTTCCACGGTCTTATCACGGTGCTGTGCCTGCCAGCAGCAAATCACAAGCTATGCATGTTGTGACCCAACAGAGTGACTCAGTTTGAAAAGATCTAGTAGTCCTTTCAAAAAATATTTGTAAAGGGGAAAACTGATTTCAGAAGAAACAATGTGAATAAAGATTAAATGAGATTAGATGTGTGCGTCATAGAGCGATGAGGATACTCAACTGAATTAGTCAAATTGATGATGGGGTGGGGAGTGGAAATAGTTTTAATTCTCCTTTTCCTATTTTGGATTATTGTTTTCAATACCTATTTTGGCTGACACAGGGAGAAAGGTTAAAGATTTATTTATAGACATTTGATATTCCGTCTTGTTACCAAGAATGGCCTCAAGGCAGACTGCAACACTTTAAATTATACAATTCCATTAGAAACAACTTTAAAGTTGGAATCTAATTTATAGTTAGAAGAGCCTTTGGAACCCCAAGGTGTATAATTTGTCCAGAGAAAGAAAATGACAAGGTGTGTTAAGTAGCAGAATTTGGGTAAGAATAAAATTACAGAACACCACACCACAATGCAAACAGACCTAAAAGGGCTATTCCTGCTAAAGTGGGAAAACGTGTGGCAATTTTTTCCAGAGACCATGCAAAACCTGCCCGCCTAACCCGGGACTGCTATGCTGTCATCACCAATCAGGACAAGAAGCTGGAGAGCGGAGCCTGTCCCGCCGCTGACCACCGCTCCACATCCTCTGACCCAGCACCACAAAACGCTGGCAGGGCCGGTACACATTTCTCAGCAGCGGTGGGACGTGCCCCCGGTGCCAAGTTTGGTTTGTTAACGGAGGCAGAGGCGGGAGGGAAACGGAGACAGGAGAAGAACTGAGGCGGGAAAGAGGCAGACGGCAGATGGAGAAAAGAGAGGGAAGCGGAAACTGAGTGGAGGCGTAGCCTAGTGGTTAGGGCTACGACCCAGGGAAACCAGCGTTCAAATCTCAATGTCGCTCCTTTTGACCTTGGGCAAGTCACTTTACACTCTGTTGCCTCAGGTACAAAATTAGATTGTAAGGCCTTTGGGGATAGGGAAATCCCTACAGTACCTGAATGCGAGCCGCTTTCATGTACGCGTTGAAGTGCCGAAAAGCGGAATATAAAAATCTAAATAAACAAAAATAAATGGAAGACTGGTGGAGTCAAAAGATCAGCAATATGGACAGATGGGAAAGGAGGGTTGATGAGGCGAGAGGAATGAAAAAGTAGGAGAGCACAAAATAGCTCAGCGCAGGGGCAGGGGAGAGCTAAAAGATGTAAGCAGAAGAGAAGGCACTAAAGGAAAAAGATGGAAAACCGAGAACCAAACAGAAAACGAAGGAGGAGAAAGATGAAGCTTAGTTCCTGCTGGCGGCAACGATATGTTGTGGCCATAGGAGCAGAAACATCACGGATCTTCCCCCTTTCCCTATACTTAAGCAGTGCACACCCCCAGACAAGTATTAGAAGGAACATGGAGGTGCAGGCAGGCAGATGCAGAGCACCAGAATCGCACCCAGCACATACAGAGTAGCCTGAACCCACAGGCCCAAGCCCGGTCATCACTCCCCATAGAAATAGGGGCCAGCGCTCTTTTTCTGGACTTCAAGGACGGTTTGAAACCGAGAAGAGCCAGAAGCAAAAAACAGTGGTGAAGGAGGAGTTAGTTCCATAGTCCATGGTCTCACTTATAGTGACCTTGTGTGTTTGAAGTCTGGAGTGAATGTCGTATCTGGAGGACTTCCAGAGGATGTAGCCGATTCTGAGCTGCTGCCTAACAGCAGGAGTTATCTGCCTTTCTACAGGAGTTTTCCTACCTAAAAGGGCTGCTCCGCATCAAGTGCACAGGTACCAATACGGGGAAAGCCCGGAGAGGATTCCAGTCCAGGGAGTGGATGGGAAGAAACCTCCTACTGCTGAAGATTCGTGTTGTCTGTGCATCTAGGGTATTTTTTTTATTTTCTGTATAGATGACATCAGATAAAGATAATTTGTTTTCATCCGGTGACCCAGTAAAAACAATTTTTTTTTCTGAGCGCCTCCAAACTGCTGTGTTGTGCAATTTTTCCTGTATTGGGGACTTTGCCAGAAGATCTCACAAGCCTCAGTGCCTTAAAACGTTTCTCTCTTCCCCCCCCCCCCCCTATCAGGAAAGGACTCGGGGAGCATGGGTTACAAATTGGCCCCGAGCTCCCAAGAAAATCCCTGCATCTGACTAGAGGGAGGGCCAGAACGACCCAGGTGTTGAGTTTGTTCATAAAACCAAAATCGCCCTACTGCTCTTCTAAGGGCCCAAGCTAGCGGGTCAAGAGGGCAAAGGTTATTTAACAAATTTTTCCACTCGCAGAAGTCCAGATTTTCCCAAGTTCTCGATGTAGAGTTTTAAATGTTTCTTTTGCATCAGCACATTTTACACTGATGCTCCCTAGGTATTTAGAAATCTTGGCTGATGGGGCCAACCTTTCTGGAGTTATAACCCCAGTTCACTCAGAGTTGTCTTAATTACATTCAGGCTGATACAGTACAGTGCGCTCTGTTAACCTGTCATTGGACGCGCGTTTTCCCTTACCCCTTATTCAGTAAGGGGCGGAAAACGCGCGTCCAACCCGCCGAACCTAATAGCGCCCTATTAGGTATTCCCGCGCAATTCAGTAAGTAAAATGTGTAGCCAAGCCGCACATTTTACTTTCAGAAATTACCGCCTACCCAAAGGTAGGCGGTAATTTCTTCGGGCACCGGGAAAGTGCACAGAAAAGCAGTAAAAACTGCTTTTCTGTGCACCCTCCGACTTAATATCATGGTGATATTAAGTCGGAGGTCCCGAAGGGTAAAAAAGTACAGAAAAAAAAATTTGAAGTCGGCCGGCGGCTGTCGGGTCGAAAACTGGATGCTCAATTTTGCCGGCATCCGGTTTCCGAGCCCGTAGCTGTCAGTGGGCTCGAGAACTGACGCCGGCAAAATTGAGCATTGGCTGTCAAACCCGCTGACAGCCGCCGCTCCGGGCCAAAAGGAAGCGCTAGGGATGCGCTAGTGTCCCTAGCGCCTCCTTTTGCCCGTTGCTACCGCCGGACCTAATTTGCATACTGCATCGCGCGCACAGGCAAGTGGCCTGTGCACGCGCCGGGAGAGCAGGCGTTCGCCCGCTCTCCCGCGGACTTTACTGAATCGGCCTGATTGTGCAGCTCCAGCTAACTCAGCCTACACAACTTTAGGACAGGTGTACGGGCCGACTAGAGTGAGCCTAAGCTGGGGACATCTAATCTAGTGGAGCCCTGAGGAAGGGTGTGTGCTGTCTCTCAGACACTTCAGTGATGGATTAATAGCCTCAATGATTAATGTTTTTCTATGCAGCATATGAACTGCTGTTGTAATCCACCATGAACATGGAAAGTCTTTGTAAAAGCAGAAGAAATTCCTACTCAAATTAAAGGTCACCCTTGCCTTTCGGATGCTAGACCCTAGGGAAAAAGCAGATTACAACTAAAATGCTAGAAGGGGATGCTGCAGCAAGGTCTTCTGGCACTGAAAACTATTTTGGAGGAATTTTCCCCAAGATCTTACCGGAGAGCCCTGTGAATTTACTCTCACATTGGAAGCTTATGGTTCCTAGCTTGTAACTTCCCAAACTTTCTGTTCCAAAACAGACACAAATGTTTTCTTCAACTGCTGTCCCTTGTCAAACCTGCTGAGCTCTGCTGGAGCAAACTAGGGAATAAGGGCATTTCAGCTGCCTCCAGTCCTGGTCTCCTCCCTCCCGCAGTCACTCTGCTGGTATTTGCTGTGATCGGAGGACAGGACTTAAGGCTCTCAGCCACGCCACAAGTTTCATCACTTTTCACAAGCACTGGTGCCAATAGTAAACATAACTTGATCAGTCCTACCACAAGGAGGTGGCCTCTGGTGGAATCTCAGCTCCGTCCTCGAGATTTCTGTAACAGACAGAAAGACATGGGACACTAGTGAGGAGTATTCATGCTCCACTCTTCAGCAGACAAATTCACTTCCTGCAGCGCTCATTAAATACCACAACCTCCTGCCCCACCGTTCTCTCCTCTAGCACCAGGATATAGTGAAATGGATTAAGAGCTGAAAACCAGAAGCAGAGCACCACCTTCCAGAAATCTACAAAACAAACAGGCTCCGTGAAGCAAGCCCAATACCGACTCGAATCTGAAATTAAAACTAGGCCTCATAATAAGCTTGTGATGAACACTCCCATTTCAGAGAGATGGCAAAAATAAAAATACCTAGGATAATTGCAAAGTGATGCATTTAATTAAAGTTAAAGCCAGGGAAATAAGCAAATCATATTTTGTTTTGTTTTGTTTTTTTTGGGCGGGGGGGGGGGAATTTATCAAAGGGGGAGCATTGACTTGAAAGGGGTTTTACGCATCCGTGGTTCCCAAGATTTTGCTATCAGAGATATATCCAAAAGCTTTGAAACCTACGGTAAAAATCCAGTTCCTACTACAAACACGAACCCCTCAATTTTTTAGTTGATTAAAACTAGCGAGATATTTACATAAATATAAATACGCTGTGGCGTAAGCTGCCCTATATCCTAGCTATGATTACTTTGAATTCTGCTTCTATCTTGTGACTCATTTTTAGGCAAGTCCCCATCATCACCACACTGGGATCCATCAGGTCCTACATACGCGGCCCTCTTACTTCATCTGACTTCCACATCAGTCCTTTATCTTTTTGTGAGACTGGTTGGGGGCGCCCGAGTAGGTCATCCCTAACGGAGCAGGAGTGCGTGGGATGGGTAAATTGGGTGTAGGGTAGGTGAGAGAATGAGGGATACTGTGAGGGGATAAGTAAGACGTGCACATGTAGGAGAGAAGGGAATAGTTGCCGTCTTGTCTTCATAGGCACTATATCGTTCAAACACTTGAGAAAAACAACACATAAGAAAAACAAGCCGACAGACATTCATGTAGTTTCATTTTCCCGTAACCCATACAAGGACGGGGCAACCCTGCAGTGCAGTTCTTCCTCAGATACCGGGCCTTTCTGAATCGCAAATGCTGGCAAGAGTATAGGAGAGTGGCGTGTGGTCAGGGCCTTCGAGGGATTCAGTGAATCCCCAGCCCATGGGCGTCACTACAGGGTGGCGAGTGCCACCCTAAATTTATACATCGGATCGGGCAGGGATAAACCAAACCCCTGCCCGATCCAATCATTGGCATCACACCTCACTATACCACCCCCCCCACGGGCAACAGGAATGGCGTTTATCCAAATGTAGTCTCCTGCTGCCGCGAGGCCAGTCTCAGCTCTTACTGCAAGATCAGCCCCGCAACCGCAGGAGGTGATGTTTGAATAAATGCGACTCCTGTTGCTGCCTACCCTACAATTCAGCAGGTGCCCGCGGAGCCTGTCCCGCGGTGACTGAAGAGAGAAGGACGCAGTGGCTTCCAACAGCCGCTAGCAGTTAAAAAAAGATAGACTGGACACAGTGGCCGCCAGTGGACCCCCCATCCCACTATCGGCTGAAGAAGAGGCCCAGGTCGTATGTGTGCGTTTGTGTATGGAGGTGAGCATGTGTCAGTCAAAATTTGTACAGCTCTCCATCCCCCAATCCACAACAATCTCAAAGTGGCTACAAATAGAAACATCCCATGCATGAAGAGAGGGAGATTTTTTAAATCCTTAGTTTCATTATTGAATGTTATTTGATACGTCAGCTGTTTTCAAATATTAAATATTACATTGGAATTTTGGGAAATCTTATAAACATTTCATAAGGTTTTAATTATTGGATGTTCTATTCTGAATCATTAGTTTTTAAATATTTATTCTTTTTATTAGTATGGTTTTACTTTTATGATTGGTGTTTTATATTTCTTTAATTTTGTGGGTCTCTTATTTTGCGTTTGGTAAGGGTCTGTCTAGGTTCTGTATGTGTGATCCAGGTGAGAGATTCTGTTAGTTTATAGTTTCTTGGGGTCTATAACAGTCTGTCTTGTTCTGTTTTCAATACGAGGTGTATTGGTTTTTTAGGTCCTGATATTTTCAATGCTGTTCTTTCCTCACTAGGGTTGTTGCTGTTGAGTCCTGGGAGCTGGCGTTGTGTTAAAATGGCAGATTCGTCTCTTGGGGTAGACTGTATTCTTGGGAGGCTGTGATAGCTTTTATTGGATCTATGTAAGTATTATCCAGAGATACTACATGTGAGTTACTGAGACAATAGAGGACCCATATTTAGATGTGAATATCTCTGATCTGACATTTGAAGAAGGGACTTATGTAGTTTTAATAGCTTTTGTACAATATTTTTTAGGTACAAGTATTTTTTATTGTAAAGGTATTTTAGGCAACCTGGCTTGTTTTGTTTTCTAAATAGAAGGTATATTGGTGTTTTAGAGCCTGATGTAATATTTGCAGTGTTACCTTTCCTAAGTAAGGTTATAGTTTTGAGTGCTGGTTGTTAGTGCTGTTTTTGGTATGGGTGGTTTACTAAATTGTAATTGTTTATTCATGGCTTTCTGAGAGCCAAGCCCACACCCATTACATGTTACAACAGACCTAAATGACATATGGGTTAGAATCTAGGGGGAGAGGGGCTTGAGGGAGTGAGACTGCTGTAGACAGGGGGGGGGGGGGGGGGGAGACTGAGGGAGTGAGAGTGAATCCCTTGCTATAAATGTCACTGCACGCCACTGTTATAGGAGCAGATCTTAGAACAGAGGGCAAACTTTGATCATCCTTCTCTCTTCAGGTCAGGCCCGGCATGACCGGGTGTGCATACTGTGCATTTGCATGGGGCGGCACACCCACGGGAGGCGGTGAACCGGCAGCAGCAAGAGAGGCTATCGGCAGCTGTCAGAGAGGTCCATGTTTCGTTTTGTGCACAATTTCTACTCCCCCCCCCCCCCCCAAATCAGGAAGGCCCATGGGCCCGTGATGGTGTTTGAACTGCGCAATTCAAACACTTCTCAGGCCCCTGCTCCCCCCACCCCGGAGCAGCATCGTCATCATTGGGAGTCCAAGGCTGGAATGGAAGGCAGGAAATCCTCGAGTGCGCATCAACAGAGACGCTCGTGCTATCTGCTGCGTCCACACTCAAGGAGGAACAGAGCAGGAGCGGGTGCAAGGGAAGGAGGCACTGAGGGATTAAGTGGGAGAGTGGAAAGTTGCAGATTGAAGGGAGAGCAGGGACCCAGATTGGGTGGGGATTGAGAGAGAGCGCTCCCAGGTGGGAGAGAAGCAACATAGGGAATGGAGAGAGGGGAAGAGCGAGGACTGGGTGATGAGATGGGGGTGAGGATGCCTGTGGAGGAAAGAGCAAAGACTCTGGGATTGAGTTGGTGGGGGGCGCATGGCTGAAGTTTTGCCTAGGGCCGGTGTGAGAGAATGAATGTGTTATTGTGCGAGAGAGAAGATAAAAATTTGGGCCTCCCTACCTCCCCCAATGTACGACAATCTCAGGGTGACTGGAAATCAGAAGATCACAGGTATGAAGAGCAGGAGATTTTTTGTAATCCTTTTATGAATATGATTTTACTATTATGATTGTTTTATATTTCTTGATTTTATTATTTAATGTTTTTATGAAAAATGGTAAGTTTCTGTTTTTCCATTGTTGCTCTGCATGTTGAGGCTGGCTTGTGAGTTCCAGTTCAGTTCTTCTTAGCACATTTCTGTTTATACTTTCTGATCTCTTTATTCTGTATTTGGTCAGGGTCTCTCTGTGTTCTGCATATGTGACCGAGGTGAGGTATTTTGCTAGCATGTAATTTCTGTGTAGGGATCTATAGGAGCCTGGTTTCCTAATAAGATATTTTATTGGGTCTTGTGTAATGTGTGCAGTGTTGCCTTTTCATTGATAAGATTGTTAGGGTTGTTTTGGTATGGGAGGTTTATTATATTATAATGGTAATTCTGTTTGTTCATGGCTTTCTGAGGGCCAAGGTCACACTCAATACGCATTACAAAAGGTCTAATTCCATAGGAGCTCCAAGTGTCTTTTTGCAGAGTTTTCTGTCGCTCCTTTTGACCTTGGGCAAGTCACTTTACACCCCCCGTCTCAGGTACAAACTTACAGGCCGATACAGGACGGAGCGCACTGTTAACCTGCCATTGGATGCGTGTTTTCCCTTACCCCTTATTCAGTAAGGGGCGGAAAATGTGCATCCAACCCGCAGCACCTAATAGTGCCCTCAACACCTATTAGGTATTCGCGCGCGATTCAGAAAGTAAAATGTGCAGCCAAGCCGCACATTTTACTTTCAGAAATTAGCGCCTACCCAAAGGTAGGCGCTAATTTCTTCAGGCACCGGGAAAGTGCACAGAAAAGCAGTAAAAACTGCTTTTCTGTGCACCCTCCAACTTAATATCATAGCAACTTAAGTCGGAGGTCCCGAAGAGTAAAAAAAGTTAAAGAAAAAAAGAAAAAAAAAAATTTGAAGTCGGCTGGCGGCTGTCGGGTCGAAAACCAGACGCTCAATTTTGCCAGCATCTGGTTTCCGAGCCCATGGCTGTCAGCGGGCTCAAGAACCGACACCAGCAAAATTGAGTGTCTGTTGTCAAACCCGCTGACAGCCACCACTCCTGTCAAAAAGGAGGCGCTAGGGAAGCGCTAGTGTCCGTAGCGTCTCCTTTTGCCCGTTTCTACCGCCGGGCCTCATTTGAATACTGTATCTCGTGCACAGGAGGAGAGTGGCCTGTGCATGCACCTGTGCATTCACCCGCTCTCCCACAGACTTTACTGAATCGGTCTGTTAGATTGTAAGCCCTCTGGGGATAGGGAAATACCCACAGTACCTGAATGTAAACCGATGTGATATCCCAGATCGAATGTCGGCATATAAAAACAAATAAATATGATATGCAGGTTGTAAGTGTTATTTTTGCCTCAGCAGACTGCACTTTTGAATGTTCTTTTTCATGTAAAATTTATTATAAATGCATAATTGAATTGTGTGTGTCTGTAAAGGACGTGGGGGGTGTGTGGGGTGGCGTGTGTGCAAGGCTGTAAGATTGCCTAGGGTACCTAATACCCTTCCCTATCCATGCGTTCTGGGCAGGGAGGGGGTGTCAGTTTTTAAAAATATAGATTGCAGGATGGAGCTGAGCTTTAATTGATGGGCCCGGGACAGACGTTGAATGAATCGGGAGGGGGGGGGGGGGGGGGCAGCTCAATGCAACAAAAAAGCAAGCACCGGCTCTGCTTCAGGTAAAGACAGAATGAGCTCCCACCTCATTACCTGCCAAGGACTATCAAGCAGCAGGAAGTGGGGAGGGAGGATAATGCTCTCTGCACATGCACTGCTTCCTAGTTAAAGCATGGATAGCAGCATCTTCAACCAAACCCCTTTTAAACAATTCAATAAGCAAGTCAAATATATGAAATCATTAAGTTCTCAAAAAGAAACACTCCAGCTAAAGACAAATGATTTCAAAATCCATGACTCAGTTACTGACAAAGAGCAGATTAGGAATAAGAATAATACATTTAGGTGTATTTGCAAATGCCAGAAGCCTAAAATAGACTAAGAACTTGAGCCTCATTTATTCCTAACAAATGTAAAAATACAAGAAACAAAGTACAGAAAGAGGACCCATGCATGATACCAACAGAACGAGGACCTACTCAATAGCTGAGTTTAAAAGAAGGGCTTGGGACAAGTGGCTGAAATAAAAGTCCACAAGTAATTAGCCTGTGTGACAGAGTCGTCACCGTGAGGCCCAGACAAGATGCGAGGATGTCAGACTGGAGCAGGAGAGGAAAAGAAACCCCCCAGAGCAGGGCAATTGGAAGAGGGAGACACTGAAGGAAGCTCTGGCTCCCAGCCCCCAGCTCCACAAGCACAGCCGAGGCAATAAAAAGGAGGAAGGATGATTACTTTTCTCCCTTAGAGCAACTGCAGAGGAAGCACGTAAACGCCGTTCAACCTGAGACTTCTAGAAGCTTGGACTACACTACAGGTAAGCCCATGAAAGATTTGTTTGATGGAAGTAAAGCCGTCAGAGTTAAACAGCTGAGCTTCAAGGACTTTATACATAGCGATGAGAAAAGGTAAAATAAATAAGGAAGGGAGTCTGCAAATCGCCAGACAGGATTTGCCATTTGAAGAGATTGGCCCATGTGAGGTGAACTGATGCTGCCACATGGGAGGTAGGACAGCACTGCCTGTCAGCCAGAGGCACTTACAGATCGATACTCTAAGACCGCGGTAGAAAGAGTGCGGCATTGCCAGGCGCACCCTTCCTCCCCGCACGCACAGTTCTCTTCACTTAGCGCTCGATGCTCTCTTCTAATTGCATGCAAATGCATGCCGCGGCTGCGAAGCCTTAGGCAAGCGTTAGGCCCGCGCAACCCATTTTACTGTATAGAGCGCCTATACAGTATCCTGGGTTCGCAGGCCTAACACTTCACGGTCGCGCTGGTATCTGTTATTTCAAATGTCATTTCAAATGACATTTGAAATGACAGGTACCAGGAAGTGGACAGGTACCAGGAAGTGGACAGTTATGTTCCCCGATGCTCAGCAAACTTTCCCCCAGCCCCCGCTTACCTGCCCTGGCCCGTCCGGTCTCCGGTCCAGCCCGCCTGGTCTCCGGTGCAGCCCCAGTCCGGTCCCCTCCTCCCGAAGCAAAAAAAAAAAAAAACCCGAAAAAGTAGCAAGGCTCGGGCCTGCTACGGTAGTCCCTTCTCCCTTCTCCTCTCCTCCCGATTTCGGCGCTCAAGGCAGCCGGGTGGGCGTGCATTCATCCAGGCAGAGGGAGCCGGCGGCGAAAGCGGCCACCGGCTCCCTCTGCCTGGATGAATGCATGGCCCCCGCCGGCAGTGAATGAATGCCCGTGCGATTTCAGCGCTCAAGGCAGTCACAGTCACAGTCACGGGCATTCATTCACTGCCGGCGGGGGCCATGCATTCAACCAGGCAGAGGGAGCCGGAGGCCGTTTTTGCCGCCGGCTCCCTCTGCCTGGATGAATGCACGCCCAACCGGCCGCCTTGAGCGCCGAAATCGGGAGGAAGGGAGAAGGGAGAAGGGAGAAGGGACTACCGTAGCAGGCCCGAGCCTTGCTACTTTTTCGGGGTTTTTTTTTTTTGCTTCGGGAGGAGGGGACAGGACTGGGGCTGCACCGGAGACCGGACGGGGCCTTGAGCGCCGAAATCGGGAGGAGAGGAGAAGGGACTACCGTAGCAGGCCCGAGCCTTGCTACTTTTTCGGTTTTTTTTTTGTTTTTTTTTTGCTTCGGGAGGAGGGGACAGGACTGGGGCTGCACCGGAGACCGGACGGGGCCTAGAGCGCCGAAATCGGGAGGAGAGGAGAAGGGACTACCGTAGCAGGCCCGAGCCTTGCTACTTTTTCGGTTTTTTTTTTTGGTTTTTTTTGCTTCGGGAGGAGGGGACAGGACTGGGGCTGCACCGGAGACCGGACGGGGCCTTGAGCGCCGAAATCGGGAGGAGAGGAGAAGGGACTACCGTAGCAGGCCCCAGCCTTGCTACTTTTTCGGTTTTTTTTTTTTTTGCTTCGGGAGGACTGGGGCTGCACCGGAGACTGGACGGGGCCATGGCAGGTAAGCAATGTTTTTACACTTTTTTTTACACCATTTTTTACACTTTATTCCCTTTTTAATTTTCGAACACCACACTAACACCACGTAGAGGGTAGCGGTAAACTAACACATTAAGGCCGCGGCAAAATAGCGGGTTACAAAGGAGATAATCTGAGCGCGCGTCACAGTATCATAGGGGAATAGCTAATTCCTTCATTATACAGCTAATTCGTTCATTTACATATCATATACATGCTGCGTGCGGAAAGGGTTATGCGTCTGTTTTAAGAAGCGCTAAGGACGTGTGAAACTGGAGACTGTATCGCTGGATCGCCTTACGCGTCCGAATTGTGCGCTCCCAGCACGTTACAGACGGGAAATCTTCAACCGAACGTTACAGTATCGAGCTGTTAATGAGCTAAAGTATAAATGAGGACCAGAGCTGTGTTAATGGGTCATTGGTTTCTCACCCGGAAGAGAGGCAGAGATGATGCAGCTGCAGGAATGTAAGGCGAGATTTCACTGTTAACAGGGGACTAGACTGAAATAATCAGTAGCTATTTCCCCCTCCCGAGTCTTACCAGGATGTTGAGCCCCAGGATCCTTCAGAGACGACTATGAAGACGTTTGGACTGTGTTCTAAAAGGAGACAAGTCAACCAGAGGGTGAGACTTGGGTAAAGCCACCACTTGTCCCAGAGAGTGGGCTAAAAGAAATGGAACAACTTTTTGGGATCTGCTGGGTACATCCTAGAGATCCAGACTGGCACGGTTGAAAGTCAGAATGCTGGGCTCAGCGGACTCTTGGTCTGACCCAGCATGACACATCTTATGGGAAAAGAGGGGATGTGATAGAGATTTATCAAGTCATGAGTGGTGTGGAACAAGTAATAGGGGGATGGATATTTGCCCTTTCCTGGAGAGATTCCAGAACATTCCCTGGCACTGGTAACAGATTTAAAACAAAAAATTAAGACTTTTTTTTTTCCAGTAGACACACAATTAAGGTGTGGGATGTGTTGCTAGAGAGTGGAGTCAAGTGCCACTATTACAGCTGGATTAGAAGAAAAGAAAAAGATCTGGACAAGTTTCCATGAAAACCTATTGGCCAAATAGGCTTCAGGAATGCAACCTCTGACTACTGGAAGCTAAGCGTCGGCAACAGGGAATGGATCTTCCCATCAGGATCTTTTGAGTACATCTTCCCTTCTTCCAAGCCACCCAGAATGGCCACAGTCAGAGACAGGATGTCTTCTCTTATATTCCTATTTAAATAAGAATTTTAAGTTTTCTGGATGTGTCCCCTAGAGCTAAAAATACTCCATTCTGATCATCAGCCCCATTGTGTGCAGGCTTCACTTTCACATACTTAAGGCATAATATACACAACCTGAACTGCTAAAGAGAATTGTATTTATTTACAAAATGTATAACCCGCTCAGGGCACCCTAAGCAGGATCTGCACAGGTGAGTGGGGGGGGGGGAAGAGATGTGCGGGGCAGAGAGAGAGTGTGTTTAAGAGCTGGCACACCATTTATCCCTTACAAATGTAAAAATATATGGAACAAAATATAGAAAGATGAGAGAGCGAGAGATAGCATGTCAAAAAAATGTAAAGGGGCAAATGTTCAAATGGAGGTCAACAGAAGCACAAAATTGTGGAAATTACCAAAGCAACTCTACACCCAGATCCTTCCTTGCTGATTTCAGGCTATTCCAAGCACAGCTTCTGGGCAGCAAAACCCCAGATACCAGGTTGAAGATCTCCCCCACTCACACTGGACACCTACCACTGGGAAGATCTGACTCCCCCTAATATGCAGCAGAGTTTTTAGCACTCGAATGGTTCATGGAGTAGAATTACTTAAAATGCACTGAGCTACTGTTAATAAAAAGTTGAGAATTGGCAAACTGATGCAGATGTATGCAGTGACCCAATGCACCACATCGACGTAGCCTTTTCTACATGTCATGCCTGCATCTCATCTCTACCAAGGCTGAAGGAGTTTTTTCATGGACCACATAGCTCAGCATAAAGTGCACTCCATGGAACAAGGGCTGAAGTATAGCTGCAGCCACAGCTCAGAAACAATTTTAACATCTTTAGGAGTAATAGCATTTGAATAAGATTGCACACTAAATCATCGATTAATAACCCATGAACTCCTTGTAAGGACGGGACGATTCCACAACGACCTTCCATCTCTGCCTCTGTCCCCTTCAGACAGGCACAGCACAGAGGGATTCCTCTCCTTCCTTAGAAGCAATTCTCTCTACCTTAAAATGTCCTCTGCAACAAATGAGCGAACTTGACAAACTTTCACCCTTTGTCAATTCAAAATGTAACTTTTTAAGCAAGGGTAACTTTTAGTTCTTTATTTTTTTTTTTTGTAATACAATTTTTATTGAGTAAAGCTGCCACCCTGCTTACAAGAGAATCACAGCCTGTAGCCCCACACCAGAACAGGATGTGATTCATGACATCGGAGCGGAGCGAAGATGGACCAATCGGAGCCAGTCTCTGGGATGCAGCTTGGATTGGTTTTTCTCTGTCATCACTTACTACATAAACTCCTGGGGGAGGGGCACAAAGCAGGCTTCCTACACAATTTAAAGAGAACCATCATGAAAATGTAAAATGTATAGATAATGCACGGGGTATTACAACTTGCCTTGCACGTTTTTATTGTCACTCACACTACACACCTATGGCTACAGTTTTCTTTCAAGACAAAAAACGTCCTCGCTTCTGCCGTGCTCTCTTGGGTCTGGCTGCAGCTGACCAGCCGAGCAGAGAATATAAAACACTTCAGGCTGCAACACGCCCTCCGTTCGTTCCAGCTCCTCTCCCCTCCCCCAATTTAAAAAAAGTGTTTGGGGCCATTGTAAAGGTTAACACAGCGGTTATTTTCTACACTGCCCGGCTTTAATGATCACCGTGGGGCAAGGCAATTAGCCTGCCTGGCAGACACTGCAGAGAAGAAGAAGAAGAAAAAAAAAACATTCCATCTGATTTATCTACCTGCTCCTTGACATCTGCAGCCAAAGCCTGCTCAGTCTTAGCTCCTTGCCTGCTTGGCTTCTACTGCAGGGGCATCGTTGTGACAAAAAGGCAGCGGAAGAGCAGGTGCTGCGTCTGCATCTCTAGAAGGCAGCATTGCACGTCCTAGCACTAACATAAGGACTACGTAGGAGAGCAAAAGCAGTAACGAAGGGACGTATAGATAGCTCACATGTGCCCTAAGAGACCCGCAATGTAAATGCAGCCCACCACAAAATGGCAGATACAATTCTACTACTGTAGGACAAACGGAATCCCAACCTTCAGTACCCCCGGACTGAAGGGAGCTGGAGAAACATGTGGCACAAAAATTACTACACCAACGGGGCCCTACCCCCCCCTTTTTTTTTTTGCCTTTATCCAACGGGGAACTCTCTCACAGGACGCCCTTCTGCTCAAAGATCAGCAGCACAATATCCAAAGCAAAGGGAGCGAGAGCACGGAGGACAGGAATGGTAATAATTCTTAACTTGCAGTGAGTTTAGGATTAAGCAGTTGCACAAGGGTACGTGTGTTTTAATTTAAAAAAAATAAAGAAATACCACATGCAATAAAACTGGAGATTAAAAAAAAAGCAAAGGCCAAACGCCACAAGCTTCCGAAATGCACTACCAAACACACAACTATAAATACTGAAATATTTTTTTAAAAATTGTGTAATGGATATACACACATGCATGCATTTTAGATATAGCATAGAGCATAGGGGAACAAGATATGGGTTGCAATTTAACCACAGGCACCTCTCTCTGGCACATTTTGTTACTTATAAAAAGGATCTTCGGACTTTCACGTCCCTTCCAAGGATTGTTTTTCTCGACAGGCTCATAAAGCGGCTTCTCTGATCTCAGTCCGTGTTTTAAGCACTGGAACCTCTGCTCTCAATATCCACATAACTCCGAAACGCCATCCTCCCCAGCCAGGGCTGCGCGATTCTTGTGATTAAAGCTGACACTCTGGAAGAGTGGGGAGGGGGGAGGAGCGATTTACATTTCTGGCCTCAGGAGATGAAACAGCAAGGAACATTTCTGCAAAACATCCTCCCCGTTTCCCCCCAAAAAAGCAATTACAAGCATGGAATGTGCTTAGCTGGGAACTGAAATTCTCATTGGATCAAAGAGCCCTCTCTCTCCCTCTGTCCCTTTCCTTTTCATGTGAAGAAAGAACACTGAAAGCTTCTGGGAGCTGCAAAACGTACTGTTGTGGTGTGAGGGAAGGAGAACCATAATTCAAAATGAGTCATCATCGCCGCATCCGTGTCTGAATAGCAGGGGCTTGTTACCGGGGGTGGTCACCAATGAATCCAGATCACTGGAACCAGCTGCGCGCTCTCCAGCGCCCCTGCAGGGACATAGTCTCAGGGTGCACTAAGGCTCCAGGATGCTCCGTGCTGCCCCCCCCCGGCCTCTGTCTATCAAGTTAGGGCCCTCTCGCCACCAGACTATTCTTCTTTAGGCTTGAATGCAAGGGATTTTATTCACGGGACATGGGTTTAATTATAATTAGTACTGAACTTCGTCCAAGAGGCCACTGCTCGCTCTGAATGTTTCCTGCGATCTTGCTAGGTTGGCTTGGCCAACTTCCAGAGTCCAGCTCCACCATGCAGTCCCCAGCCATGGAGCTGCACAGAATCGCCGGGCCAACCTGGATCCTCAGGGGCGTGGCTGCATTCCAGGCTAAATACTGGTCTGAGGCAATGTAACTTATAAGCTGCATATATTTTTGAAGGACAAGGTATATTCTCTCACTAAATTCCCATAAATACAAGAGAGAACCTTAAAACACAAAACTTAAATTTTACAGGATGTGTATAAAATGTTTTAATAAATCAATTATGAAAACAAGTAGTAGTACAACACATGGAAATCACCAACCTCACATCTACATCAACATATTGCTCAATACAATCTTAATACATCCATTAATTATAATTAACATATCTAAAATATTTTTCTATTATGACATAAAACATTACATCACATATAAAAACATTTACCCTTTCACCCATACATACATCTTTAGTGAAAATATTTATTAAATAGATGTGTACCATCTTGTGTAACAGACAATATATGAGGTTAGGTGTTTAGTGGATTTATGGTAATAGAAGGATATGTGAACATCTATTTGGATTTAGTGTTACATCATTTTGTTTAGATTCATGGTAATTATGCATATTGATGTCTCGACAATTTTAATTGTATTTATATATGAGGGATGGGTGAAATGTTTTTATATCTGAGGCAATGTAAGCCATTCTGTGACCTCACCAGTGGGACACAGGTCTCTGATTGGGTGACCCTGATTCAAAGCCCATCTACGCTGTCAGAGTGCCTGCAGTCACTGGCCCTAACGTGGCTCACAAAATCGATTCCTTCCTTGAATTCTACAGGTAGGGGACAAAGCCACGCAGAGAACCTTCTGTAAAGAACACTCTGCACGTAGCCCCCAAGCCTGCAACATTTGTTGCTATTTTCAGTACATGTATTCTGCTAGGATATCTGAAATTCCAGGCACAGTCCACCCAATGTTGCTTGAGTCTCATGGGGAAAAAGATTTAAAAGGACAAAAGAAAAACAAAAACAAGATTTCAAGCAAAGTTCCTAAACACTTCCAACACACGCCTGAACTGCAATCCGTTTTCTCATCTTTGTATCTGGCTCTTAAAGGCATTTTCTGTTTCTGCTTTTCTTTTGATTCCTATTTACACAAAATACAAGTACTAAATTTCCCCTTTCCCCATTCAGCTTCCCCCTCTTTTTCCTAGAAGGCAGTAACCACTATTCAAATTCTCAACTATAGTAGAGAAAGCCTTACCTGGCCTCCCTTCCTAGGTTTCTTCTTTGCTATTAAGTGCTGGATGGAGAGACCCTGCGTTTGAGGAAAGTGAGGGGATATAGGGTAACATGGGTTGAATCACTAATGAGGATTCATTGCTCACAGGTCTCAAACTTGTATTAATTCTGCCAATTTTCTGTCACCCACAGGACCAAATATTCTTCAGGGATACATGGGATAAAAACCAGATGGACAACTTTGCTGTCTAAGCTAACATACATGTAAACTTGGCTTTCATTGCTTCAAATCAAATGGGCTGATGCAATAAAGTGCGCCCGTCCTAGTGCACGGGTTTATGCATGATTGGGTGTGCAAGACTAGCACCCGATGCAGTAAGGAGATTAGTACGTCCAAAATGCACGCCGTAATAAAACACAAACCCAATAGTGCCCAATGAATGCAAATTCCATTTAGATAAGGACATTATTACTGTTTTTGATGCAGGAAAGCGCTGGGCACCCAATGCACATTTTCCAACGTGGGAAATTAAACTCCAGCTCCCTAGGTGGAATAAAATTAACTTACAGTCAAGGAGCCAATGAGATACATTACAAAATATAATCCTCTGTGTTACCATAAATGTGTCCTAACATAGTACTGATGGCAGAAAAAGACCAAATGGTCCATCTAGTCTGCCCAACAATTTGTCATGGTAGCATTTGCCGCTCTATGCAGGTTACCCCGTGCAGAAATATTATGCCATCCCTTTCTTTAAGTCTTTAGGGATCTGCACTGTTTGTCCCATGCTCTTTTGAATTAACTGTTCTAGTCTTCACCACCTCTTCTGGGAGGGCATTCCAGGCAGCCACAGCCCTCTCTATGAAGAAATATTTACTGATATTGATTCTTGGTCATCCCCTCTGGAGTTTTAGATCTTGACCCCTAGTTGTACTCTTTCCTTTCAGCAGAAAAGGTTTGAAGTTTGTGCATCGTTGATACCTGTCACGTATCTGAAGGTCTGTATCATATCTCCCCAGCGCCTCCTCTTCTCTAGGATATACATATTCAGATCCTTCAGCCTCTCCTCATAGGTCTTCTGAAACAGAACCCATACCATTTTGGTCGCCTTCCTCTGGACAGTTTCCATCCTGTCTCAGCAGAGTGTCCATTACATTTTCCCACTACCGAGGTGAGGTTAACCAGCCTGTAGTTTCCAGCCTCCTTTCTGCTACCACTCTTGTGAAACAGTACCGCAACCACTCTTTTCCAATTATGAGGCACCACTCCCGTTTCCAGGGATCTATTGAACAGGTCACACAGCGGACCCGCCAGGACATTTCTGAGCTCCCTCAGTATCCTGGGATGAAACTCATCCGGCCCCATTGCCTTGTCCACTTTCAGATTTCCTAGCTCTTTCCATATATTCTCTTCTGTAAACGGGGTTGCAACTACTCCACTCCCATCCATGGTCTTGTCAAACAGCAAAGGTCCTTCTTCAGGGTCTTCTTTAGTGAACTCTGAACTGAAGTTTTTGTTTAATATTTCTGCCATTTTGGCACTCTCTACACTTTGCTTCTCATCACCTTTCAATTTCACTATACCACGTCGGGCCTCTCTTCTTTCTCTGATATATCTGAAAAATGTTTTGTCACTTTGCATTACCTTTTTGGCAATCCTATCTTCCGCTTAATCTTTCACTTTCCTGATTTCTTTCATTTCCTTCAGCTTCACCAGATATTCTTCCCTACGTTCCTCTTTTTGGGATCCTTTATATTTCTTGAACGCTGTTCTTATTGCCTTTATTTTGTCAGCCACTTCCTCTGAGAACCAGGTCAGTTTCTTTTTCCTCTTACTTCTGTTTACTTTTCTAGCATATAGATTAGGTGCCTTTATAATAGTCCCTTTTAATTTGGCCCACTGTTGTTCCATCTCTCCCATTGCCTCCAAGTCTTCTAGTTCTTCCTCCAGGAACTTCCCCATTTTGATAAAGTCCGTATTTCTGAAATTCTAAACTCGAGTCTTTGTGCAACATCAAACCATATCGTCTGATGATATCCACTCCAACAGAGACATTATCCCCATTTGTGATCACCAGGTCGTGTATCATTCCCTCCCTAGGGAGCTCATGCGTTCCATCACCATTTGTTTGAGCAGAGCTCCTTGAAGGGCATTCACTCTCTCGCTACTTCTTTCAGATTCCACAGAAGGGGATACTCCAGTCTACATCCGGCAGATTAAAATTTCCAACGAGCAATGTTTCTCCCTTCTTTTCCACCTTTTGGATGTTTTCGACCACATCTCTGTCCAGCTCTTCTGTCTGAATCAGAGGCCTCTTTGCCACACCAGTGTAAATGGAAGTATCATCATCATCTTTTTTTTTTTTTTTAGGACAGCCCATGATCAGGCCAATACAATACCATGCACTGTCCACAGCACAGGGCTGAACACACAACTGGATGTGCGTCCATAACCCCCGACAAAACGGGGGTTAGTGCATTCTAAATACGCATCCAATCAACCGCGTAGGAAACAGCGCTCATCACATGTAAATTCATATTGATAAGCAATAGCCTTATTTCCCCCCGGAGCAGGCATTAATTGTTGAGGAGCCCCTCCCCCCCCCAAAAAATACAGAAAATACTACTTTTCTGTTTCTTTTTTCGTTTCCTCTGACTTAATATCTATTAAGTTGGAGGAACCAAAATAGGAGAATTAAAAAAAAAAAAGTGTGCCAGCGGTCAGGTTAAGAAAAGAGACGCTCAATTAACGAGCATCCATTTCCCTAACTTTTGGCTGTGCACAGGTTAGGAAAAAGAATGCTCGTAAAATTGAGCGTCCGTTTTCCTAGCCCGCCGACAGCCACCTCTCCTGGGTGCCCGCTACCGAGGAGGCACTAGGGGCACACAATATCCCCTAACGCCTCCTTTTTACCACAGCACCTGATTTAAATATTAAATTGGGCACCCGGGAGAAGTGGATTGGCGCACATTAGGAGAGCGGGCACTCAATCATGAACACCCATTTACGCGCACCGATATTGCATCGGCCTGCTAGCTTCTTCCCTACCCCACGTCGCTTGCCTTTCAGTTGGTTGGATATTGTTTTTGACATAAAGCACTTCTCCTCCCCCTTTCCTGTCCTCTCTGACCTTCCTTAATAAGTTATAGCCCAGGATGGCCGTATCCCAATCATGAGACTCCGTGGACCGTGTCTCTGTAATAGCAACGATGTTCAAGTCCACTTCCACCATTAGAGCCTGCAGATCTGGGATTTTATTGCCCAGACTTCGAGCCTTTGTACTCATAGCTTTCCAGCTTCTCTTGGGCATCTTATCTGCTCTATTCAGCAGAATTTTGTTGGCTTCTTCTCCCACGCCTTGGAGATATCGGGGTGATATTCTGCCACCCTTTCTCCTCCTTAGTATCATCCCAGCTCTTGAATTTACTGCTTGCGATGACAAAAACATAAACGTATATTGATTTGCTCAAAAAAGAAGAGCATGCTTCTTATGGCCGCACAATTTAGATGCCCGTAGCAATGGGCACCGGATATAATAAACCGCAGCATTGAAATCAGCCCCTCAGCAAAGTAACCAAAAGCGCCGCAATCAACCCGCAAGCTCGTATCAAGCAC
The DNA here is from genome assembly GCF_901001135.1 of Rhinatrema bivittatum. Lineage (NCBI taxonomy): Eukaryota > Metazoa > Chordata > Amphibia > Gymnophiona > Rhinatrematidae > Rhinatrema > Rhinatrema bivittatum. The sequence continues at coordinate 47,643,622 of NC_042622.1, forward strand.
CCACTGCAGTTGTGAGCGCCCGATGCAGTAACCTCTTTTGAGTGCCAGAGATGCCCATTCTACCACTGCACGCCCTTTTTTTTTTTACGCTGCCTCTCATTTGAATATTGCATCAGGGCGCACAGGGATGTGGCTGCATGTGCGTTAGGAAAAACGGGCGCGCGCAATACGTGCACCCATCCTATCGCACTGGCCTGTCAGCGTGAGCATTTCCGCCCTTCTCCCTTCTGAGAAGCATAAAATGAGGGAGACCCAATTGTTTGGCAATAAAAGTTTGTAGAATCCGCGTGTACAGCACTTGGTATAGAAATATTATAGAAGACCAAAAAAAAAAAACCAACACGTACTCGCTCTGTAGTACTGCAGCTTGACCAAATATCCACTGGGGATGTACTGAACAGACAAGCTCGCGGGTTCCTGTTTTCAGAAGTACTGGAAGGGCTCTCCAAGCCAGACATTGAAACCCAATTGCCTGAGCTAGGGCAGGGAACAAAGCAGCCGCTCTCTTCCGCCAATAGCATGGACAATGCTGAAGAATCACCATCTCGCCGCCCTATCATTCCAACAAATTCCTCTACCTGCCCCCAGAACCAAGCATCGCTCTGTTACAACGGATATTACTGAGGAACATGAAACATGGACCCAAATCTTCCAAGGGTTGGAAACATTGAAACTTTCATGGTTCCTCACACTCTTATGAAGAGAGGGCCTGTTCTAACTAAAAAAAAAAAATGCAGGCAAACGTTCTCGCTCTTCAAGCATCTTCCGTCATTATCTGGGGAGTTTTGCAAAAGTGCAGTAACAATGCCGTCCAAAAGTTGCTACTCATAAGCTTCATCGGTTCTGGCAGTTTCTCAAAACGTTCGTCTTGGACAGCGGGACAATTACTTAAATCCCAGTACAGAGGGGGCGCTTGTCTGGACAAGTGGCTCTTATAAAGGATCCCAAAGCACCCAGGTCTCGCTTTCTCCGACACTGTTTGTCACACTTGTGTTGCTGGCTTTTCAGCGTAGCTGCCCTGCGTGCAGGCCAAGTGCCTGAGAGAACACAATCCCCGTCTCCTCAAACCTTGCAGCTGAAGCATGAGGTTAACCTTATACTGCACCAGATATAGTACATGTGAAATCTTGGCTATAGTGTGATGTTCCCTGCTCCCTCCCTGCACTAAAACCTTCTAAATGAAAATGGCTGGGTCTTGCTTTATGTTTACAGCAGTGCTGATCAGATGTTCGATGATCCGCCCACATCAACACACACAGCAAGTGCGACAGAAAATCTGTTTTCTTCCCTTCCTGTCCCTGTGGTTCGGTGAGGGGGGGGGGGGTGCAGATGTCAGTAAATTGAACTGACCCATGTCCAAGGCCAGCAGAACTCTGGACTTCAGGGTCACAGAAGGCTCCTGGAAAAGGCCCAAGGTCCTCAGAATTCACAAGGAAGGGAGGAGCGTCATTACCCGAGAGATGATCTGGAAAGCCAAAAGCAAAAGGCTCCCAGGGCAGTCTCTGAAAAAGGAGCCCCCGTGCTTTAAGGTAAGGGAGGCCACAGAGGGAGTGATCAAGGCTGATTCGAGGGGAACAGAGGGCAGGCAGAAGTGGGGTCCCTGATCTGCCAAATCAAGGAGCTGTAAGACTCCAGGGGCAAGACTAGGAGCAGCGCAGCGTGACTGGCACCCCACTCCTCAGTCTGTGATGGGGCAGCCAAGGGACTACAGTTTGGACAGCCCTGTTGTACACCCACCCCCCAAGCATGTCAGTGAGGGGTGGGGGGAGACAAGAACTCCTAGTGCATATCTGCTGGACTTAATTTTTGTGATCCTGGAATCTCAAAGAATAAAAATCTTTTCTTTTTTTTTTAGGGCCTAGAAAAGAAAAAAATTGCATAAGTTCCGGACCCCTGGGATACTATGCACCATCCCTACCGACAAAGGTCACCATCATACTAGTTAAAAAAAATTTAAATTAACTCATCTCTAATTTAAAAAAGAAATGCAAAAACACCCACACAATTATTTCAAGCGTCCTAAAAATTTGCAGGATGAATTAAAGAAACGAGCTATGCACAGACTTGCTACATTATCTGGAACAGTTTGCCACTGATCATTGATCCCTGGACAGATCCTCTGCCGGGCAGCCTGCAGCACTAGAGAATACACGAACCCATACTCACTGGCAAAGGCCCATGCAGTAACCTGTGTGTTGCATTTCAGCACACAGTTTTAGTGCACAGATTACATTTTTTTTTTTAACTCCCTATGAAGCAAAACTAATGATATGCTAATGCATCGGGAATTAAAAAGTGCGTAGACTGAGTTGTAAGCACACGTTAATTCTGGGTGGAGGTGAGGAGGGGAGAACCGGGAAAGAAAGACTGTGCTGAGTAAAAAAAAAAATATTAATATTATAGCTGGATAAAATAGTCCTTTATCCAGCTATCCGGCCACGGCTACCCACCGCCACGTTCTGGATTAAGTCAGTACTTATCCTGTCAAAATGGCAGCAGAGCTGGGAAACCTTCGTTTTTGTTATTTTATGAGCCCACACCGGCATTAGGAAAATCCAGGTTATTGCCAGCGCACCTTTCTGCATCGGGAAGTACTTAATGCCCTCATTTGCGCGTTCCAGAGCAGGTCAAGCTGTGCGTTCTCCTGAACGCGCCTTTCTGCATCGGGAAGTACTACCTGCATGGGATTTCCACGCAAGGACGCTACGCCATTCAGGAACGCACATTTTCTGCGAGCAAAAAACTCCTTGCTTGCATCACCCGTAAATCCTGTGCAAGGAAAATGCACGTTCCAGGGCAAGTCGAGCTGCGCGTTCTCCTGAACGCGCCTTTCTGCATCGGCCTCTGAGTTCATGTAGAAGAGAGAGGAGTGTAATCTGATTTTTTTTTGCAATTCTTATTAGGTCTGCAAACTACAGAACGTACATATTAATTCTGTTAGCTCCACCTCCTTTACTCCTCTGTCCTTCCCCCTTTTCTCCTTCCCATCCAGAAACACAAAGCCAAAAAAAAAAAAAAGAAGTCAACTGTCAGCTGCTGTTAAAATGAAAAGCCATCTTAATTAAAGCACAGTCCAACCTAACTGCAGCCAGTGCTCCCGAGAAAGGCCAAGCCTTCCCTGCTCCCTTGGGGTGGGGGGAGGGGAGGAATGAGAACGGCAAAGCTTCTTTAAAAGCAGCTTAACTGGCCTAAGATAAGTGAAAATGTGATCTCGGGAAGGCGGTAAATTAAATTAGGCTTGCTTAATCAGGCAACTAATGGAGGAAAGGGCCTTTATCTTAGCACTGCAGAAGCAGGAGAATTCACTGTGGTTCCAAAGCTGGACGTGCTTTCCTTCCCTACGAGACAAAGCAGCCAGGCCATGGTCCCATAAAAATCAGGACACATTTTTAGAACAATACAATTCCTACAATCTAAACAGCATCCATTTTATATACCCATTTATCTCTCAAAGTCAATGTGCAAATGTCGAAAATATCCAAATATCAAAAATATGACATCAGTCACATATTTCTGTAATACAAGATTCAAACATAATATACAAAGTTCAACAGCGCAGTTACCCCGTACCCAATATATAAATGCTAAAAATACTGTAACGTTTCCTTCTCAATACACATACTCATCATCATCCCCATTCACACAGCAGATTTTCACCTATTCAGTGAAAAATCTAGTGATCTTGAGACACTGGGTATCCAGAGTCACATTGGACAACAGCACTGAGGAACAGCTTTCACTGAAAGAAGGGAAACCAACTGAACAGTGAGCTTATATATGAATAACTGTATTGGGAGAACATAACAGTAAGATACGAGTGTAAGAGATGTCTATTGTTGTCCATTGATAACAATATCGCCTTTATAGGTTGTATTTTTGAAAAATTGGGCAGTGAAAAATCACATACACAATAGGAAGCCGTGTACTGGAAGATTGGGGGCAGAGCAAGTTAGCAGATATCGGCATCTCTGGATCTGCATACAATTGGTTCAAGTCCTTCCTCAGCAATAGGACTTACAAAGTCAAAATCAATAATAAAGAGTCACCCCTAACAAAATCTAATCTTGGCGTACCACAAGGATCTTCTTTATCCCCAACCCTCTTCAACATATACCTCCTCCCCCTCTGCCAAATGTTAACAGATCTCAACCTAATTCATTATCTGTTCGCAGACGACGTACAGATTCTAATCCCCATAACAGAATCAATCTCATAAGCGCTCACCCATTGGAATAACTGCCTACTTTCCATCACCAATCTACTCAACAGTTTAAACTTGGTCCTTAACGCTTCTAAGACAGAGCTTCTCCTCATCTCCTCAAATGACAACAATATCCACCAACCTACACCACTCAACTCTCACATCACATGTAAGCAGGTTAGAGATCTTGGGGTGATTCTAGACAACCGACTAAACCTAAGGAAAATGGTCAATACTACAACGAAAGACTGCTTTTACAGATTACAGGTTCTAAAACGACTTAAACCTCTCTTATTCTTCCACGACTTCAGGACAGTCCTCCAAGCGCTACTGTTCGCCAAAATAGACTACTGCAGCGCACTTCTACTAGGACTTCCCAAATCCTCTACTAAACCTCTGCAGATGATTCAAAATGCGGCAGCAAGATTGTTAACCAGTACCAGCCGCTACGATCACATATCACCAATTCTCAGGAAACTACACTGGTTACCAGTAAATTACAGAATTCTATACAAATCGATTACCTTAATCCATAAAACGATCCATCATCAACTTCAACTTGACCTGGAAATACCTTTCAAACTCTACTCTTCTATCAGACCAACTAGAGACATTTACAAAGGCACTCTTAATGTTCCCCCCACTAAAGCCACACGCCTCGCTATAACCAAAGACAGAGCCTTTTCGATAGCAGGCCCATCGATCTGGAACAGTATCCCATCAAACCTCAGACTGGAGCCATGCCTTTTATCTTTCAGAAAAAGACTTAAAACCTGGCTCTTTCAACAAGCCTTCCCTGAACCACCAGACAATCACTAGTTGGCCTTCATTCCTACCCGGTCTGGCACTCCGTTTCTCAAAGAAAAAATAAATGGACTCTGAGACATTCAGGTTAAAGCACCGTCCTTAAGTTTTTAACTTGTACACTCTATGGTAAAATGTTTTACCGGCCTATCTTCTTTCCAGCTTGTTACAAGCTTCCAAGTTCTCTCCCCCTGTTGATTGTAACTTTGACTTATTCCTACTTATTGTTATCTTTCGTTTACGTGAATCTGTTACTCTAGTTTTTCCCTTTGTTAAATTGTAAACCGATCTGATATGGTAAATTTACTATGAAGGTCGGTATAAAAAACTGTTAAATAAATAAATAAATAAATAGTAGTATAACTTATATGGCTAACTGCTGATATTTGGAGTTAGATGCACAAAGTATACATTATATGTTTATATGCCCAATAGCACAGGTCAAAGCGTAGCCAGGTAGACTTAGACACACACACACACACACACACACACACACACACACTCTTCTCCCTCTCTGAAATGCACAAGCTGCAGCAGCCTCTACCTTCAGCCCAGCCAACTGATGGGACTACTCCTCCTCTTTCCTCTCAGACGCTGCTCCTTTCTTCTGGCCACATGGGCCAATGCTGCTCCTGCTCTTTCTAGCTGCAGTGATTGCGCCGCCTCCTATCCTGGGCCCACACAGGCAGGAAGAAGAAGGAGCTGCAATCACTGCAGTCCTGCCTCTGCTGTACTGCCCCAAGAAGGTGGCACTCAAGGCAGCCACTTCCTCCTTCTACTGGCCCTGCACTCTCTACCATTCACCCTCACCCCCCCAAACATTCTTCCTCCCTCTCTAGTTCCCACCCTTTTCCTCTCACTCTCCCCTTCCTTCCCCTTCCTTCTCACTCCCCTTACCCACTTTCCTCTCACTCACACCTCCCCTCACTTACAACCCCTTTTCCTTCCTTCTCCTTCACTCACCCTCCATTCCATTCTCACCTCTCTCTCACTCAGCTCAGCTCCGTCCTTCCTTCCCCTACCTACGGGGCGATACAGCACAGTGCGCTCCGGTGGAGCGCACTGTTAGCCCGGGTTTGGCCGCGCATTTTAGACGTTTTTATTCAGTAAGGGGTAATAGCACGTCAAACGCGCAGTCAAACCCCCCCCCCCCCCCCCCAAAATTAATAGCGCCTGCAACATGCAAATGCATGTTGATGGACCTATTAGTTATTCCCGCGCGATCCAGAAAGCAAAATGTGCAACCAAGCCGCACATTTTACTTTCAAAAATTAACTCCTGCCCAAAGGCTGGCGTTAATTTCTGCCGGCGCCGGAAAAGTGTAAAGAAAAGCAGAAAAAACTGCTTTTCGGTACACCCTCCAACTTAATGTCATAGCGATATTACGTCGGAGGCCCCAAAAATTAAAAAAAATAAAAAAAGCCCGCGGGTTGGAAGATGGACGCTCAATTATGCTGGCATCCGTTTTCCGAACCTGTGGCTGTCAGCGGGTTTGAGAACCGACACCGGCAAAATTGAGCATCGGCTGTCAAACCTGCTGACAGCCGCCGCTCCTGTCAAAAAAGAGGCGCTAGGGACGTGCTAGTGTCTCTAGTGCCTCTTTTTACTGCAGGTCCTAATTTAAATAAATTAAGTTACTGAATCATGCGCCCAGGAGAGTGGCCTGTGCGCACGCTGGGAGAGCGGACGCTCGCCGGCTCTCCCGCGCGTTTTTCTGTATTGGCCTGCTACATAGGAGAGGGGAAAGGGCTCAGTCCCTGCTTTGCTTCCAGCCTGCCCTCGTTCCAAGCTGCAGATCCAGTCTTTGGCTCCTGTTTCCACCTCCGGTGCCTACGCCAAGGTTCAGCTGAATTCCAACTCCAGTTTCAGATCGGTTTCTGCTCAGTGCCAAATGTCAAGCCCTAGTTCCAGCTCAGACTGCCATTCCTGCTCCAAACCTCATGCCCCAGCTCCAGCTTCCCAGTCCAAGTTCCAGTTCCAATCCAGCTCCCCAGTACTCCTTCCCTGCCTCCACCCCAGACTCCTACCACTGAGCACCGGCATGGCTAGCAGGGCCGTTTTATGCATAGGGCAAACGGGGCACTGGTCCAGGGCCGAAAGCCTTAGAGGGGCCCAGCTTGATCCCCCAAAAAATTAAAGAATAAAATGGTAAAAACAAAAAAAAGAAGATAAGGTAAAATAAGATAACTCACTAACATGCCCTATTATCTTCTTTAGATCTTAACAAGGATTGGCTCAGTCCATGGTTCATAAATTGTGCAAACAGTTTATATGGTGAGGAGTGGAGAGGGGCCACATCTAGTGATGGTGAGGAGTGGAGAGGGGCCGCATCTAGTGATGGTGAGGAGTGGAGAGGGGCCACATCTAGTGATGGTGAGGAGTGGAGAGGGGCCGCATCTAGTGATGGTGAGGAGTGGAGAGGGGCCGCATCTAGTGATGGTGAGGAGTGGAGAGGGGCCACATCTAGTGATGGTGAGGAGTGGAGAGGGGCCACATCTTGTGATGGTGAGGAGTGGAGAGGGGCCACATCTAGTGATGGTGAGGAGTGGAGAGGGGCCGCATCTAGTGATGGTGAGGAGTGGAGAGGGGCCGCATCTAGTGATGGTGAGGAGTGGAGAGGGGCCACATCTAGTGATGGTGAGGAGTGGAGAGGGGCCACATCTAGTGATGGTGAGGAGTGGAGAGGGGCCACATCTTGTGAGGTTTGCCCAGAGCCTCTCAGAGGTTTAAGATGGCCCTGATGGCCAGGGAACCTAACATCCTGGAAACCAGACTTGCTGGCGGTGGGAGGGGAGGAGAACCAGGATTTGGTAACCACTGCCCGTTCCCTGCACCCTCCTTGGTGCTTCAGTCTGCCTTTACCTAGGGCTTTCCTCGGGACCTGAAGCACAGGTTTGCGGGGGGGGAAAGGATACAACAGATTTGCTTTCCGGGCTGAAATCTATTTGTAGGCAGCAGACTGCCAGCGGGGCTGCTGCAGCACCAGCAGATTTAATCATTGCTTTTGTCTGGCTGGGAGAGGCAGCTGTTTGGCCAGCATTCTCCAGGAGATAAGTGAACTCTACTTCTGTAGTGCTCCGAGGTAACAGGAACCAGATTAAATAATAAGCAGATAAGTGTTCCTTTCCTCCCTCCCTCCCTCCACCCCCTGCACATATTCTGACCCCCTAGTGTTAGAAATCAGCAGCCACCATTATTCACGGCCCCTCGCCGCCTTGTGCAAAAACCACGTCTCCCCCTTTCTATATAGTGCAGTCTGTAGTGCATCGGCCGCTCTCAGAACTGGGGCTGGGGACTGCCAGTCTGTTCAATCAGGGAGCACAGCACAGAGGAGCTAATTAGTAAAGAACCTCAAGACGACTCACAGGCAATCCCCCAGCAGGAGGAGGTGCTGGAAGCGGAGGTGTAAGAGGATTAAAAAGTCAGAGAGGAAAAGGGGAGGGGATAGAGATGGTTTTCTTTTCCATAGAAAGGGCCAAAGTATTGCATCAGGAAAGACCATAGAAATGGGGCCGACAGTTCAGTCCATCTCTCTCCCATCATCAGCCTCCCTCTCCTCGGTCCTTAAAAAGATTCAGGAAAGGTGATCTTGGCCATTGCTCTCCACTCTATAGCCTGGGCCAAGACCCGCAACCCGCACCGATTGTTCAGGCTTCGTTATGTAATATTATACTTATATCTCGCCTTCCTTGAACGGAACGATATACAACAGTGAAATACAGAGGATCAATAAAATACAATGCATCAAAATAGAATTCATCCCTAAACTAGAAATCCAGTTCATAGGGAGGGTCATGTTGAACTGCGTGCACCAGTCTGTGCGTCTGACAGCTGTATTTTACTAATTTTGTAAGCGGTATACGCGTATTCATGACCAGAGTCGTGTGCACGCTGTTATGGTTGCCAGCCGCAGCAGTCCGCGATTGGGGCTGGGCACTTACCCGCGCCGTCGGGCCGCTTCGGGGGCGCCTGCAGAAGCAGGCAGTGGTCCCTGACGCTCTCGTGCCCGTTGCCGCCCTGCCTGCGCGCTGACTCCTCCCCTGCCGGCTCTCCTATGGACGCGCGTGCGGCTGCTGCAAAGAATTAAAGGGGTCATGGCTCCTCTCTGGGACTCCTCCTTGATTTCCTGTATTTAAGGCAAGGTCTGCTCCTCAGACCTTGCCTTGGTATCTTGGCTCCTGGTCAGGTGTTGCTTCTGAGCTCCGAGTTCCTGTTCCTGTCTTGCTCCTGGTCTCCGCTGTTGGTTCTCATTGGTATTGTTCCCATCCTTCTGATCCCAGCACCTGCTTCTCCTCACGTTGGACTGATTCTTCTGGCTTCGACCCTTGGACCGGCTTCTGACCATTCTCCTGGTTTTGACCCCTGGACCGGCTTCAGACCATTCTTCGGCCTCGACTCCTGGACTGACATACGACCTGCTGGAGATGCCTGTGTCCAGACCTATCTTCAGTCTTCAGGGATTCATCTAAGTCCAAGCGGCCTGGGTCCCTATGGGCTCCTCCTGGGAGGACCATGGGCTTCCAGTGGCAAAGTACCTGTTCAACTTCTGCTTTATCCAGCCTTGCCTTCCGACGGTAGGGACCTAAGAGGGTTTATTCTCTCTTAGGTAGCGCCACCTCTACCTCGGGCTAAGGGTCCACCTCCAGATCCATAACACACGCTTTGACCCCCGCCGATTGAGGCGTGGAAGTGAAACGGCACCTGGCCTTACATCTGCAGTTTTTGGGTGGAAGGTTGGGGGAAGCCTGTGCGGTGAACCAGTGGAGCTGTCAGCGAGCAGGTGATTTGGAAGTGCACGCGCAAAGAAGTCTTTTTCATAAACGTTACAATACACTGGCCCTCCACGTGGAAACCGCGGTAAATACGTGCAGATATTACAATTATTTCACATGCGCCCTGGGGCAGAGATACGTGGCATTTTATAAGACTGTGAGGTAGGCGTAGCACAAAGCTACCAGCTCGTGTGTGAGCTTCCGAACCCCTCCCCGCCATCCTCCCAAAATCACTCCTTTTTTTCCTTGAACGTTTACTCCCGACATTAGCAGTACGTGCATACTTCCGGGCTTTTGCACAATACCGCGTCCGCATCACTTACAAGGATAACTTTTAACCTTTTCAATATTGACCCCTCCCCTCCCCCCCCAACAAGTTTGGAGTTGTAACTCAAACCAATCCACTCTCAAGACAAATAAAGGACTTAGAGCGGGGCTCCCAAAACTACAGACCCGGACCACCATTCTTTCCCTAACACAGAACCTAAGCCATCCCCGCTCCCCCTCCCCCACCCCGGTGACAAACTCCCAGAATGCCTTTCCATTAAATGGGGAGGGGGGGGAAGGGTGCTGCTTAAAAATAGATCGGTCTATCTGCAAGGAGAGGGGGGAGGGCCATGCAAACACCAAGCTTGCAGCCGCTGGGTCAGAGGAAGTGGCTGAGAGTGGGAGCAACGCTTCTTCACAGAGAGGTTTGGTGGACACGAGGAACAGGCCCTCCCATTATCGATGGTGCAGGCAAGAAAGCATTAGACAGAGTAATATGAGTGGAAAAGGAGATAAGTGAACGTTCACAGATCAAGAGGGCAAAAGGAACTTCTAATGGGCAAACTAGATGGACCTGGGACCTGCCATCATCTTCCACAGAAATCCCATTCACCTCTGCAGCTCCGGTAAGAAGGAGCGCGTCCGGGAGGAGGGAGGATGCTCTGCTAAACTGGGCAAAGCCTCAAGCACCAGAGGGGCAAAAACAAGTAAAAGCTAAGCAGCCAGGACCCACCCTGGCTGTGATTTAAAAAAAAAAACAAAACAACAACAACAACAACTACTAACACCAACAGAAGAAGAAAGCCAGCAGTAGCAGCGACCGAGGCTCTGCTAGACATGGTCCATGGTGTGAAGCTTCCAAAGCTCGTTCACTTCTATGGGACTTTACCTCCAGGCTCAAGCCACAGCCTGGGTCACAAAATCTCCCTTGCTCTGATCTTAACGGGGGGGGGGGGGGGGGGGGGGGGGGGAGAGCATTATTTCTGAAATTGTATTTATTTATTTATTTTTAGCTTTTATATACCGATCTTCTTGCATACGGGAGAAGGGATGCCAGAAGATCACAGATTCCTACCAGAATTTCTGAAACACCTGGAAATAAATCAAGAGAAAATCCTGTGCAGTCACCGGAAATGCAGCCGCCGAGATATCCTCCCAAAGCAGCCACGCTAATATGAAACGTCTTACAAGGGAGATCAGGTGGGCGGAGGCCATAGGGGAAGACCTTAATCATCCGTTTATAAAGGAATGGATAAAAGTGCTTTGGAAAGGCTTCATGGTTGGATCCTGCCTTAATTTGTCAAAACGGGCAAAGTGGCCCTCAAGCACCGGCTCCAGACAATGGAGGTCCCCCTCGCTTGACCCAGTTTATATGCCAGAGACGAAGGCCAGGCTGTCCAAATGCTCTGGCAAGAGAGTGGGCGAGCCAATGCGCCTTGTTCAACTCGTTGGAAGAATAAGAGGAGGAAAACCGTGGCACTCGCCCTCTTTATGCTTTCCAAGATACGGAACGTTGGAAGGAATTAATGTCCTTTTACATCCGTACAATAACTCTCTTAAAAAGAGATGGAAATTCGCCAAAATTTGACATGCAGGGAGGAAACATGACTATCTCGGACGAGATCAAAAACTAGAATACTAATCAGTATTTACAGTACACTAAGCAACCAAACGGAAATCCGCATTGCTTTCCATGGGGAAACCGGCGGCTGAGGAAGGTTAATCGGGGGCTGCATTCCAAAATAGCCCCTCCCCCCACCCACCCTTCTAGCACTTTGGTAGAGATCACCACAGGCAAACTGCTGCCGAGCGCACCATATTTACAAAGTACATCCACACGCTTCCCCCAAACCCACCCACCCACAACCCTTCTAGGAATCTGGGTTGGAAAGCATTTCCCCAGGTCTTGCTTCTGCACGTTTTCCCTCTTTGTTAAAACACAGGAAGGCCTTTATTCAAACATGAATTAAAAACAAGGTAACTTCTCCGAAACAGGACTCAGGCCAAACCAACCCCAGCCTGAATTTAAAACATGCTTCTATGTTAACCTGTTCACGAGGTCAGACCTCACTACGCAGAAGTGAGGTCTGCGTAGTGAGGTCAAATGGAGTAACAAATGAGATGTCAGGTTTGTGAGGGCTTAGATTGTAAACATCCAGAGCTACGATAAACAAAGTATTTCCACCATTAAATCCTTCACGGCTGGGGGGGGGGGGGAGCGATGCAATAAAAAGGTGCTGAGCGCCCGCTTTTCTAACGCGCACCCAGGCACCTCTCCTGGGTGCGTGATGCAATATTTAAATGAGGTGCTAGGGTTGATTACACGCCCCTAGCACCTCGGAGAGGTTGGCTGTCCATGGGTTAAGAAAGTGGATGCTCAATGTTATGAGTGTCCATTTTCCTAACCGGTGCACATCCAAGGGTTAGGAAAATGGGTGTTCGTTAACTGAGCATCCGTTTCCGTAACTTGACCACAGCACTTCTTTTTTTTTAACTTTTGGTTCCTCCGACTTAATAATCGCCATGATATTAAGTTGGAGGATGTACAGAAAAACCTCCTTTTTGGGCTGCTCAGACATTATTTTATTTATTTATTTATTTAAGAAGTTTTTATATACCGATGAACGCTGGGAACACCTCATCGGTTCACAATAAACGAAATGCAGCAAAATGAGCTTTACAGTGAAACACAGAACAGTGAGCCTAAAATTAGGTAACAGTAAGATAATAGAACATAAAGTACGAAAGAAATAAAAATAAATTAGAGAAGAATAATATAAACATAAACATAAAACTGGTCTATTTACAAGTTATATGGCATAATATGAAACATATATATATAAGATAAATTACATGGCATATGTTATATGGGATAAAATATTACAAATAAGAGGATAAGGGTAGATGGGCAGAGGACAAGAAGGGGGAATGGGGGGAAGGAGAAGCCAGAGGGAGAATGGAAGTAGGAGGGGTGAGGGGGGGTTAAGAGTCAGTGGAGGGTGTGCTGTTAGGTGTATGCTTGTTTGAAGAGGTCTGTTTAAATTTTTTTGGGCATAAAAATGTGCGAGTCTGGCTTACATTATTTTTTTTGCATGTGGGGTGAATAACTAATAGCCTCATCAACATGCATTTGCACGTGATGAGTGCCATTAGTTTCATGGTGCGTTGGACGCACATTGTGGACTCGCTAATCCTCTTTATAGCATAAGGGGCTGTGGACGTGCATCTAACCACGGGTTAAAACAGTGCACTCGGCTGAGCACACATTGGACCCCTGGAGAATAGCAGCAACCAAGAATCCATGCTCCATTACAAAGCCTAATGCTGAAAACATCAAATAATGTTTATGCAGTCCCAGCCACTCCATGGTAGTGCTACCACCTCAGGTCTTCTGCACCCCTGGTCTACCAGCACCATTTTGAAACGTAGCACAAGTGGGATTAGGAGGAACCAGGGATGGCTCCTGCCTCTTGAAGAACATCAATGTGGTAAGGGGGAAGGGTTCCAGGAGTGGGGTTTGTTTGGGTTAATTTTTATTTCGTTTAAATTTTTTCATTTATTTAAAATGGGAAAAAAAATGTCTGTGCCCATCGCTACTCTGTACATGTTCTACAGATTCACCTGGGTAGGATTTGCCATAAGTAAATGTGAACCCTGAGATCAAAAGGTCCACTGAGCCCAGTATTCCCACCAACAAAGGCCCAGCGAGATCCCAAAGAGTAGATCCAGACCCTAGTTGCTCACCCCCAGGGATAAGTGGTGGCTTTTCCCAAGTCTACCTGGCCAATAACTGTTTTATGGACTTTTCCTCCAGGAACTCGGCTATGCCTTGACCACGTTCTCCAGCCACAAAGGCCACAACTTAACTGTGCAATGAGAGAGAAGTACTCTCTCCAATTTGTATTGAATCTGCTTAGTGCTATTTTCATGACCTGTCCCCTACTTTTTGCATTAATTTGAAAAGGTAAACAACCATTCCCTATTTACCTGTTCCACCCCACTCATGGATTTTATAAACGGCTTTCACATCTCCTCTCAATTGTCTCTTCTACAAGCGCACTAACCTATGTAGCCTCTTACCATAAGGGAGCTGTTCCATCTGGTTTTATCATTTTTGTTGCCCTTCTCTGTACCTTTTCCAATTCCGCTATATCTTTCTTGAGATGGGGCAGCCAGAACTGCGCACAATACTCAAGGCACAGTCACACCACAGATCTATACAGAGGTATGATGATATTCACAGTTTTATTCTCCATTCCTTTCTGAATAATTCCCAGCATTCTGTTTGCCATGAACTTAGCTGAGGATTGCATCATATTGCCCTCGACTCCTGCAAGATCTTTCTCCTGGGTAGTTACGCCTAAACGTGGAACCTCATCACTGCGTACCTTTTAGTTAGGTTTACTTTTCCCTATGTGCATCACTTTGCGCTTGTCTTTATTAAGTTTCATCTGCCATTTAGAACTTTTAACACGCTTGTGAAAACGTTAGTGCACTTCAGCAGACTGTGTGAGGAACCGGAGAAGGACCTTGCAAGACTGCATGGCAGGTGAAATTTAATGTAGACAAATGCAAAGTGATGCACACAGGGAAAAACCAGCCCCAACCAAAAAAGAGTACACTATACATCACCATCCAGGAAAAAGGTCCTTGGACATCTTGGGGAAACTACATTGAAATACTCAGCTTAGTATATAGCGGCGGTCAAAAAAATCTAATAAAATGTTAAGGATTATTTGGAAAAGAATGGAGAATAAGACAGAGAATATCGTAATGCCTCTCTGGTGACCCATAGTACGACTCGCCTGTAACTCAAGAATTACAGATTCTGCCATACTACATAATGGTGCCGGCCACAGGTTGACTGGTGCCATTTGGGTTAGCTAGCGCAATGGGGCAGGTGTGACTGGGGATCATTCACTGACCTGCAATGGGGTAAGGGAGCTGGGGTGGTCCTAAGGACAGAGGACTATTTGGTTAAGTGGGTATGGAGGCAGGGGGAGAGACCCAGACAGACAGACTGGTGTCAGTTTTGGGGTTTTTTTTAATTTGATAGTGAATATTCAAAACCAAATGTCATTTGTTTTTCTCTCGTTCCATTTTGCAAAAACAAATGAAATGACATTGTTTTATACAAATGCACATCCCTCCGGGCCACATCCAGTGACAGAATGCCAAAGTGGCTTGATCTTGTTCTGACCCAGCATGGCAGCTATTGTGTGCATGCCTTACTTGTACTGTACGTTAAGAAGCTCACAAGAGTTTTAGCAACAAAAAAAACCAAAAACCTATACTAATGAGGTTATGAGAAGCAAAACTATGCAAAACAGCTTCTTACCTAGTGGCAGATAGAATAACTGCTGGACTGAGGGATCCTCTGCCACGCTGCTGGCGCCTCCAGCAGGCATAGGGAAACCAGCTCGGAGCAGCAGTTACTACCATAAGAAGCTTGCTGGGCAGACTGGATGGACCATGTGGTCTTTTTCTGCCATCATTACTATGTTTTTATACTATGTAACATGCATTAGCTCTATTCACTTTTGTACATTTTAACATGATAAAAAAACTGACCACACCTCAGGGAGTGATAGTTAACATTTTTCTTTAGTTAATTGACTTGTGTTAACCCCCTCGGGGAGATTGGCATCCTGATAAGAAAAGAATCAGCTTAACCTTCTGCTTACAAATCAGAATTCATTCCATCTAATCTAGAAATTAATTTCTGGCCAAATCCCTTATCTGTGCGACTTGTATTTTTGCTTTTGTAGTAAAGTCAGGGTCATGCTTATTTTATATCCAGCCTGAGGGCACACGGAGTCCTTATTACAGAGACACATTTGGTGCTTTTTCTCTAGGGAAACACTGGTCTGTATGTTTCAAAAGTTAGAAACAACTTGGCAGTGTGACTGGATACATTTTGGTTATAGTTTTATGCTTTTCTGTGTAATGGCACAGGGTGTACACGTGCTTAATATTTATGTAATTTAAGCTAAGGCATTCAGCTACTCAGACTCAGGATAAAGACCGCACTGCCAGGCTGAGGCAGAAAGGTGTGTTCTACCGAATGCACAGATTTACCCACTCGTGAACGCACATTTTGTGAGCGTAAACCTTACTGTCAATGTAGCAAGGAGGTGTACGCTCACTAAACATGCGTTCAAAAACACACGGTCAGCTCAGTGCCCCTCACGCGCAAATTCCATGCACACGAGGGCATTAAGCATGCCCTCCCAATGCAGAGAGGTGCGCTGGATGAGCGCACATTTTCTTAATGCTAAAAACTTTACTCCTGCTCAGAGGTGGGGTAAAGTTTCTAGCACTGGATCCACGGCCGGGGCTCCCCCGTTACCCGTGAGGACAAGCGGCAGAGGCTCCACAGTGCATTTATATTTTTGTAAGTCTAACTGTGGTCAGACAGCCAGCGAGGAGCACAACAACTGATATACCTCACTCCCGTTCAGCCCCTCCCCTCCCGCGTTAACTCCTAATGTATTAGCATAAACAATTTTGACCTGTGCAAAAATTCAGCACACGGGATCTTAACGCACAGGTTACTGCATCAGCCGGTGAGATTTGTATATCGATAAGATATAAATACAAACGATTTATTCAGGACTAAAAAGTTTTCAACTAGGACAGATCTTGTGCTTTAACCCTTAACATTCCTTCGATTGCCTCCAGGAGGCCCCTGGTTTCTAGGAAAAGAGCAGAGATCCAAGACTGAACAAGCCCTGGGCTCCCAGCTGCACAGCAGCCCGCCCAGCCGGTCTGACGAGGATGGAGTAAATTGGGCTCCCGGGCTCCAAATTCACTGCAGTGCCCACAGGCATGGATTCTGAAAAAGACACACGCCCACTTGCTTTTGGGGATATCTGTCAGCTCTCCCTCCTTGTCTGCCACACCCCCTGCATGCACAGCCAAGGAAAAGCAGGGGTGGAGAAAGCTTGTTTTACGGGGAAGCTGATAATGAAGAAAGCACCCAAGAGAGATGGGGGTGACCAATAACACAACCCCCACTCCTGCACCTCAAGGCAAGACGAGAGGAGTTAAAATGGAACAGAGCATGGGACCTCTCTTTCAATATCTGTCCTCATTAAAATGTCTCTCTCTGCATTAACAAAGAGATTCAGTCCATGCTTTTTGCTGTCTCCCATCTAAGCAAACCTTTTGTAAATAATCCAGCGAACTGTTGAAAAACACACACAGACACACACCAGGGGATTTCAAAGCATGCATGTCCCAAAATGCCAGGGCCCCTTTCCTAAACTACAAAGGGATTGGTGAATTCAAAATATTAATTTGCATTACATGCTTTTGCTGACTAGAACTTGATATTATTTATTACATCACTTGTTTGTTTACACTTACCAGGCACTGGCCATCCCCCCCCCCCCCACCACAAACAATATCTTGCAATCATGGCAACACAAACAAGTAACTAAGGAGGCAGCCAATGGGAATGCAGAACCATACCTCTAGCTAACAAACTGCTCCTCAATTCACACTTTTTAACTTAATTGGTAATATTTTCAGTTAGTGTGCACTAACTCCGAAATTAGGGAAACCCAAAATTACCCCACCCCACCCCCGAACCATTTTAAAAACGAAATCAGATAACATGTCTGCAATAGTCTTACTGTAGGCAAGATTGTTAACACTCCCATTCAGGGCAGGAATCTTTGCAGGGTGGAACAACTTTTATTGGAAAGGTCCTTAAAAGGTGGATGCATGGCAGTGTCCTCAGATGACAAGAATTCTGCAAGCCTTCCAGTTCAAAAAAGAAAAAAAAAACAAAAACACACACTTGTCACAGGAAAATGAGAAAAATCCAAGAAATTCTAATTTTTCTCTTTTTTTTTTCCTTTAACATAGGAAGCTTGAAAAATAGTGGCATGGGCCCATCTCTTTTTAGGACATTTCTTCATACTGATAGGCTGGTTTTTTTGGGGTTTTTTTTTAGTTGTCCTCTTGTTTTTGCTGTGACAACTTTTATTGGATCAACATAAAAGAATTAAGAGCTTTCAGAATCTTCACAGGTAAGCTTCAGGGCCTGGCCACCAGAGGTTTGGTTCTTGCTCCATGCTAATAAACAGAGAAACGAGAAAAAGGGAAGACAACAAGAAACACAAAATATCCCAGGCCAGGCACAACGAGGAAGCCTATCAAAGGCAGGTGGAAAATCCAAGACGTTTTGGTTCGCCCCCCCAAGAGAGAAGGCAAATGAACAGCTAAATGCATTTTTCCAACTGCTCTACCACGATGCTAAATATAGATCAGGCTCGGTTTTAGAGCAGTGAGCTAGCACAGGTAGCTGGGAATGTCAGCAGAGCGTGGCCCAAAAGAGAAGGGGAATATTTCCTCTCATTTGGTCACAGACACTCAATAGCAACATTCTTCAATGCAGAGACAATGCTAGCTCATGTAAAGCAACACTTATAAAAAAATGTCTCTAGGTTTGCTTTAGCGTTGAGGAGGAGAACTCACAACCCTACCATGGCAGGTACCCAATATCGAAGACAAAACCCTACCAAATCCTCATCCCTTCAAATATCTCATTAATAGGGTCATTCATCAAAATACGTTATGGCGATAACGCTAGCGCACTGTGCGAATGCAAATTTTGGGAAGGGGTGGGATTTATGAAAATGAGGGGCGCTATTGCATGGTTTTAACGCCAGAAATAACTACACCTTTTTTCCTGGTGTTAAGCTGTGCGATATGCCAGAAATGGTCGTAATGCAATTCACGATAAATTTTTCGAATTGCATTTTGGCCATTTCTGGGTGAGGGAGAGAGAGAGCGCCTCTGGGGAGGGCCATCTAATAACTCGAGGGGAGGTGTTGGTGGTAATTTAGGAGCCAGTTTTTCATGAAGAGTGAGACTTACGAACAGCACAGTACACCTCGTTGAAGATTTGACATCACTTGGCATGAAGTCTCACAAAGATGAAATTTTGTACTATGTTATCTCACCCTAGCTTGATGGTACCCTGTTATAGAGTCCATCAAGCTAGGGTGAGAGAACATAGTAGAATCTAGGGGTAAGCTAGGAGACTGCAACTCTAAACTCCTGTTCTTTCAGAGTTAATCTTTTGAACTTTTGTACTGTAGTGTCATCAGTTCATACTCTGCTGTAATTTGGTCTCTACGCTGCTGCTACTGCAACCACAACAGTCCCTCTGGCTTCAACTTTAGGGTCTGATTTACTAAGGCTTTTCTCCCTGTGTCTATGGGGAAAAGTAAATGAAGCCCTTAGTTTGCTCTGGATCTTCTCTGCATCAAAGGCTATTGCTAGAGAGAACACTAGAGTCAAGCGGGGTCAAACACAGTGCTGTATAACCCCTGAAGGAGCTGAATTATTAAAAAGTCAGACAGTGCCTTCTAAAAGTCTTCACACCCTTGTAACATTTGTCACATTCTGCTGTCTAAAAAATGTAAATGACGATGTATTCAAGCAAGAGTTTGTTTGCACTGTCTACACAACATACTCTACACTTTCATCATGAAACAATTACAGAAATATTCAAAAAGTGATTAAGAATAAAATTAAAAAACAAAAAAAAAAAAAACCCAACCTTGATTGCTTAAGTCTTCACACCCCTTGACGGAATCCCCTTTTTTACAGCAGTAACAGCCATGAGCCATTTAGGATAAAGATCTACCAACTTTGCACAGCAGAATGGTGTGGTTGTTACTCATTCTTCTTGGCAAAAAGCGACCTTTGGCTGGAGATCATCTGCACTGCAGTCTTGCCGCCACAGATTTCCTACTGGATTCCGGTTTGGGCTTTGACTGGGCAGCTCTGGGACATTTCGCTTTCTTCTTGCTGAGCCATTCCATTGTTCTTTTTGCTTTGTCCTCCTGAAAGGAGAACCTTCTCCTCAGTCCCAGGCTTTCCTCCATGACCTGCCTGTACTTTGCACCATCTAGCTTTCCCTTGACCTTCACAAGCCACTCTCTTCCCGTGGCTGCAAAGCATCCCCTCACTATAATGCTTTTCCGCAGGGATGTTGAGAGCAGGGCAAAGTGCTGTCTTTGACGTCATTCATACAGCTTAGAATTAAAGACCAAAAACTTCCACCAGACTTCTCCCACATGCATGCAATGTCCCTTAAGAGTTTCTTTGCAAGCTCAGTATCTGGCACATCATATGGCTTTTCTTCAGCAGTGGCTGCTTCTTCTTGGCACTCTCCTGTACGGGTTGCGTTTCTTGCAGGGTCAACAATGTCAAGCTTACTCCATGTTTCCTCCACTCTCAGCCAGCGACATCTGCAGTTCTTTTAAAGTAATCTCAGGCCTCAGTGTTCTTCCACAACCCATGGCTACTGACGTAGGTGGGATGGCCTGACTGCGGTAACGTCTTGGAGGTGCCAAAGCATTTTCACTGAATACTGATGGGCCAGACAGTACCATGAGAGATATTCAAACACATGGAATTTCCTTATAGCCTTCCCCCAGTCTGTACCTTGGGTCTAATGTTATCCCGAGAGCTCTTTCAGCAACTCCCCTCCTTCAGCATGTTTTGATCTTTGCTTCAAATTCATTTCATACAGCAGAAATAGTGATTCTTCCTCCAGGAATATTTGGGACCAACCCAGGTGGGCTTTATTTAACTTATTATGGATCTTATTAAAGCAGTTTATTTTGAACCGGAGTTAATTTAAGTTTGCTATGACAAAGGGTGTGAAGACTTACACAATCAAGACCTTTTTAAAACATTTTTAATTTCCGGTACTTTTGGAATATTTTTAGAATTGTTTTTTTCATGATGAAAGTGTAGCATATTTATTTATGTATATATTACTAGTGACTTGAGCTCTTTTATTTGATTTATATATTTTTTTTTAGACAGCAACATGTTAAAAAGGTACAAGAGCAGGAAGAGTTTTACAAGGCACTGTATTTTCAATTAAAAAAAAAAAATCTCCTTTGCACTAATGTAATATAGAAATTGTTGACAAACTTCCACTCCACACAATCTCCACTGCCCGGGGCTTAACTCTACCAACTTCAGCCCAAGATAAACTTGTAACCCCTCTATGCTTCTAAAAGGTGAAAATTCTGCTTCCAATCAATTTACTCAAATCAATGTGTATAATATAATATTTAAGTGGAAAGGTGGCAGTTTCATTAATCATTAACTCACCCCCACCACCTTATATATTTTAGCAGAAACACCAATACCTTTTTTTTGAAAATGTTTTTAACTTGTGTCTCGAATCATGCATTCCTTTTCAAACGGATAACCCATTTAAGTCCACTCTCTTTTTTCATAATGCCATTCCAAAATTACGAAAGCTATTTACTACCGTCAAGTCGTTTCAATATGTACTCAGTTTTAAAATGTCTCGATTGTGTAAGTCTTCACAAACAATTGTTTAAAAATGAAAGAAAAAATAAATAAATAAAAGGTATTGGTGTTTCTGCTAAAATATAAGGTGGTGGGGGTGAGTTAATGATTACAATTACAAAATAACCATTTAGCAACCAGCTATCTGGTGCTTGAGGATGGTCAAAGTATGAAACTACCACCTTTCCACTTAAATATTATATTATACACATTGATTTGAGTAAATTGATTGGAAGCAGAATTTTCACCTTTTAGAAGCAGAGAGGGGTTACAAGTTTATCTTGAGTTGAAGTATAGTAATTGTTGACAGATAAGGACCTCTTGACCCATGTGTCTTCCCAGATGTCCCTACTAGCTATATCTCTATAGATCCTATTTGTCCTCTACTCATCTCATCTCCTTTCTTTGGCCCTCCCATTGCCCCTCCCCCCTAATATCCATCCCAAGAAGGACTGAATTATTTTTCCCTATGGCACATGGTGACATTGTTTTTACTACTAAACAAGAATCACTCTAATATATGTTAAATAGTACATTCTTAGTGGAAGGATAGACCATCATATTATGGTAGGACGCTGGCCATTCATTCTGTCACAAAGAGTTGCTATTTACAGAGACTGCCTGAATATAATCAATGGTCTGCCATAAACGTGACAAAAAAAATGTATATGCAAATAAAAAGCTTATCTTTTGGAAGTGCCAAAAAGCTTTTAGATGGTGATAAATTTAACTGTGATGAGTCGGCACTGAAATACTGGAAGTAATGGACAGGAGTAGTAAAACACCTTTGAAATACATCTCAAGCTCAGTTCCAGGAAGGCCAGAATCTGGGAACCTTACTGCATCCAGCAAAGTAAACACTGCAGTGGATTTTATTTCTCTTATTTTGCCTTTAGGAACTTTTGCACTTTAATAAACTTTGCCCATCTCTCTGTGATGAGAGATTGCACATGTCAAGAAACTGTGAGCTACACCTTTTTTTTTTTTTTTTATGCTGCCTGTTCAGAAGCTACAGCAAATGATCAGCTGCTTCTCTGTGAATTTTACTGACGTGAAAATCAGTAGAACCCACTCGTTTGACAGTACAGAAATGAATATTGTGACTTTTTTTTTTATCATTGGCCTTATTTTTAAAATAGATTTATTCCAGAGCCAATAGATTATTAGACACAGTCAGCAGGTTCTTCCTCTACCGCTTTCATCTGTGGCCCCCACAAGCCGAGTACACAGTTAAAAACCCATTAAAACTCATATAAGATTTAGTGAAATTGATTGGATAGAAGTGAATGGCAAAAATACATTAAATATTATAAGTTTCATCTTCTATACATAAAAAAAAAACCATAGGGGTTAATTTCATAAAATCCATGCTAAAAGTTAGGGTTAAATTTGTTAGCACTAAAGCTAAAAACAAAACAAAAAACAAAACAAAACAGGGGCCTGTGGTATGCAATAAACTAATAGCATGCAAATGCCCCATGCGGTAAAAAAAAACAAAATAAAAAAAACCCACTAGAAGTTAACAGTGTGCTTTTTTTCACTCAGAGGTTCTTTGCATGCTCATAGAATGACAAATCTGCTTTAAGGCAACCAGCTGAGTCCTCCCCTCCCACAGCAGGATGGCTGAGCAACTCCAAGGAGCAGATCGGCCAGGCTGGGCTCAGGTCAGGTCCAGCCGGCAGAGTCCTCCATCCCTTCCCAAACCCCCACACTCTCACCTTAATAAAATTTGGTCCTTCTGAAACCCCCTCCTATCCATGTTCACTGCTGGAGCTGTCCAAAATCCCCCCACCCCCAAGCAGCCCAGTTAGATGAACCTTACCTCCTCAGCAGGGCTGCTCACAAACTACTGACAGCTGATTAGTCTCTCCACTGCCAGCTGCCAGTGGAAGGACCAATCCCATTTCAGAATTCTGAAAATACAGTCTTCTGGAATGGGGATTGGTCCTTTCACTGACAGCTGACAGTGGAGGGTCCAAGGGACAGACAGTGATGGAGTGAATAAATTATTATTAGTACCTGAAAATTTATTCACTCCTTCACTGTCTGCCCATTGGTCCCGCCAGGTCAGCTGTACTTTCAGAATTCTGAAAAGGGATTGGTCCTTTCACTGACAGCTGACAGCGGGGCGACCAGTCAGCTGCCAGCGAGCAAGCAGCCCTGCCAGGGAGGTAAGGTTTCTCCAGTTGGGGCTGCCTGAGAGTGATTTTGGACGATGCCGGCAATGAAAATGGGTAGAAAGAGGTTCTGGAAGGGCCAAAGCTGGTTCTGGAAAGGCCAAATATGTTTTTAAAGGAAGGAGTGGGGGTTTAGGAAGGGACGCAGGACTCTGCCAGCGGACCTGACCCGATCCCACCCAAACTCGTTTCCTATGCTCCTGTCTACCATGGAAAGTTTAATGCCTGCTTCTGACCAGGAGTTAAAATTTCCTACACTAAATGGAGATATGCTAGGAAGCCTCCCTACTAATATGCTTCCTTGAATTACAGGATAATAGTTAATAAAGCTTATTATTCTGCAATTTGTATCAGATGCACTAAGCTTGCCACAGGTTTTTTTGGCACTAAATCCCATATTACATACTTGAGCAAGGTTAGTGCCAAAAAACCCATGCTACAACTTGAGTAAAAACCCACGGAAGGCTCAATGTGGCTCATTACATTGATCACATAGGGTTTCTTTGATTATATTGTAAATTTGTAACAGCACCTCCTACTGGTTCAAAACAAGACTGTGACCCAACATTAAAAATTAAATAAAAAATACAAACTTCTAAAAGCAGTAAATCTATCTACACGATGACCTTAATATGATTTTTGGTTTTACAATGGTGTCATAAAGCAAATATATAATTATACAACATTTGCATAATAAAAACTTTCTAGTATTGGCAGTCTATTTGCCAACCATGTACACAAGCTTGAGAACTCCATTCCCACCCTGCTGACACAAAAAGCAGTAAAACTTAGATGTCCCTGGGAGTGCATAGCACTTAACTGTATAATGCTATGCACCTTCTGAAGGAGGAAACAGCCTATTATTACATTTACTTTGTCTGTAATTTAGGGTTGGCTGCACATCAGCTGCAGTGGCTTTCCATCCCAGTGTCCTTCTAACTGCCTGGCACTGCAGGAAACAGTCCCCACTAGAAAGCAGCAGGACTATGGGAAGCCTTTCAGCCTAGCTGACTACCGTTTTAACAAGCTCTTGCAATAGGAATGCTAGGCCATTCCTAGGAGCGGGAACCATGTTCGACCAATATACTGCCTTGCTCTAAGATCAGCAGATCCTAGAAACTGTTCTCATCATAAATGAATGAAATTTAAATAAATAAAAGATCCCCTAGTCAAAGTACATTACAGGGCTGACGCAATTTCACATGCAGTAAAACAGGCGCACACAGCTACCTCTCTTGGGCACCCATTAGAGGCTCCTGGGTCCAATCCCCTTTCAGAAGGCTGTCATGTGTCAGTGAAAAAGACCAATCCCCTTTCAGGACAGCTTTGCCGGGAGGAGGATCCCCAGCAGACTCTCCTGGTCCGGAGAGGGGATTATGGGGTCTGGCAAGGGCTGTTTTACTGAATGAACCTCAGAATCTACCAATCTGCCATTTCGGGTACAGGACCCCCGGGTACGACCCCGACCGCTTGGGGGCAGGTCAGCCACGTGAGGTTTAATGCCTCTCTGCAGTCTCTTGCTTAGCGTGCCTCATCTACATGGAATTTACATGTGATGAGTGCTATTAGCTACGCGCTCGTTTGGATGTGCATGTTGGGCGCGCTAATCCCATTATTGCATTGGGACTTGATCCAGCGCATTCAAACAGGTGTCAAGCTGTGCGCTAGGCTGAGCACATTGTATTGCATCGGCCTCTAGAAGTGGGCAAGTTAGCTGTGACCCAGACTCTGATTTCATATCAACCCCAACCTGACCCAATAAGTCATTAAAATCAGGAGAGGGTGCAGTTTCCTCTGCTTTTCTTCCCAAACCGTTCAAAGCTCTAATATTCTTCAAGCTGCACATTACAATGTCAAGATGTAGACTGCCAGGCCAGGAACATCATGGAGAGAGTCATAATTATCCATCCCTCTGCGCTTCAATTTGGGATTTCTAGTTAGATCTGAACTGCAGTTTCAAGGAAGGGAGATTTGGTTTTTCTGCAGTGATCTAAACCTCGCTGATCAGAAAGATGAATCCAACCTCAACCGGCTTGGCAAGACCCAGCACCAAAAACGAAATCCCAGCCAGCATTTGCTTTTATTGGGGGGGGGGGGGGGGGTGCGTTTTCAGAGTCCCCACAGAGATTGCAGACCCATGAGCAGAAAGCACTGCTTTGTGCCCATAGGCCTGCACGCTCATTCCTTTGAAAAATTCAACCTGCCACATCTGCGGGTACAGAAGTGACCACAGACTTTACACCTCCTATTTGTGTGGAGGGAATCCACGGGGAAAAGCATGCAGAGAGATCCGAGAGTCTGCAGATACTTTCACTCCCCCTGCGAAGGCTCCTTTCCCCTAGGGGCAGAAGTGTGCCACTTGCATTCACTCTGCACAGAGGCTGGGCAATTTTCAAAAACTTCTTTTACAAAGAGTAAAAGACACGTGATTACTCTCATACAGCGCTTTCAAAGTCACCCTTATAAAGATGGTTTATTCCTAAATCCCCCCCCCCCCTCGTACTAACTTATGTTAAAATTTCTTTTATTAAGGTGCACATTCTCTGGCCACTCTTCAGTCACGCTGCGCACGCACAGGGTGGAGCCTGCATGGTGTGCTGTCCAGGATCAGCACAGCACTGCCTGATGCACGTCTACCGGGACATCTGCTCGATTCTCAGTGGAAGGGAGTGGACAGTGGAGTGCCTCAGGGATCTGTATTGGGACCCTTACTTTTCAATATATTTATAAATGATCTGGAAAGAAATACGAGTGAGATAATCAAATTTGCAGATGACACAAAATTGTTCAGAGTAGTTAAATCACAAGCAGATTGTGATAAATTGCAGGAAGACCTTGTGAGACTGGAAAATTGGGCATCCAAATGGCAGATGAAATTTAATGTGGACAAGTGCAAGATGATGCATATACGGAAAACTAACCCATGCTATAGTTACACAATGTTGGGTTCCATATTAGGTGCTACAACCCAAGAAAGAGATCTAGGTGTCATAGTGGATAACACATTGAAATCGTCGGCTCAGTGTGCTGCGGCAGTCAAAAAAGCAAACAGAATGTTGGGAATTATTAGAAAGGGAATGGTGAATAAAACGGAAAATGTCATGATGCCTCTGTATCGCTCCATGGTGAGACCGCACCTTGAATACTGTGTACAATTCTGGTCGCTGCGTCTCAAAAAAGATATAATTGCGATGGAGAAGATAGAGAAGGGCTACCAAAATGATAAGGGGAATGGAACAGCTCCCCTATGAGGAAAGACTAAAGAGGTTAGGACTTTTCAGCTTGGAGAAGAGACGACTGAGGGGGGATATGATAGAGGTGTTTAAAATCATGAGAGGTCTAGAACGGATAGATGTGAATCGGTTATCTACTCTTTCGGATAATAGAAAGACTAGGGGGCACTCCATGAAGTTAGCATGTGGCACATTTAAAACTAATCGGAGAAAGTTCTTTTTCACTCAACACACAATTAAACTCGGAATTTGTTGCCAGAGGATGTGGTTAGTGCAGTTAGTA
The DNA here is from genome assembly GCF_901001135.1 of Rhinatrema bivittatum. Taxonomy (NCBI): domain Eukaryota; kingdom Metazoa; phylum Chordata; class Amphibia; order Gymnophiona; family Rhinatrematidae; genus Rhinatrema; species Rhinatrema bivittatum. The sequence continues at coordinate 47,670,708 of NC_042622.1, forward strand.
TAGCTGTGTTTAAAAAAGGATTGGATAAGTTCTTGGAGGAGAAGTCCATTACCTGCTATTAAGTTCACTTAGAGAATAGCCACTGCCATTAGCAATGGTTACATGGAATAGACTTAGTTTTTGGGTACTTGCCAAGTTCTTATGGCCTGGATTGGCCACTGTTGGAAACAGGATGCTGGGCTTGATGGATCCTTGGTCTGACCCAGTATGGCATTTTCTTATGTTTCTTATTCAGGAGGAGGAGACTGGAGAGAGAGCGGTCCACGCTCATCCCACCTAGGACGGTGGTTTCACACCCGACTTAGTTATTTCAGAACTCCAACAATCAGGCTTGGAAATAACCCAGGCATCAGTTTATCCAGATGCCTAGAATTTGACAACTGGTGGCAGACTGGGCCTGGGCAAAAAAAAAAAAGCACCTCCCCGGGTGGATCCAGGGCCAGGAGGGAAGAGGAGTCAGAGCAGAAATCTGGCCCAGTCAGAGAAGTCTCTATTAGGGATCAGGCCCAAAGGCAGGAGGAAGACGCCGTTGCTGGGTTTGGGTCTAGGATCCCCTGCTGGGCTACAGAAGAAGAGGGAGAAAAAAAAATAAGGTTTAAAAAAAAGCCATAAAGAAAACCTCTCTCCTGGCTCCTAAGAATTTTGGCTGGTGCCTTAAGTTTTCTAAAACTCTTTCCACCCCTGCTAATGATGGATGAAGCGTGTGTGTGAACAGAGCTTTGCAGTCAACCTCAGAATTAAGTTTTAACACAAACAGAAACTATTGCACATTGAATTCCGGAGTAGTTCCACAGTATGAGCAAAACAAGGAGTGAAACCAGATTAATTCATCCAGAACTGAAAGCTGCAGTCACTGGGTTTGTGTGTGAAAACAATATAAATTCTTCTAAACAGCAGCATCATCTCCAGAAGCAGGGCGATCCTGAAATCTGCAGGGAGAATTGCTCCGGCAACTGGTAACGGAATCCACGCCTGAGGGAACCGTACCGGACCTGGAGCTTACCGCCGGAAAAAGTGGCTCTGATGTCAGTGCGTGATGTCTGGGATCCAGCAATTGCCACATTCAGGAAAATGAACGTTGTTAAGATGGGGTGAGTACCTCGAGGAGGCACTAGTGGGATGGAGTAAGCTAGGGGAAGCAGAGCAGTGAGCAAAACTAAAAGCAGATATTATAAGGGCAACAAACATTTTTGCTATGAAAGTAAACAAAAGATAAGGGGTAAAGAGGTCACTGGTTTTCTAAAAAAATGGAAACTGGTTAGTGTAAAACTACAAGATAACAGTAAAAAAGCAACAATATCTGGAAAAGCTACAAAAAGTTGGAAAAGAAGTCAGGAGAGGGAAAAAAAAAAAAGCTAATGCAGTAAAACTGGGCAAGTCTTTTTTTTTTTTAGGTATATGTTACAGGCCTATATAGTAAAATTTGCGGGAGAGCGGGCCTGTGCGAGCGATTCACTAAAACAAATTATTCAAATTAGGGCCCGTGGTAAAAAGAGGCGTTAGGGACACTAGCACGTCCCCTAGTGCCTCTTTTTTGACAGGAGCGGCAGCTGTCAGCGGGTTTGACAGCGGACGCTCAATTTTGCCGGCATCGGTTCTCAAACCCGCTGACAGCCACAGGTTCGGAAACCGGACACCGGCAAAATTGAGCGTCCAGTTTTCAACCCGCGAGCCGATTTTAAATTTTTCTTTTTTACTTTTAATTAATTTTTAACTTTTGAAACCTCCGACTTAATATCGCCAGGATATTAAGTCAGAGGGTGCATAGAAAAGCAGTAAAAACTGCTTTTCTGTGCACTTTCCCGGTGCCGGCAGAAATTAGCGCCTACCTTTGGGTAGGCGCTAATTTCTGAAAGTAAAATGTGCGGCTTGGCTGCACATTTTACTTACTGAATCGCACGGGAATAACTAATAGCGCCCGCAACATGCATTTGCATGTTGCGGGCGCTATTAGTTTCGGGAGAGGGGGTTGGGCGCGCATTTTCAACGCACTATTACCCCTTACTGAATAAGGGGTAAAGCTAGCGCGTCGAAAACGTGCGTCCAACACCGCCGCCCGAAACCCGCATCCAAATGCGGGTTAACAGTGCGCTCCAAGATGCAGATGTTTCCCATCATAAGGCCTGGTACCTCCCGAGTGCTCTCCCCCTCCCCCAGGCCGATAGGCACTTCTCAGCTCTCTCTTAGGACGTGAATCCCCTTCCTCATGCTTGAGATAACCTCCCCCTGGGGTCAATCCTTCTCACTGCACCACCTGTATCAGCCTGTTAGTTACAAGCAACGTGCCAAAGTGCCAAAGACTCCGAGATGAAGGGGAGAAATTTGTAGGAGCTGTTAAGGAAAGCTGAATTGCTTAACAAATATTTCTGTTCAGTGTTCACTGAGGAAGGGCTTGGAATAGGAGCTCAGCAAATGAGAATAGAAGCCAGAACGACCTCGATTTACAGAGGACCGTGTTAGTGAGGAGTTAAGCAGAGCTAAAAGCAGATAAAGCAATGAGACCAGATGGAAGACTACTCCTGGGGGAATTCAATGCAAAAAAAAAAAATAAATTTTTTAAATGCTGCAAAATTCTGCAGATTTTATTTGTTGAGGTACCACAATATAATCACTGGTTTTCAGTAATAATTTAGAATGCAATACAGAAAAGTTATTACTCTAAGATGCAGATGTTTCCCCATCATAAGGCCTGGTACCTCGAGAGTGCTCTCCCCCTCCCCCAGGCTGATCGGCACTTCTCAGCTCTCTCTTAGGACGTGAACCCCTTCCTCATGCTTGAGATATCCTCCCCCTGGGGTCAATCCTTCTCACTGCACCACCAGACTCAAACTCCCCATCCCATCCCAACTCCTCAGAAAGACCCTAATCTACCTCCTCCTGCCCGCTGCCCCAAGCTCGGACCCCTCTTCTCCCCAGTTCTCTCTTCCATCCCCCAAGCAAGACCCCCATTGCCTTCCCCCTGTTCTCTCCCCTCACCCCTAGCTTTCTGTCTGTATGCCCCACCTTAGCAAGACCCCCAAGCTTGACACCTGGGAGTGGGGCAGACAGAAATATCCCCCTTCCAGTTCTTTCCCCTCACTTTCTCAGTCTTTTCCGCCCCCCCCCCCCCCCCCCCCCATGTTAGCGAGACTCCTAAGCTTTCTCAATGTCTGCCACCCCCTCTTTATAAAAAGATCCCCAGTTCTCTCACACCTTCCCCCAAGCTCGCTGTCTGCCTCTCTCATTCAAGCTGTAGCAGCGTTTCCCCCCCCCCCCCCCTCCACCCCCTAGGGCTACGCAGGCCCAAGGCTGATGCTGCAAGCTCATCTCTTCCAGCCTGCATGGCTCAATGAAGACCCCCACCCCTCGTTTCCCTTTTTCAGGTCTGCATAGGCTGGCCCGCCACTGCCCCTCTCTGACTTCCCGCAGATGCCGACGCTATGCCTTCTGGCCCCCCACAGGCCTCCACTGCAGTCACCGCTGCTTCGTGTCCTCGCCACCTAATTCTGCGGGGCAGATGCAGAATTCCCCCAGGAGAGTCCCCCGGCCCAGCAAATCGGGTCTACTAATCTTCCCGGGCTTTGCTGGGCGAGCGAGTCTCCTCTCCCATTTCTCCAGCCAGAGTCTGCATGGTGGTGAAATGTGTTTCACTCCTGCTGGCCGAACGTCACCCGCAGAACCCAAACGTTCGGAAAGACCTGGAAATTCCAAATTACAAAAAAAAAAAAAAAAAAAAAAAAAACCCACTTAAAGAGCTAAGCATTTGTCCCCCACTGACACACAATATATATATATATTTTTAAACCCTTTAGTGCTTAGGCCCCTAAATAATAAAACTCAGAAACTTGAGATGAGCGCGCCTTGAGCGGAGGCCACAGATCTGGCCCGCAAGCACCCTGGCTATACGAACAGCAAGAGCTTCGGCCAGGGCAGCTCACCAGATGCCGAGAAGCTTTTTCCCAGCCAGTCCCCTGCGGCTCTTCACAAAAGCCAAATGCACAATAAAGCATTTAAAGCCACCAACCACAGCCTAAATCAATGCACAGGATTAAAAGGCTGCATTAACTAAGAGCTTAAAACGAAGGAAGCTGTGGAGCAGGGAAGGAGCTGGACACAGCTGGAAGCATGGACGACCCATCCTCCTCACCGTCTGCACGTTTCTGGCCCTGCGGAGGTGGAGGTTTAACCACATGTATGCATGCTAAATGCAGAACTGGGACTGCGCAGGCAGGCAGCCTGGTTCTTTTCCTTGCTGCGCACAACTTTTTTAAAATAAATAAATGAAAATGTATTTATTTTTAAAAAGTTATTTCTATTCCGTTTATCACAAAATGTACTGAACAGATTACAATATAAAACATTTAAAAAAAAAAATACAAAATACATAAAGCAATTAAATATAACACTGACACCCAATAGTGGAACAAAAATACATAAAATACATTAAAACTACTAAGGAAAAAAAAAAACTGTTACTGAGAAAACGCCTGAGTGATCAGTGAAATCAGATCGGCATCAAACCTAGTGACTCCCATCCCTCTGCATGGGGTAGAAAGTCAAGAAAAAGTCAGATGAGAGCAGATAACGAGCAATTGGCCCAATCATTCCAGTACTCATGCCCAAGGATATATCCCAGTCGCCAGTGGAAGAAGCTTGATCGCATGTTGGATTCAAGCATATGAACTAGTTATGAAATCTATGGGGCTGTTCAGAGCAAAATGAGCAGGGCCCCCCAGCTGAACTGCCTCCAAGTTGAAGGAGCCACATCATTTAAGCCATAATTTACCATAGATCTCACAATCAAATAAGACACCCGTAGCTATAGTGAAGAGTGGCCTAGTGGTCAGAACAGCGGGGGATGAGCGCCAGGGAAGCCAGGGTTCCAATCCCGCTTCTCCCGTGGCCACTTCTTGTGACCTTGGATAAAAGTCACCTCACTATCCCCTGCCCTCGGATGCCATCCTCTCTGGGGCAGAGTCCTTACCTACTGCACCCACTTTGAGCATGGGTTTGGAAAGGTAACCAATCAAATCCACCTGAAAGAAATCCATCAGGCTGTGAGGAACCAGCGTTTACCCCAAGTTCTGACTGCAGTCATGCACCAGTCACAATCAGCCACCTTCATCAATGGGAACGGAGTGGAGGATTCAGTCACAGTTTCCTTGGACTCAGCCTGGCTCCTGGTGAACACACATTCATAATCACAAAACTGTCATGCAGACGGAAATCTCTACTCTCTGCTCCAGTCTAGAAGCAGCCGAGGCAGGTCAGGACTGGCATGTGTCAAACTTCCTTCTGCAAACCCTGACCACAACTTGCCGGTTTCTAACTAGGGAGATCGCCCTCATAAGCATCAGAATTTCCCAATTTTGAAATATGTCTTTAGTAAGTCAACAGTTCATCAACCTACATTCGGTTTCACTGTGTCAGTTTCTAGCTGAGGTCCAGTCTGACACTAGCACCAAACAACGGCTTTGTGAGCCTAACTCACAGATAAAAGGTGCAACACTTGCTGCCACATTCCTCCACATTAACTCACCGACCATCACTCCCCTCAAACTCTCACTCACTACCTCCACTCCACGCGCTCTTCTCCCCTGCCCCAGGGCAACAAGCTCCCTCCAAAAAAAAAAAAATTAAAAAATAAAAAAAAGTCCTCCTCACAGATGTCATGAGGAGACAAAGCACTTCTGCCTGTGACACAGTCCTCGGCCGCAGCAAGCGACTGAGGCCCAGGGCACATCAAGGTGCAAGCAAGAGAGTCTCTAGGAGCTGTGGCGAGCACCCAGTCTGAAGCGTATGGATGAGCAGATAATTTGGAAGGTAATCTTTCCGGCGATGCGCATGGTGCTCTATGCTAGATTCCCCATTCTCTTTGTGGGCTTCTGGCATCTTTTCATGTTTAAAACTCTGTGTTTGCAGTTTACACTTCAGAGCCTTCCAAGTCTGCAAGCTCAGGTTGTCCTTATGAAGGGTGCACAGGCTTTTTAGACCAAAAACATATGCGACTGCCGGTGAATTTCAGGAGCACCTGCTAAGAGCAGAGTTTCACAATTGGACATCTCCCCAGCATGAGACCAGCTCAGCTCAGCTGTAAGGAGCATCACTTCCCCCTTTTTTTTTTTTGTATTAGACATGGAACAGAAAGCGTTTACATTTCACACACGTTCTATGAGCCCAAGTTTCCTTTATCTTTCATTGGCTCACCATAAAAATTACCCAAAGACGATGCTACATAGGAGATTTGAAGACCGCACAGCCTCCTTCATCAGAAACCTCCAGGGCAGATCTAGCTTTCAGAACCCTGTGCTACAAGTTTATCTGCTGAAACTCAATCAGGCTCCTCAAATACAGTATTTCCTTCAAATCATTCCAACCTGATCAGCTAAGTGAACTAAGTGCACCCTACACCATTCCTTACAGTGATCCCGGCTGTACTTTCATTTCTTACTCCCCTGTCATGACTTTTACTGAGAACCTCCTTCCTCAAAGCCGGAACCGATGCTCCATTCTTTAGGAGGATCTCTGTGAGAAGAGGAAGATAAGACGCTGTGGTCTCCATGACAGCCAATGCATGCCTCAAACCTCTTTCAGGAAAAGAAAAAACCTACATCTGGGGCCCAGAACGGGTGGCCATGCAGGAGAACAGGGGGGTCACAATTCTCAGCTGGAGGTGGAGCGGCTGGATCCAGGGCTCCTGAGTTGTGAACGAAGCCGCGGTGCCTGCCTGCCTGCACCCTCCCTCCAAATCCCACTGTTTCTGCAAATCACTGGACTAAAGTTAAAGTTGGGAGGAGGTTAAAGAAGAGGGGGGGGAAAAAAATCCCCAGATAGCCGATATAAACACTCAGATCCCAACCCAGTTCTGACTGAGCTGGAAATATAAAGGAGCAGGAGGAAGTTATCAGATAAAAAAAGGAAAAGCTAGATACAGGAGAGACAGAAGTGGCACTCTCCTCACTTCACTGGGCCTTCCTGGGCCTCCACAGTCGGCACCAGGCCACCAAACTTCATATATATTCGATTTGCTGTTTCTCATTTAAAACAAAAAAGTTTCTTTATCAGCAGCAATTTGTGCATAGGAAAAGAGAGACCCCCGTGAAACAAAGATGCGGCAGATTCTGTTCCACCACCACTCCAGTTCCCAAGGTGCTCCCTCATTTACACAGAGAAATCCCCACGAGGGGGCCGGACTGCGCGCTGGTCCCAGCCTCAGCTCCCGTTCCTACTCCTGGGGTTAGCTGGGCACCCTGCAAAGGCAGCGCTCACAGCCCTTGTGGTGGTGGGGAGGGGGAGGGGAATGGGGTGCACTCCTCACAAGAGTGAAACCCCCTGCCAGCCAGATATATATATATATTTTTTTTTTTTTTTTTTTTTTTGCAAAGCGCGGTCAGCCCTCGCTTTTCGCACTCCGGCTTGCCCAAACATTAGGAAGCAAATTTAAAAAAAACTTCGGTCTCCAGGAAACCCCCGGCTCTCCAGTACAGTTCTGAAAGTGCTTGGGGGAAAAAATTGAAGCATTAGCAGGAAATGCTATAGGCAGCCTACAGCTGGCTCTTAGCCAGAAGCAAAACTGATACAAACTAAAAAAAAAAAAAAAAAAGGCATAGCGAAAGCAGGCATTCATTCTCCCAACGCCACGTGAGGTTTTGTTTTATTATATTTAAGAGATGTACGGGTTGAGCCGCCATACTGCTGCCACTTTATAAGCTTTGTAATTCACTTTCAGTTGTGGAACAGACAAGGAAATTACACAGGAAGGCCCTCCTAAAGCAAAATTCAGGGAATAATTCCCCCTTCTGCCTCATCACCATGCAGTGTCCGTTTCAGCGAGATCATCTTTGCTCATTTGCAGTTCCTTGCTGGCACGAAACTCTCAGGTCTGCGGTACCAAGCTCCTTGCTTTGCGAGCGTGCACGTCCTCATTAGCCGCAGAGGGAACTGCACGATAAGATCCTGCATACCCGGGGTGCAGGAGCTTTCTCTCTTTCTCGAAATGGAGTGGAACCACCTTGATTTCGAAACACTGCTCTGTGTCACTTGTTACAGGTCCCAACGTGCCCCGACCCGTACGTCATGGTCGTGACGAGGAGCGCAGGATCTCGCTCGCGCTCTCTCTTCAGCCCGGGGCTGCTCCTTGCACAGGATATGGCAGTGGCAAAGGACGCATCTGCAGCAGCCCTCAGAGTGCTCTTTTCAGCCGTCAGGAACCCCCCCGACTCACGTAGCACTGTGCACGCAGACAAATCTTCTGCCTTCCCCCACAGCCCCCCCTTTGATGGCACCATGCGGCAGCGCATCAGCGAGCTAACAGAGGTCACAAGATCAGAGCAGCAGAAGTGGGGTTTCCTCAGGCCAGGCCATCAAGGCCATAAATGTCCAGCACAGAACAAGGAGCATGGCTGCCATAGGGCATCTACAGCACAGTCCCCAGAGGACCAGTGACATGAGAGCGCCCGGGGCACTGCTTCTCCTATTCCCATCCTAACAAAAAAAATATATATATATTAGAGATGTGAATCAGAACCAGAATCAGTTCGGATTTCAGTTCCGATTCACATCTCTAATATATATCCCCCAGTGACCCCAGTCAGCGCTTGGACCTCCGAAAAAGACACAATATCAGGGGCATGCAGGGATTTGGAAGATAAACAGTGTCAGTCTGGGTTGTCATCGACTGATATTATTTTGCTGTATTACCACTTTGCACTTGGAAACGTGGTACATAAAAATTCAATTCAATTCCTTTGAAGTGAACCTTCCAGACCGCAGGCCCCGGCGGTCCAGCATCTCATAGCCCTCCACAAGTATGAAAAGAAGTGCATGGACCTTTCAGAGAAGGGAACAAAAACCCTGAAATAAGGAACCACATCAAGCTTCTCCAACTTCTGCTGCCTGTGAGGCGAGAGGCAGGGAAGTACAGAGTGAGGCTGCACAATTGTCCTGTGTTGTGAAACTGCACAGACGATGACAGTCCACTCGCAAGCAGCCATCAACGCCTGAGACAGTGAATTTCCCAGGCAAAGGGCAGGAAAGCCTACGCCCAAGGCACACGTGCAAGTGAGGGGATCTAGATACGCATGACCAATGGGGACTGGTTCTGTGGGTCCATGGCAGTGCCATGCAGGGAGGGGGTCCCCTGATTCCATTGCAGGATTATGCCCTTCGCACCCCAGGTCGGATGGGGCTAAGGATGATGCAGAGGCAGAGTTTCACAGCCCAAGTGGGGAGGGAGCCAGGGTCATCAACAAGGGCGACACCTAGTGGCCAGATGTGCAGGCCTTGATTATGAGGATCTGGAAGCAGCCTGGTGCATGGCTCCCAGCCTCAGGGGCACTGCTATAATGACCAGACAAGAAAGAGTGGGGAGGGGTTCTATGTAAATAGGGGAAACACTCCTGGCACAAGAATCTCAGCATCAGTTACAAATGAGCTGAAAGAAAAAAAAAAAAAGGAGTGACCAAGGCTGGTGTAGGAAGAGGTAGCCAAAGGGAGGTAAGCAAGGAGGGGACACCAAGAGTGCCTGACTAAGAGTGGGAGGAGATAACGAGGGGAAATACAGAGAGGAAGGAGGTAAACTGAGCTGGGAGAGAAGTGGTGGCTATCAGTCTATCTCAGATGGAGTTGGAAAGGTACAGCTGTACACTTCAGTGCCAGGACAAGTCCAGGACCACAGCAAACGAGAAATGCATAGGATTTTTACCCTGGATCCCCTCTAGCACCAACAAATGAGGAATTTTGATAAAGACACAAAATGGAGGGGTGGCGGAGTGGAGCCCTTTAGTACTAACTGATTTTTAAAATAACCTGGGAGTCCCGCATCACCCCCAACGTAGAGAGGAATGGAGACAGCACTGCCAGAAATGCGTCGCTGGGCACTGCGGTGTCACTAAGCCTGGTCCCAGCAGCCATGCAGGCAGAGTCCACGGGGGCATGGCTGCTGCCTATCTAGTCCTCAAACATCCTGCCCCCATAATACCACTAAACAGCTGGAGCTTAAAAAGCCTCTTCCAGCAGCACCCAAACTCTCTCACCTTTTCACAGCTGATGTTCTGAGCGGGCCTCAGATTTTAAGCAGGTCTTAAAAACCATAACCTATCCAGTAAATGGGCGGAGACGGCAGCAGAGGAAACCTCAAGCTTCCAGCACCTACTGAGGCGTCCTTCCTCAGGTATTGGGGGGGAAGCCAAGCAATCCCAAACATCCAGCAGCCAGATAAAAGCAGCTCTACCCCCAACTTCTTCGGCAGTTCTCGCTTAACTCATGTTATTTGTTTTATTTTATTTTTCTGCACGCTCTCCACTCCCTTGGGTGTCAGGAAGTTTTAGCCGCGGATGATCAGCCTTTCAGGAAAAGGAAGCTCTCTTGCACCTTGTACACTGGGTTGAGAGACAGTTTGGTTGCTGCCACAAACATATGTCCTGCCAACATGCGACTCTCTCTCTCTCGGGCGATTCAGTATACTATTAACGGACAATATAAAATAAGGGGCAAACAGGAATAAATAAAAGCTTCTCTCATTCACTACAGCATCCCTGAGGTCTCGGGCCACGGTCGGTCAGTACTGTGGCCTCTACCCATCACTTGCCCGCTTCCAGCCTCTACGGATGCTCTGCCCCCACAAGCCAGAACAAACAAATAAATAAATAAACAAGGTGGTGACTTATAATGCTGCAAGCTGGGCGGGATCATAGCCGTTGGCTCCTTTCAAAAGAAGTGCTGGGATGAGGCGACAATTAAGCTTTACAGTGTTATTTATTTTACAGAGCAGTACCAGGACAGGCTTTGAAATGCTAGGGAAAGAGGAAAAAAAATATGGGGGAAGAGGACAGGGAAGACTTTCAAACTTAGGTCAGGTCATGAAATGCCTCTAAAATGATCTTCCTAGAGGACCTGCTGCTGTTAAAAAGCTAGAGAGCATGTTGGTGTTGGAAGCCACCCAGAACAAACGCCATCACTTTGAGAAAGCAGCAAGCCGAGGCCTGCCTCCTCCTGCCCTGGAATGTTTTATAGTAAGCACAACCTCAGCAAAGCGCATTTCCCTGTGGGATATTACCCGATTCCCAACACCCCTTCCGAGCAGGAAGTGATGTCACCGCATGACAATCTCCCAGCCAGATGATGTCTTACATCCACAGACACATTCAGAGGAAGCCTTGCAGCTGGAGATAACCTTTCAAGCCTGATGATGCTTCCCGAACACAGTAAGGGAGAGCGCAATCGCGTTTATAAAAATACTATACACAAAAAAACACAAGGGAGTAAACCAGAACCCCCAACTAAAATGAGCTTCCCAAGGTCACCTATCTGCTAGTGCCTCAGTTTGCCAATAGCAATTGAATGACAACAACAGCGTAGTTTTTCAACTGCCCATCACATGCTGGTGTGCTGTCCCTGCGCTGAAAGGCTCCCATTGCTGGGATGATATATAAAAGTGCAAATGCTGATCATCATCACTGAAATCCATTTGTGAGTAACTTTAACAGTGAGTTACTAGAACGGTCATCCCCTAAGGTTCCAGTTTACCCTTTGGAAAAGCAGGTTTCACCCTCTTATTCTGTCAAAAATATGAAGAAAAAAAAAATTACACACACACACACCATCAGAGGGGACAGATGTATATTTAAAATGAACGTTAACAACTCCCCAAGCAATACCAATGGATCTGTTTACCTTCTGCCACTAGGGCATTGCTAAGAATAAAACTTTTAATTTTAACAACAAAAATCTTGCCCCAGTCCCTTTTTCTTTTACAGGAAAAAGTGGACAAAGATCATGCTTGGCAGCTTTTATCTTTTCAACACAAAAGAAAACACAGTTATAAAATTAATAAGCTACTGATCATGCAATGCAAAATGGCATGGATGAATCAAGAAATCCAATAACAGATAACATCAGCTCAGATGCACTCAGGCCGATGCAATAGCAGGCGCTCAGGCTAGTGCACAGGTTAACCAATGGTTGGATGCACGTCTATAACCCCTTATGCAATAAAGGGATTAGCACATCCAAAGCGGGCATCCAAACCAGTGAGGAGCTAATAGCACTCATCACATGTAAAAGCCATGTTGGTGAGGCTATTAGCTAGTCCCCCCTTATGTAAAAAATAAACGTGCGCCCGACACGAACATTTTTACTCTCAAAATGTAATGCCAGCTCCGGAGCTGGTATTAAGTCTTGAGGAGCCCCAAACGTTAACAGAAAAGGAGAAAATACTGTTTCCCTGTAGATCCTTCGACCTAATATCATGGCTATATTAAGTCAAAAGAACTGAAAAAGGGAGTAACATTAAAAAAAAAAAAAAAGTTTTTTTAAATGTAGTGGGTGGTCAGGAAAACAGACAGACACTCAATTAACGAGCACCCGTTCTCCTAACCCGTGCACAGCCACTTCTTCTGGGCACCCGATGCAGAGGAGGCGCTAGGGATGCACAATTTCCCCAGTGCCTCCTTTTTACCGCAGCGGCTTGTTTGTCTCCTGCATCGCGTGCCCAGGAGAGGAGGATGGGCGCGCGTTAGAAAAGCAGGTGCTCATCCATGAGCGCCCGTATTTCACGTGCTGATACCGCATCAGCCTGTTTGTGCCTACTATCGATGGGCCAAACTGAGAAGAAACATGACGATGAGTTGGGATTTATGTGACCTCACGCTTTCTTACAATCAACCCTCTCTGTGCTAAAAATAAATATGTTTGGCCACTGAACCTCCAGATAAAACGAGTACCTAAGGCTTGGCTCTTGAGATTCATTCAGTGCCTGCTAAGAAGCAGGAGCTGCAGTAAGAGAGAGAAGGATGCAGAGAGGGAAGTAGTACAAGATCCCACCTAGGCCCCAAGTCATTGTGAAGGTGGAGTGGTCTTGATCACAGCCACGTACTGGGTGTTTGTGCAGGGAACTAGGTCATATTCCTCTGCTCCTCCCCACTCCAACACCCACAATCATCAGCAAATCAGGGAACTGTGTACCAGAAGCTGGTACAAACGTTACCCCACGAGGTCTGGGGCAAGCATACTCGTGTATTCTGCCTGTATCAGAAACACTCGCATTACCAGCGGCCAAGATGATGGCCCCTATTTTGTTTCTGTTTTGCCATTTTGTACGCACTAAGGCCTGGATTCTCTACGGTCACAGACCGTAGAGAATCCGGCGGAACGGGGAGCGAAGCGGGGGATGATCCTGCAATAGCCGGCAGCAATAAGGAATCTTACCTTTCGCCAAAGGCGATGTGTCCACAATGTCGGCCCCTGGTGCCGCCCCCGAATCCTCCTCTTCCAGGGCTGACCCCGCCCCGAGCTAGCTATCGCACGTGAAAAGGGACTTTTCTTATGCAATAGCATTAGAGAATGACCCCCCTAAATGATTTTAGTGTGTGCCAAATGAATATTAGTGCACTCTAAAAATCAAAAACAAGAAAAAGAAATGATATTTTTCCCCCACCCACCCTCCTAATGGCTCCTAACTATTAAAGAAATCAGTATTTTGTATTCCCCCCAAGATATCCTGATAAATGTGCACGGAGGACTATGCTGCTTGCCCTTGCGATATGTGGGTTTCAGTGCTATGCATTCGAACTTTAACAAACCTAAGAAATGACTTTTAATGTTTCGTAAAAAGACAATTATGGCCACTACAAAATTAATTACTTCCCCAATGTTTAAACGCGAATGACAAGGAGTATGACTGGAGGTGACAGCGTATAACGGAAGGAACATATCGGAGGTGGCTGAGAACTCAGGACTTTACAACGTAGAGAATAACAAATGACCGTTCCTGAAAGTTTGATAATATCCTAAATGATCCCTGTGCTGAAAGGTTTGTCAGGATATGAAAAGTGGCATTTTTTGATCAACTTCCAAAGGTGGATGTGTGTAGACTTTGCCGTCCTGGATTTGATGATTCTTTGGAAGTGGGGGTGATGTGAGGTTGTTATGTGTATTGATTGTGTGAGAGTTAGTTGTATGGTTTTTAACTGTGATTTTAAATGAGTATGATGTGGCTGCTTGTTATATTATATTGCTAAGGCAAAGTACCTGAGGCAATGGAGGGTAAAGTGACTTGCCCAAGGTCACAAGGAGTGACAGCAGGACTCAAACCCTGGTCTCCTGGTTCATAGTCCACTGCTCTAACCACTAGGCTATTCCTCCTCCTTACCTATGAAAAAGCAACACTGCAAATATTACATAAGGCCCTAAAACACCAATATACTTCCTATTAGGAAAACAGAACATGCCAGGTTGCTATAGATCCCTACACAAAATACATAATAGCAGTATATATACAGACCCTGACCAATGCAGAATAAAGAGACCCTCTTGAGGATCACTGATGTAGGGGTAATATTCCCTCCGCGTCTGTGCAAGTCACACAGAATGCAAACAGTGGTCCCCAGTTCTAATTCTGTAGGACACAGCTTCCCAGGCCAGTCGAGTTATCAGCATATTGGCAAGGAATATGCGTGAGAAATCTGCATACAGTGGGTTTCCAATATAGGTAAATTCACTTTGGATATGCTGAAATCCTGAGGGGCTGCAGGACTTGCTCTTTCACAATCCTTAAGCACAGGACTATAAACAGCAGCAGCAAATAGTCTGCTCAATTTCCTTTTCTATTGCAACAAACCACATCAAACCTACCTGATCTCCTGTTTTACCCTCACAAGTAAGGAGCCTCTGTCCTTATCTCACATCTTCTTTAATCTGTTCCTAATTTTGGCTTCTGTTTCATGCATCCACTGCCCTTTCCCAGAAGAAATATTTCCTACGTGTACAATTGCTGTAATTCAGTTGTGCTGCCACCTCAGGAAAGGGAGAAGCAGACTCTTCAAGGCTCCCTCAAATTTAGCACCTACATTCTCCTGAAGTTTCCAGGGCTTTCACCACGTGACCATATCTAGGTGAGTCCGCAGCAAAAAAGTCAGAGGACCCGGCTTTAGCAAAATCAGTGACAAATCTCCAGCAGCGCTCTGAAAGCACTTGCAGGGTTTAACATGGGACGCTCAGTACACACAGCAGGGCGATGTAAAGAGACTCCTTCACTGGTAAGACGTTAGGTAAAAGGCAAATCAAAAAGCCAAACTAAAACCAAAACTCACATAGTTCCGCACATGGGCACCGGCAACTAAAGATTTGTGGTCAGCGGCATCTCGGGATTACCCCAATACATTAAAGGCCGGATTTTAAAACAGCCGCGCGCGTAAAAAAAATCAGCATTTATGTGAGTGGCCAGGCCCATTTTCAAAAGGGCCCACTACAATCCTAAGTACCGATATGCGCACAAGTGCTGGGACCTGAAAAAGGGGCGGGCCAGGAGGCGTGGTTGGATGGAGGCCAGCTGCAACAACGGGTGCCGGGAGCTGGCCAGCACCCCCCCCCCACCCTCCCAAACTACTTCTGCTCCAGGGGAGCAGTAAGTAGTAAAATTTAAAAAACGTGCTGGGAAGGGTTTAGGGGGTGGGGAGGAGAGGGGAAGAGGGAGGGAGTTTAGGTAGGGAAGTCCCTCCCAGTCCGCTCCTTAATTAGAGCGCAATGGGAGGGAACTGGGGAGGCCGCGTGGTTAGCAAAAATTCACGCCCCCCCCCCCCCCGCACGCGCTGTCCGCACGTGCAGATTTTAAAATGTGGCATGCATGTGCACATGGCCATCCAATTTTCGAACATGCGCGCGCATGTTATAAAATCGGTGCAGCCATGTGCATGCGCCAGGAACCACGCGCACATCGACACGCGCGCTCCTTTTAAAATCTACCCCTAAGTTAAGCATAACCCCTCTTCTAGATGTCAACGGATGTCTCTGTGTGGTGGTTCAGTTAATAATAGTGCAGGGGTAGTCACAGCCAGGTCAGGTTTTCAGCACAGTCAAAGTGAATATGCATGATATATATTTGTATACAATGGAGGCAGTGCATGCAAAACGACCTCCTGCATATTCATTAGGGATAACCTGAAAACCTGACTTATTTGTGACACTCCAGGACCGGAGTTACTTACCCCAGCTATAGTGCTTTTGTCTAAAGCACAGAACAATTAATTTAATACATGCAAAAGCAAATGCAAAACATGTCAATGTCTAGAACTAAAGATTGTACTGTTACTTCCCACTTTGTATGCTTTTCCTCATTGAAAACTGTCTGTTCAGGACAACTTAACACTGGAAGAACAATGAAGAGACTTTCAAGAGGACGTACAGATTTACTGCCAGAGTTCCTAAAGCTGACGTCATCTCATCTATCCATGTGCCTGTTTCTTGGGCTAAAGAATAACGCAGTACATTGAGGCTCCCCAGATTCATAGGGGCACAAGTATCAAATGCTAGCTTTGGTTTTTCTCCGTTATGGAAGAACAAATAAATTGCTCCACATTTATAAACGAAAATATTCCAGTTATCTTCAAATGGGAAAACCACTAATGCAGAATGGCAACAAACTGTTGATGTGTTTGGTCTATAGTTTCCAAGAGTGCCTTAGAATTTAGAAATGCTCAGGTAAGGATTAAGGGGGTCCTGTATCTGTGCTGACTGCCACTGAGAACGCACTAGCTTGAGCAAGAAGCCACCAGCATATAATCAGAAAACCTGCCAAATTCATGGCATCTTCGCTTAGTGAAAGGTATGTGGGAGGATGGTGGGGGAGGTACCCACAGTACCAGATAGAACAGAGCAGAGAAGGCAAAACATATCCATCAGTTTCTGCCCATATTTTACACAGACTTTTAAACACAGGGATCATCAAATCGAGTCTTTACATAAGAACCTAAGAAGTGCCACGTTACGGCAGACCAAGGTCTAGCGAGCTCGGCATCCTGCCTCTGACAGTGGCCAATCCAGATCACAAGTACCAGGCATGTCCCAAAACATAGATCCGATTCTCGTTACTCATCCCTGGGAGAGCGGTTTTCCCAAGTCTACCTGGCTAAAAGCGTGTTATGGACTTTTCCTCCAGGAACTTGTTCAAATGTTTTTTAAACCCTGCTATGCTAGCCACCTTGATCTTGTCTTCTGGCAACAGATTCCACAGCCTGATTTCTATTGTTTCTTTTAAATCTACCGATTGTTAGTTTCATGGAGTGTCCCCTTGTTTTAATATTAGTTAAAAGGGAAAATAAGTATCCCCTAGTCCACCCCACTCACGCTTTTATAAATCTCTATCATATTCCCCCTCTCAGTCCTCTCTTCTCCAAGCTGAAGAGCCCTAAGCTGTTTAACCTTCCTTCCTCTCATTTTGTTGCCCTTCTGCTCACTTTTTCTAGTTCTGCATCTTTCTTGGGAATAGTGAGGACAAAAGCTTATTTCTCTGGTGAATCACCTGACAAGATTTCATGTAGTAATTTTTACGGGTCATTTAAATATTCTTGGGGTCTGTCCATGCCATCTGTAGGTGCTTCCTCACCAGTAAACACAGGCAGATAATTTTGTTGTTTTTTCCAGAGAAGACCACAGGGTCTCCAATGACATTTTATTTTTTAGGTCATTGAAGGATTTAAGGAAAGAGGGTGCCCTTAAAACGAGGAGATTCCCATAAAGGTAAAAGGCGATTGGTATGCCTACATGCAAAACCTCACCTGGATTTGTTAGGTTAGCTGGGGGAGGGAGAGGAGAAGGTGGCAAAGGTATCTAGGTCAAAAATAACAAAGTCACCAGTTCTGTCTCAACTTGCCTAAAGCTAGCTTCACCTCGAGAACTACCCACAGCTCTTGTGGAAGATGCAGAGCAAACTTTTATTTACACAGAGCTGTTGGAACAAGATAAGAAAAGGAATCTTTTATTTAACGTGTGCACGCTACACACCCAGAGCTGCAACCTGACAAAATCACTTTTAGGTTTCTACAAGTCTCCTTATTGTTTCATAACACGTCCTTAATCTCCACTGAGCTATCACAGCCCTGATCTAAGATGTTCGCGTTCATAAAAAGGGGGCCCCTGGGCGCAGAGATTCGTGCACATTCCGCCAGGGAACTCCTTGTCAGCACCGAGACCACAGCAGGACAAAGCCCAAGGCTGAGAGCACATCATCTCCGATCGCTAGTCCAGGAACAACGAAGGAAAGCAGGGAGCACTGAACCAGTGTCGCAGAGGTGCGTATCTTTGGGGCGGATTAAAAACAGTTTCCTTCCTTCCTTCCTCGGGTGGCAAGTCGGTTTATGGCTATTCTGGGTGATTGTTGGTGTGGGGATTCCTGACGTATGGGTGAAGAGTCCTTATAGTTTAGGACGGACAATAAAATCTCTTGGGGATGGGATGGTGACATCTCCCCTCCCCCCCGGCTCTTTCCCGCAGACCTGCTCGGGCTAGAACATTACATTTCTCGCCCCTAAAATAAAAAAAAAACCAAAAACTTTTCCAATTTAAAATACAAAAACACGAGGGCAGGAAAAGCCCACCCGGCCTGTCTAGTCCGCCCAGCCACAATCCCGAGCAGTCCCCTCTGCTCTGCCCAAGCTTTCCTGAAGCAGATAGCGACCCTGGCACTCCCATCCGGGATCTGTTTTCAGACTCAAAAGGGATGGATTAGTTGGCACCTCCTGGGCGTCCGGTGTGCCGGTGCTAATGAGTAACCTGCCAGCAGACACAGCATTTTAGCAAATCGTTTGGGGCCATTTCAGCCTCAGGATTTCTCATGAGCACACCATGGGCCCTGGTTCCAGTTCCTTACCTCCTCTGCCCTTCTTCTTCTTCTTCCGTCTTCTCCTCCTCCTCCTCCTTCCCCCCCCCCCCCCCTCCGAAGTGATCCAAGGGCCGGATTGGCTTCCTCCGATCTCTCTCTCTCCCTTCCACACCAAACCACAGCCCCCAAAGTAAACAGGAGGGGGGGAAACGACAGAGATCCCCGGCGCCAGTTAATCTCTCTCTCTTGCGTCCTCCTTCCTTTCCGAACTAAATTTCTAAAAAAAATTACTAAAAAAAAAAACCACAACCCCCAAAAAGAAACACGAAACCTACAGAAAAGAAATCCAAGGGAGATGAAAGCAGCAGCCCGGGACTCGTTCATTCAGCTAAATGCCGTTTCTTCTTCTCTCGCGGCTTTTCTTTCAATCTCCACCTCCTCCTCCTCCTCCTTCCGTGCTAGATCTCGGCTCCCTCCTCCTCCTCCCCTTCCCTGACTCATGCAAGACCGGCTGAGGAGCAGGGAAATTTTGTTGTAAAGTTGCTGATTTTATTTTACTGATGGCAGCACAGGTTTACGCCCTCCTGCCGCCGAAAGTGATTCATTTGATCTGATCGCCTTTGGGGCTTTTTTTTTCTTGTAAGATTTGATTGTATTTTAAATTGCACAACCGCAAGAGCAGGAACAACAAAATGAATAATCCTGCCACGTGAAGCGGCTGCCGGTAGTAGGGTGGAAGAGCAAAGATCCACCACTCCCCTTCGCTGGAAATGATTGTAATACTCACCACCATAAGAGGGGGGGGGGGGGGGGGGGAGCCGGAGAGGAATATGGCAGGAAACCGGAAACAGCTTGAAGAGGAAAAATTATTGGGAGGAGGGGGGAGGGCTGGCCTAGAGTGCGAGCCGCGCGCCGCCAGCTGTTAGGCTGCAAACCCTCCACAGCTGGCAGACTTGGAGAGAGGAGGGCGAAAGTGTCCCGAAAAAAAAAATTCCAAAGAAGTGAAAAAAAAAGGGGGAGAGTTACAGTCGGATCCGAGGGGAAAAGAAGGGCAGGGTTAAGTGAGTGTGCCTGCAAAATCCAAGTGTGAAGTTCCTGGGGGGGGGGGAGCCCTGGCCGCCGTCGGCACAAACGGCAGGCACGGACCGGAGCTGCTCCCTCCCTCTCCCCGGTATTAGGGGAGCAGTTTGCAAGGACTCTCAGGGCTTCAGTTACTGAACCACTCGACCCCTGCTCATAAACGCTGATAGGGGAGGCGCCTTCCTAGCCTGGAGGCCTTCCAGCGCCTCCCCTAAGAGAAGAGAGACCTCGCAGTGCTGCGGGGGGGCAGTAAGGGAGCTTGATGGGGAGGAGGGACCAAAGGAGGGCTAGGGGGAGGCATTTTCAGAAGCCCTTCATGTTTCTCTGCCGGAGAGTCTACCACACCAGTGGTCATTTTTCTTGTACATAACAAGCCGGGCTGGGGCTAGAAAGCAGCCTCCGCCTTCCACTTTTTCCAAACAGGGAAAAGGAATCAAGTTCCAAGAAGAGAGCAGGCAGGGCTGGTGCAAGAGTATGAGGCACTCCAGGTGAACTTTCTGTCATGCATCCACCCCTCCTCCTTACCTCACTTCTTTGGTGGCATTGACTACGGGTCAGCACACCCCCCCCCCCCCCCCAATCTGTTCTCTCCCCCCACCCTCTTCCCTGCCCATAGTGCCCAGCATCTCTGCTCTCCCCCTCCTCTTCCCATAAGAACATGCCATACTGGGTCAGACCAAGGGTCCATCAAGCCCGGCATCCTGTTTCCAACAGTGGCCAATCCAGGCCATAAGAACCTGGCAAGTACCCAAAAACTAAGTCTATTCCATGTAACCGTTGCTAGTAATAGCAGTGGCTATTTTCTAAGTCAACTTAATTAATAGCAGGTAATGGACTTCTCCTCCAAGAACTTATCCAATCCTTTTTTAAACACAGCTACACTAACTGCACTAACCACATCCTCTGGCAACAAATTCCAGAGTTGAATTGTGAGTTGAGTAAAAAAGAACTTTCTCCGATTAGTTTTAAATGTGCCATATGCTAACTTCATGGAGTGCCCCCTAGTCTTTCTACTATCCGAAAAAGTAAATAACCGATTCACATCTACCCGTTCTAGATCTCTCATGATTTTAAACACCTCTATCATATCCCCCCTCAGCCGTCTCTTCTCCAACTTGAAAAGTCCTAACCTCTTTAGTCTTTCCTCATTGGGGAGCTGTTCCATTCCCCTTATCATTTTGGTAGCCCTTCTCTGTACCTTCTCCATCGCAATTATATCTTTTTTGAGACACGGCGGCCAGAATTGTACACAGTATTCAAGGTGCGGTCTCACCATGGAGCGATACAGAGGCATTATGACATTTTCCGTTTTATTCACCATTCCCTTTCTAATAATTCCCAACATTCTGTTTGCTTTTTTGACTGCCGCAGCACACTGAACGGATGATTTCAATGTGTTATCCACTATGACACCTAGATCTCTTTCTTGGGTAGTAGCACCTAATATGGAACCTAACATTGTGTAACTATAGCATGGGTTATTTTTCCCTATATGCATCACCTTGCACTTATCCACATTAAATTTCATCTGCCATTTTGATGCCCAATTTTCCAGTCTCACAAGGTCTTCCTGCAATTTATCACAATCTGCTTGTGATTTAACTACTCTGAACAATTTTGTATTATCTGCAAATTTGATTACCTCACTTGTTGTATTTCTTTCCAGATCATTTATAAATATATTGAAAAGTAAGGGTCCCAATACAGATCCCTGAGGCACTCCACTGCCCACTCCCTTCCACTGAGAAAATTGTCCATTTAATCCTACTCTCTGTTTCCTGTCTTTTAGCCAGTTTGCAATCCACGAAAGGACATCGCCACCTATCCCATGACTTTTTACTTTTCCTAGAAGCCTCTCATGAGGAACTTTGTCAAACGCCTTCTGAAAATCCAAGTATACTACATCTACCAGTTCACCTTTATCCACATGTTTATTAACTCCTTCAAAAAAGTGAAGCAGATTTGTGAGGCAAGACTTGCCTTGGGTAAAGCCATGCTGACTTTGTTCCATTAAACCATGTCTTTCTATATGTTCTGTGATTTTGATGTTTAGAACACTTTCCACTATTTTCCTGGCACTGAAGTCAGGCTAACCGGTCTGTAGTTTCCCAGATCGCCCCTGGAGCCCTTTTTAAATATTGGGGTTACATTTGCTATCCTCCAGTCTTCAGGTACAATGGATGATTTTAATGATAGGTTACAAATTTTTACTAATAGGTCTGAAATTTCATTTTTTAGTTCCTTCAGAACTCTGGGGTGTATACCATCCGGTCCAGGTGATTTACTACTCTTCAGTTTGTCTATCAGGCCTACCACATCTTCTAGGTTTACCGTGATTTGATTCAGTCCATGTGAATCATTATCCATGAAAACCTTCTCCAGTACAGGTACCTCCCCAACATCCTCTTCAGTAAACACCGAAGCAAAGAAATCATTTAGTCTTTCCTCCATGGCCTTACCTTCTCTAAGTGCCCCTTTAACCCCTCGATCATCTAACGGTCCAACTGACTCCCTCACAGGCTTTCTGCTTCGGACATATTTAAAAACGTTTTTACTGTGAGTTTTTGCCTCTATGGCCAACTTCTTTTCAAATTCTCTCATAGCCTGTCTTATCAATGTCTTACATTTAACTTGCCAATGTTTCTGCATTATCCTATTTTCTTCTGTTGGATCCTTCTTCCAATTTTTGAATGAAGATCTTTTGGCTAAAATAGCTTCTTTCACCTCTCCTTTAACCATGCCGGTAATCGTTTTGCCTTCTTTCCACCTTTCTTAATGTGTGGAACACATCTGGACTGTGCTTCTAGAATGATATTTTTTAAAAATGACCACGCTTCTTGCACACTTTTTACTTTTGTAGCTGCTCCTTTCAGTTTTTTTCTAACAATTTTTCTCATTTTATCAAAGTTTCCCTTTTGAAAGTTTAGCACGAGAGCCATGGATTTGCATACTGTTCCTCTTCCAGTCATTAATTCAAATTTGATCATATTATGATCACTATTACCAAGCGGCCCCACCACCGTTATCTCTCTCACCAAATCCTGTGCTCCACTGAGAATCTATATAAATAAAAATGTTAAACAGTTTGTACAAAATCGCTAATCTCAGAAACCACTGCACCGATTGCTTTCAAATTTGGACACAACCTTCCTTTCGCATACGGGAAGGTTCTTCTGTACTTACATTACATATATGTCACACCTGTGACAGGTAAAAAAGGTTTAAAAATTGGTTCCACAAAACAGCGACATCTGGTGGACGTTGGACGTCAGTGCAACCTCTTACACCTTTCACAAACACTCACACACCCCACACACATGACAAATGTATTTAATTCACACACCCTCCAAACACACAGAAATCCACACTCCTCACACCCCCCCCCCCCCCGCCCCACACCAAATTCCAGGCTGCTACACCAGGGGGCCATGCACATGTCACATGTTGGCAATTCCCACACCCACCGAACTCACACAAAAACCCCCTCCTCACACCCCCCACGCACATGCCTGTTCTACTTACTGCCCACACTCTCCGAACACACACAAAAGCGGAAACAGGTCCGCGCTGCTCCAGCGGGGGGCCAAGAACGGTCCGGGATCACATCGCGCACACTACGGCCGTCGGCTGCCAGCAATCAAAATGGCGCCGACGGTCCTTTCCCTTACTATGCCACTTGGAGACAACAATGGCGGCAGTAGCCCATGTGACATAGTAAGGGCGAGGGCCCGTCAACGCCATTTTCAGGACTGGCAGCCAGCAGACCTTTGCCCTTACTATGTCAGGAACCTAGCGCTCCCATTACTCCTCCACAGTGACATAGTCAGGTCAAAGGGTGTCGGAGCTATTTTCATTGCTAGCAGCCGACGGCCCGAACCCAAGACTTCGATCCCGAACCGAACACCCGCTCCACCGACTGACTGTTTGCACAGGTATCCGGGGGGCTGCACGGTGGGGGGCCATAGTTATTTTCTTGCGCGCGTGTTCGGGGGGGAGGGGGTGTTACGGTCATTCTGCAACTCTTGCGGGGGGCGGGAGGGTGGGTTACTGTATTTCACCGGGGTGGGAGAGGGGGGATGTGGGGTGCGTATTTAAACACTGCATTTATGGTGGGGTTCTTTTGGGGTGGAAAGATGGAGGGCACACACAATCACAAACACAAAACGTCCCTGATCTCGGAAAGGCACCTAATTAGCCCTCTACAAAACAATTAACTAAATAGAGAGTGCTAACTTGGTTAGCCACTCCCCTATTTTGATACAGAACACGCACAACCTCCCACTGACGGACCACGTTTACCACCACCAATTTCTATTTCGGTGTTTTTTTCTCAATAGGCATCTTAGCTGCTTCTTACAGTCTGGGTCCTCTTACCTAAGAAAGCATACATTTCAGGGGAGGGAGAATGAGGGGAGAGAGTTGGAGTGGGGACAGGGGAGGGAAGAGGGGGGGGGTGAGTGACCAAGGGGGAGGAGGATGAGTGACTGAGGTAAATGAGCAAGGGGAAGGGGGAGGGAGGGTAAAGAACCTGACTCTGCCACTGCAACGCGTGGCCGGGTACCGCTAGCTAGATCTAAAATTGCTCCCTCTCTCGTCAGTTCCTGAACCAATTGCTCCATAAAGCTATCATTTATTCATCCAGGAACGTTTATCTCTCTAGCGTGTCCGATGATGCATTTACCCAGTCAATTTTGGGGTAATTGAAGTTTCCCATCATTACCGCACTACCAATTTGGTTAGCTTCCCTAATTTCTCTTAGCATTTCACTATCAGTCTCACCATCCTGACCAGGTGGACGGTAGTATACCCCTATCACTATAGTCTTCCCCGACACACAAGGGATTTCTACCCATAAAGATTCAATTTTGCATTTAGTCTCATGCAGGATGATTATCCTGTTGGACTCTATGCCATCCCGGACATAAAGCGCCACACCTCCTCCCGAGTGCTCCTGTCTGTCATTGCGATATAATTTGTACCCCGGTATAGCACTGTCCCATTGGTTGTCCTCTTTCCACCATGTCTCTGAGATGCCAATTAAGTCTATGTTATCATTCACTGCTATACATTCTAATTCTCCCATCTTACTTCTTAGACTTCTGGCATTAGCATACAAACATTTCAAAGTTTGTTTTTTGTTTGTATTTTCATTCTGCTTTTTAATTGATAGGGATAAGTTAGAATGTTTTAGCTCAGGTGAGTTTTTAGTTACAGGCACTTGGACTACTTTTCTTATTATTGGAACCTCACTGTCGGGATGCCCTAATTCTAATGCATCATTAGTATCCTTTGAAGATACCTCTCTCTGAACCATGTGCTGCTGAGCGACTGTCGGCTTTCCCCTTTGTTCTAGTTTAAAAGCTGCTCTCTCCTTTTTAAAGGTTAGCGCCTGCAGTCTGGTTCCACCCTGGTTAAGGTGGAGCCCATCCCTTCGGAAGAGACTCCCCCTTCCCCAAAAGGTTCCCCAATTCCTTACAAAACTGAATCCCTCTTTCTTGCACCATCGTCTCATCCACGCATTGAGACTCCGGAGCTCTGCCTGCCTCTGGTGACCTGCACGTAGAACAGGGAGCATTTCAGAGAATGCTACCCTGGAGGTTCTGGATTTAAGCTTTCTACTTAAGAGCCTAAATTTGGCTTCCAGAACCTCCCTCCCACATTTTCCTGTGTGGTTGGTGCCCACATGTACCTCGACAGACGGCTCCTCCCCAGCACTGTCTAAAATCCTATCTAGGTGACGCGTGAGGTCCGCCACCTTCGGACCAGGTAGGCATGTTACCAGGCGATCCTCACGCCCACCAGCCACCCAGCTATCTACATTCCTAATAATCGAATCACCAACTATGATGGCCGACCTAACCCTTCCCTCCTGGGCAGTAGGCCTTGGGGAGATATCCTCAGTGCGAAAGGACAATGCATCACCTGGAGAGCAGGTCCTTGCTACAGGATCCTTTCCTGCTGCACCTGGTTGATGCTCTCCCATCATGAGACCTCCTTCTGCCAAGGCAGCACCAGGGCTGCCAGTCTGAAGTTGGGACTTGGCTACTATGTCCCTGAAGGTTTCATCTATAGACCTTTCTGTCTGCCTCAACTCCTTCCGGTCTGCCACTCTAGCTTCCAGAGATCAGACTCATTCTCTGAGAGCCAGGAGCTCTTTGCATCGCATGCACATATACAACTTCTCACGGGCGGGTAAAAAAATCATACATGTGACACTAGATGCAAAAGACTGGGAAGCCCCCCTCTTGCTGCTGGGCTGCTGCCTTCATCTCAATTTTGTTCAGTTCCTAGTTAAGTTTTAGGTTGCTATGGGAGTAGGAATGTGTCTAACATCCTTTAAATGTATTAGTGAATTCACTATATGTCTGGTAGTGGCCTACAAGGGACTGATCAAACTGTCAATAAAGTTTTTGTTTTGTTTTGGGGTTTTTTTTTTGTGAAAGTGGCACCTGCCTATAAATTAAAGGATGAGCTAGGGGTGGTGGGCGAGGGGTGGGACGGTTGGGAAATACAGTCTAACTTCATTTAGCCAGCCAGAGTGACTTTATTGCTCTTTTGACTATCAATTGTTGGTACCTAATCAAACCAAATCACACTTCCTCAACACCTTTCCAAGGTGAGTAACTGAACTGAACTTTTCAACCTTTTTACCATAGTACACAGCATCTCTTCTCTCCATCCCACCCTCTTCCCTGCCCATAGTGCCCAGCATTACTTCTCTCTCCCACCCGCTTCCCTGCCCATAGTGCCCAGCATCTCTACTCTCCCCACCACTCTCTTCCCTGTCCATAGTGCCCAGCATCTCTTCTCTCCCCACCACTCTCTTCCCTGTCCATTGTGCCCAGTAGCTCTTTTCTCCCCCCCCAACCACTTCCCTGTCCATAGTGCTCAGCATCTCTTCTCTCCCCCCAACCACTTCCCTGTCTATAGTGCCCAGCATCTCTTCTCTCTCCCACCCGCTTCCCTGCCCATAGTGCCCAGCATCTCTACTCTCCCCACCACTCTCTTCCCTGTCCATAGTGCCCAGCATCTCTTCTCTCCCCACCACTCTCTTCCCTGTCCATTGTGCCCAGTAGCTCTTTTCTCCCCCCCAACCACTTCCCTGTCCATAGTGCTCAGCATCTCTTCTCTCCCCCCAACCACTTCCCTGTCTATAGTGCCCAGCATCTCTTCTCTCTCCCACCCGCTTCCCTGCCGATAGTGCCCAGCATCTCTTCTCTCCCTCCCAACCTCTTCCCTGCCCATAGTGCCCAGCATCTCCTCTCCCTCCCACCCTCTTCCCTGCCCATATTGCCCAGCATCTCTTCTCTCCCCCCACCCTTTTTCCCTGCCCCTAGTGCCAGCATCTCTTCTCTCCCCCACCCTCTTCCCTGCCCATAGTGCCAGCATCTCTTCTCCCTCCCACCCGCTTCCCTGCCCATAGTGCCCAGCATCTCTTCTCTCTCCACCACTCTATTCCCTGTCCATAGTGCCCAGTATCTCCTCTCCCTCCCACCCTCTTCCCTGCCCATAGTGCCCAGCATCTCTTCTCTCCCCTCACCCTCTTCCTTCCCATAGTGCCCAGCAGCTCTTCTCTCCCTCCCACCCTCTTCCCTGCCCATAGTACCCAGCATCTCTTCTCTCCTCCCACCCTCTTCCCTGCCCATAGTGCCCAGCATCTCTTCTCCCTCCCACCCGCTTCCCTGCCCATAGTGCCCAGCATCTCTTCTCTCTCCACCACTCTATTCCCTGTCCATAGTGCCCAGCATCTCCTCTCCCTCCCACCCTCTTCCCTGCCCATATTGCCCAGCATCTCTTCTCTCCCCCCACCCTTTTCCCTGCCCCTAGTGCCCAGCATCTCTTCTCTCCCTCCCACCCTCTTCCCTGCCCCTAGTGCCCAGCATCTCTTCTCTCCCCCCACCCTCTTCCCTGCCCATAGTGCCCACCCTCTCCTCTCCCTCCCACCCTCTTCCCTGCCCATAATGCCCAGCATCTCTTCTCTCTCCACCACTCTATTCCCTGTCCATAGTGCCCAGCATCTCTTCTCTCCCCCCCCTTCCCTGCCCCATAGTGCCCAGCATCTCCTCTCCCCCCACCCTCTTCCCTGCCCATATTGCCCAGCAACTCTTCTCTCCCCCCACCCTCTTCCCTGTCCATTGTGCCCAGCAACTCCTCTCCACCACCCTCTTCCCTGCCCATGGTGCCCAGCATCTCTTCTCTCCCCCCCCACCCCCAAACACCCCCCACTCTATACCCCCCCACTTCCCTGCCCCTAGTGCCCAGCATCTCTTCCCTACCCCCGCCCCCAGCATTCTCCTCTCTTCCCTCCCCTTTATGCCCAACCTAGCAGCATCACCCCAATCTCTGCAACTTTTCTACAGAATCAGCATCCTGTCTTTCTACCCTCTCACATCTGCCAGCACCCTCTCTCTCCATCCTGATAACCCCTTTTTCTCTCTCCACTCCCACCCACTCCACACCTTCTACTTTCACTACCTCACCACCTGCCTCTACCCCCACACATTCAGCACCTTCTGCTTTCACTACGTCACCACTTGCTCAGCGCACTCTCAATCTGCAGCTCCCACCCACTCAGCACTCTCTCTCGCCACACCCACTCACCCTGTGTACTCTAGCCACCCCACTATCCACCTTGTCTCTATCTCTAACCCCCACCCATCCACATTCTCTCCCCACTCCCTGCTCCCAGAACCTTTTCTCTCTTCCCCTGCCCTGTCGTCTCCAACACCGACCCAGTGTTTATTTCTCTCTCTCTCTCTCTCTTTCTCCCTTTCTAATACAGCAGTTCCAGCCTCCTCCTGCATTCGTTTGCCACTGGCAGGATGCGTTCTGCCAGCAGCCCCACTCCCGGGTTCTGCCAGTGGCTCTGCGCCCGGATCTCTTCCGTTTCATTGGCTTCTGGCAAGATGGGCTGCACCAGTGCCCCTGAACCTGCTCTTCCACTACTGGCAGGATTTTCAGGATGGGCTCCACCAGGCAGCAGCAGCCCCGGACCTCACGCTGCTGAAAGTTTGCCAAAGCACCAGCCCTGGTACAAAGTACTACGTCAGTCACCTAGCCTGCCTTGGAAAAATATATATTATCATTTTATAGACAGATTGATCCAAAGAGACATCAAATCATCGTTCCCAATCTCAGTTGAAGAATTCATAATATTTGAGAGACCTAACTTTCACAATATTGTCCTTTTTATTTAAAAAAAAACCGTCTTTAGAGTTAGATCCCTAAGGAATTTAAATAGATTAACTTTAAATAATTGTAAATGATTCATATTGACTGAAGGTAGAAAAGATAACCCCTGCTGAAGAAACTAAATCTGTTCCCTAGTCAGTGCATAATCTAGAGGAACGGCTCCAGCACTGTTTGTTTTTATTGATTCATTGAAGTTTGCATTTGTCAGTGCTCTGTGATATTAGTTTTTTACATTTTAGAAACATGAGGCAAAGAAAGGTCCTGTGACCAGTGGTGGCACTATACATAGTGCTGGATTACCCAGTAAGCACTGTGGGCACATGCCCGAGCCCCTCAAGCCTAAGTCTTGGTGCCTAGA
The DNA here is from genome assembly GCF_901001135.1 of Rhinatrema bivittatum. Taxonomy (NCBI): domain Eukaryota; kingdom Metazoa; phylum Chordata; class Amphibia; order Gymnophiona; family Rhinatrematidae; genus Rhinatrema; species Rhinatrema bivittatum. The sequence continues at coordinate 47,699,912 of NC_042622.1, forward strand.
GGCCCCAGAGGGTCTTAATCCTTCACCAACTATACAAGAACTATTAGGGGGGGTCTGGGGAAGCTAACTGAACTATTTAATTTGCTGTGTTCTTTTGTAATAGGCAGTGGTTACACACGTACCCCCTAGTGTAGTGATATTCACTTCTGGTCCTCAAGGGCCACAAACTGGTTGGGTTTTCAGGATATCCCTAATGAATTGCACAGTTTTGTGATTCTTGGAGACTGTCAGTGGATACCACTTTCTTAGTACATAAGAGACTCAGCTGCACCTGTTTTCGGAGGAATCAAGACCTTGCCATACAGGCCACTTCCTCCTCCTTGGCTGTCAGTGCCTGATGATGTCATTCAGGCGCCAGCAGTTGATGAGGAAGTGGCACTACAAGGCTTGCGATCCTCCCATTTTGTTAGGGATCAGGAAGGAAAGTGAGGGATTGTGGCAATGCTGGGGGGAAGAAGGGTTAGCAAGAAATTTCATGTGCCATCCTACCTGCCACCAATGAAGACTTCTTTTTCCGTTGCCAGAGGAATGTTTCGGGGGGGGACATGGTGCCCCCAACATTTATGATCCCCACTATTATTCCTTCTTCCCTTCTCCCACCCCTTGCAGCCTCTAGTGCTACAGTTAGACCCCTTCAGATCTCCTCCCCTCTCCCCCACCAGCTTTGCCACTCACCCCCCATCCCTTACCGTTTCCCCACCAACCTTGGCCACTCAGCCTTGCATAGTCTCTCACTCTTCTACTCCAGCCTCTCTCTTTCTCTTGCTCCTAACCAGTAGCCCTCCAGGCTTCCCCTCAATCTCATAACCTTTCCACCTTCCAGCCTCTCTCTCTCTTTCTCTCTCTCTCTCTTAATTTCTATCCATCCTGCCTCTCTCTCTCCTAATCGTTCCCCCATTCAGCCTTTCTGTCTCTCTTCCCTAACCTTCTAGCCTTTCTCTCCTGAGCACACTTGAAAAGAGCAGCACCTCCTGCACATCTGCTCTGCCTCTTCTTGCTAGTTTGCGGAGTCGTCCCACACGCAGTGACTCCTGTTGCATGAGCAATGTTATCTCCTGTTCTCGCATGAACCAGCGCTTCTCACAACGCTCAGCAGCTTTTGCTACACTTGCTGGCTGCGTAGAAAGCAGCTCTTCCTCCTACCTCAGCTGTCTGCGAGCAGTGCAGGTCAAATTCTTGAAGGAAAATGGTAAATCCTTCACGGGTGGCGAGTTCTGCACCAGATCTGCAATTCAGAGTAGTGCAATGACAAGGTCCATTTCAAAGGGGCTGAATGTTGAACTTTCGAACTTAGGCTCTTAAATTGGCCCTTTTGAAAATTTACTAGAGGTGAGTCTCTAAATTTAGGAGTCTTAAAGTAGGCAGCTTTGAGGGTGGATTTAGGGCGGGAAAACAAAGGAGCTTAGCGCTGATTTTCAGCACTAGGGCACCTAACTTAGGGGGTTGGTTTTCCAAATTGAGTTAGGGCCTTATCGATAATGCCATTACGCGTGCAATAAATAACATTGCGAGATGCGTATGCAGATTTTAAAAAGTTAGTTGCATGGGAGGAGTTTGGGAGGGGTAAATGAAAATAAGGGGTGCTTAACATTGCGGCCAAAACGGGATTTGTTATATTTATCGCAAATCCCATTTTAGAGAGTGGGGGGTAGGGGAGAGGGTAGAGAGAGCAGTTTTGGAAGGCTCACATATTAGTCAACCTTTCATGCCACTGTAAGAGGGGCCATTCTGAATATTTTATGTGATTTCGAGTGATGAAAAGTACACAAAGATGAGATTTGAACATTGTACTCTCGACCTAGCTTGATTGCAGCTAGGTTAGAGAGTACATCAAGCTAGGTCAAGAGTACATTGTACAAATCTCATCCTTTTTATACCTTTCATCACTCCAAATCACATAAAATCTTCACTGATGTCTACTGTCCTGTTTATACCTCTAATTGTGCATGTAAAACTGCCCCCCAAAACCTCGGCCACCACCAGAACTTCACCCCGAGTTACTAATTGCCCCCCTTACAGTGGTATAAATAATTTACATATATGAGACTCTTATAAAGAGTCTCTCGCTCTCTCCCTCTCTGTCTCTCATTGGCAGGCAACTATTTTTCACCAATCTAGGGTCCCCTAATTCTAAGCAAATGTATAGCAGGCTTAAATGTATATGAATTTTCAGCTCCAGACTTGGGCTCCTGTATTCATCTGAAAATAGGACTTAATTTTGGTTTGCCTATATTTAGAGACTCAGTTTTGTTTGAATATCAGCCTTTATATGTATAAACTGAGGCAGAGAATGGAAATGAAATAAATGGGTTGGCTTTATTATTACACCTAAAATTCATATATCTACTTGGGGTAGCCTGCATGGAGTGGCAGTCGCTACTACCCTTAACAGAAGGCTTGGGGGTAGCCTTGCATGGAACGACAGTCACTACTACCCTTAACAGAAGGCTTGGGGTAGCCTGCATGGAACGGCAGTCACTACTACCCTTAACAGAAGGCCTTGGGGGTAGCCTGCATGGAATGGCAGTCGCTACTACCCTTAACAGAAGGCTTGGGGGTAGCCTGCATGGAACGGCAGTCGCTACTACCCTTAACAGAAGGCTTGGGGGTAGCCTGCATGGAACGGCAGTCGCTACTACCCATAACAGAAGGCTTGGGGGTAGCCTGCATGGAACGACAGTCGCTACTACCCTTAACAGAAGGTTTGGGGGTAGCCTGCATGGAGCGACAGTCGCTACTACCCTTAACAGAAGGCTTGGGGGTAGCCTGCATGGAGCGACAGTCGCTACTTCCCTTAACAGAAGGCTTAGGGGTAGCCTGCATGGAGCGACAGTCGCTACTTCCCTTAACAGAAGGCTTGGGGGTAGCCTGCATGGAGCAGCAGTCGCTACTTCCCTTAACAGAAGGCTTGGGGATAGCCTGCATGGAGCGACAGTTGCTACTACCCTAAGGCTTGGGGTAGCCTGCATGGAACGGCAGTCGCTACTACCCTTAACAGAAGGCTTGGAGGTAGCCTGCATGAAGCAACAGTCGCTACTTCCCTTAACAGAAGGCTTGGGGGTAGCCTGCATGAAGCGACAGTCGCTACTTCCCTTAACAGAAGGCTTGGGGGTAGCCTGCATGGAGCGACAGTCGCTACTTCCCTTAACAGAAGGCTTGGGGGTAGCCTGCATGGAGCAACAGTCGCTACTTCCCTTAACAGAAGGCTTGGAGGTAGCCTGCGTGAAGCGACAGTCGCTACTATCCTTAACAGAAGGCTTGGGGGTAGGCTGCATGGAGTGACAGTCGCTACTTCCCTTAACAGAGGGCTTGGGGGTAGCCTGCATGGAGTGACAGTCACTACTTCCCTTAACAGAAGGCTTGGGGGTAGCCTGCATGGAGCAACAGTCACTACTTCCCTTAACAGAAGGCTTGGAGGTAGCCTGCGTGAAGCGACAGTCGCTACTATCCTTAACAGAAGGCTTGGGGGTAGGCTGCATGGAGTGACAGTCGCTACTTCCCTTAACAGAGGGCTTGGGGGTAGCCTGCATGGAGTGACAGTCGCTACTTCCCTTAACAGAAGGCTTGGGGGTAGCCTGCATGAAGAGGTATATTTTTAAAAAAATAAACCTTGCTGGGTAGACTGGGCGGACCATTTTGGTCTGCCATCATTCACTATTTAATATGTTAAGTGTATGTTGCATGTATGCATGTTTCCTTATAACTCAAGAATGGCCAACCCTATTTGCTCTAAACTTACCAAAATTACTGAACACCATCTGAAGAAAATTATAGGTGGGTTATTTTTGATGACTCCTGTTGGGAGATTCCATTGACTGGGATTACTTTGCTTTTCAAATAACAAATTGATACTACTGAGGTCTTTGAAAATTAACCATATTTTGTCACCAAAACGTGCCTACAGGAAGTTCTTTGAAGATAAATATGGTAATTACAAAAATAACAACCTGGAAGAAGAACAGTTACTTCAGCTCCTACATATATTAAGACAGTTGGCACCTGCCTGCAGAGTATTGGGGCAGGGTGGATGGGGAGGAATGGAGACCTTCCCATGGCTCCTCTAGGTGGGGAGAGAGGTAGCTCCTGAGAGGCAAGCAGAATATCCATGGCTCCTCTGGGCCAAACAGGCAGGTCTTCCCACAGCTGCTTGGGGTCGGGTGCAGAGACAGGCAGGACCTTCCTGCTGCTCCTTGGTATGGCGGCAGGCCTTTGCGTGGCCCCCTCATTTTAGGGCAGATTTTCAAAGGGGTATGCGCGTATGTCCCGGGGCTTTCCTGGCAGGGCGTGTTGGGAGCGTGTCGGGGGGGGCATGTCGTGGCAGCGTGTCATCTGGGGGCGGGGCCGCAGGTGTGGTTCCGGCCCGGGGGCGTTTCGGGGGCGTGGCCAAGGCCTCCAAAATTGCTCCCGGGCGCGCGAGTTACGCCTACCTTGGGCAGGCGTAACTTTTCAAACAAAGGTAGGGGGGTTTAGATAGGGCTGGGGGGGTGGGTTAGGTAGGGGAAGGGAGGGGAAAGTGCAGGGGGGTGGAAGGAAAGTTCCCTCCGAGACTGCTTTGATTTCAGAGCGGCCTCGGAGGGAACGGAGGCAGGCTCCGCGGCTCGGCGCAGTATCTATTAAAATCCGGCATACTGTTGTTTGCGCCGGTCGCGCGAACAAAAGTACACACGGGCGTACTTTTTTAAAATCTGCCCCTTTGTATGCAAGAGGCTTCATGCATTTAAGCAAAAATGTTACCTTTCTGGATCTAAAACACATTATAAGTGATCGATATTTGTTCACGTTGGTTATACATGAATGATTTCAGCCTTTGGGACATTTGAGGTGTCCTCTAACCTGGGTGAAGAACGGCTGTTTCTGCTAAATACACATCAAAAGAAAAAGCAATACCAGAATCTTCTGGAAACCTACCACCCACTCGTGCTGTGCTGTTATGAATGGTCTAATTGTAGTGCTATACTTTGTGGCAGATTAAGTACTGCTGCATTTTACAACAGTTAAGGCAAATCGTCCAGGCAGGCTGCCAGCTGGTGCAGCAATGGAACTGATCCAAATCAGAACAGGTTTCAAGTGAAACACAAAAATAACAAAACAAAAGAAAACACGGAAAACCGCAATGCTCATCCAGGGCCATGAAAAAATCACCTAGAATAATTTCAATCATAGCTGTTGCATTGTTATTCCATTGCTGTTGTGGTCTCTTGCCTACTCACAACTCAGGAAGACCTTGATAAGGGGATCGCAATTTGCTGGGCACACAGCACTAGTGGATTGTTTGAGGGGCACCAGCCCCTCAAACAATCTGACTGTAGCATACTACAGTCAGATTCCCTATCATTTGTATTGGTTACTTTTTGCATACTAATTAGAAAGTTATTTTAAAACAATGGTGGGCAGGCGTAGTGGCTCTGAGGCAGTGCTGCATACTGTTATGCAGAGGGTCCCCGATTCATTCCCTGGATTGGGCCTGATCTGTACCCCGGGTCAAATGGGGCTAGGGATGCTGCAAAGGCAGCATTTGCAATCCCTGAGGGTCGGGAGTCCTGGTCATTCTTGAGGTTGACACCTGGTGGCTGGATTTAGAACCTATGCTACAGGATACCAGAAGGAGCCCTGGTGCATGGCTCTTGGCTTCAGCACTGTCGGCGGGAGACTGGGCCAACAAAAATAGCGGGGAAACCCCTGGTAATTCTGAATGAGTCTACTGATGCCAGAATTGCAGCACTGGTTCTGATTAAAGACAAGGAACAACTGGGCCAAAAAAAAAAAAAGTAATAGTATGATCAAGGTTATAAACTCACATTATTGAGCTTACTAGACATTAAACTCCTGAAGCATTGACAGGAAGTGGTGTGAGGACACAGCTCTGTAACAATATGTCATGCAGCGTAGGTACAGAATTATTAGGAGGTGAAACTGAAAGAAGCTGCTCAGACAGAACGTGAAGGCCTGTCATAAGTTAAGGATCTGGCATGCACTGAAGAGGACATTTAGAAAGTGTCATAAGTACAGCACAGAAGCAGTTCCATCGCTTCAAGCCAAGCCTTGTCAGAACAAGGCACTTTTGTATCTCAGAAGAAAAGACTAGTTTGCTCCTCTCCTTGGAATGTGGGAAACCGGAAAAAAAGAAGGAATATCTAGCCAGGCCTTCCAGGGCCTAGCAGAACTGAGGCTAATTACTGCAGGATGGGTTAGGAAAAAATATCTGGTTCATGTCACGGCTTTCTTGTTTTAAGCTCTATAACAGGCATAGGCAATTCTGCGCCTGGAATACCACAAACAGGGCTGGTTTTCAGGACATCCACAACGAATGCCAGGGGATCTGACTGTAATTTTAAAACAACATATCAATGAAGCATTGGCTATGGCTTTGCAAAAATCTTGGATTATTTCTAGGGAATACCAGTTTCTTCAGGTCGAATTCCCTATAGTACTGGTTATCTATGTTCTCCCCATAATTCACAAGACTCTTAACAACCCTCCCGGCTGCCCCATAATTTTAGCCAAGGGTTCTTACTGGAGCCCCTGTCTGTTTTCATCGATAAATTTTTGTGACCATTCGTTTCCTTTCTACCTTCCTATATACAAGACTCATCAGAAGTTATTAATCTGTTGGAATAATATTCTGGACCATTTGAGAATCGTTGTCTGGCTACAGTTGACATAGTTTCTCTTTACACTAAAGCCCCCCAGGATGCAGCTTTAGGCATGATAATGGACATTTTGTAATTGAGATATACCCATGACCAAATTTACAAACAAATTAAAGGAGTAGCTATAGGGGCCACCGAAGTGGTGAATCTTTACATGAGTCATTTCAAAAGGGTTTGGTTATCTCAACGTCCATAGAAGTCTTTCATCTCATTACGGAGGCGTTTTATAGACAACATTCTAGTTTTGTGGACTGGAGGTAAAACTTTGTTTCCAGAGCTTATGAAGTGGTTAAATCAATGTGACTGCAATTTTCCATTCACTTTCTTTATTAGTGACTCCCCTTGTCTTCCTTTTTTGGATACTGATATTAGGCTCATGAACAACTCTTTTGAATTTGCTATTTATAAGAAGCCCACAGATAGGAACACTGGGTTGCAATATCCCAGCTGCCACCCACAAGAATTACGTGACAAGTTGCCGATTTTTACAGCTTAGGCATCTGTGCTCAGCTGTCACGGAGTGTGAATCCATGGTCTGTGGTGTGGTTGGTACTACCCAGCGTGTGGGCACAGGCTGGGTCCATGCTGACGGCAGGCAGACACGCTACTTGCTGGAACTGAGAACTATTACCAGCCTCTCCCCCCCCCCCACAGGTTGAGCCCTTGGATTCTGAAGGCCGGCAGGGCGGAGTCGCATGTCCACAGCAGGAAGGGTGATCCAAGGGTCAGGACAGGCAGCAGTTGAAAGTGTGGGTATCCAGGCAGGGATTGAGGCAGGCAGCGATCAGGCAGAGCCAGAATCCAGGCAAGGGTCAAGGCAATGAGAGAACAGTCAGAGGGACAAGGAGAACAGAGGGCAGGGCCAAGGGTGAACAGGGGCAAGGCAAGGAACTGGGACAGCAAGGCAAGGACGGGAACAAGGCAGGCAGGAACTGGAATGAAGCAAGGGGTAGGCAGACAGGTACTGGAAAGAGGCAAGGGGTAGGCAGACAGGTACTGGAACAAAGTGAGAAGCGAGCCAGGCAGGTACTGGAAAGAGGCAAGAGGTAGGCAGACAGGTACTGGAACAAAGTGAGAAGCGAGCCAGGCAGGTACTGGAAAGAGGCAAGCAGCAAGGGAAGCAGGAGGAGCTGTTGCTGAGGCATCATCTGGAGGCAACACTGGTATTTAAATCCCCGGGCAAACTGACGTCATCCACAGGTGCCGCAGAGCTGTCTCCCAGTGTAGGCCCTTTAAACAGGGAAGTTGCAAGCGTGCGCACATGCATAAGGACAGGCCATGATCTTCAGCTAGAAAAACAATGTCTTATTTATTCTTCGTTTAATATAACTTTTTAGTTATCCCCCTTTTATTTGATCCAAGTTCTAAGCCCTGTCCAATGTAATTGCATTCTTACATGCTTGTTACCGTTACAATGTAAACCGAGATGATATGTAATTTTTTACATGAATCCCGGTATATACAAATGTTAAATAAAATAAATAAATAAATAATGGCAGAGTCGGCATCTGCATCAGAGGAAACTGCATCTAGGGTCCAGGCCTAGCTGGAGGTAAGGGATGCCGGCCATGGGATGGGCAGACACCGCAGCCAGTGCCACATGACCAACTATGATCAAGTTTAAGAAGAAAGCAGCAGAGATGCATGCGGGTTTTGTCCAAAGAGGTCTATTTATTTATTTTCAATCATTTATATTCCACTTCTTTACCAAATTCTGTATAAAGCAGATCACAACATAATTAAACATCCATTTTATAAAATACAAATTTAAAAATCCAGTATATTAACAAAACCCTTGAACTGTTAATAGGGAAGCTTATAAGAGAGCTAAGTGGGCAAATTGCAATTTGTTATTTTGTCCCCGAGTGCATCAACTCCAATCACTTTTGGTTTCTGTGTTACCCTACTCCCCAAAGATTTTTCGGGTCCAACAAAGCATTTGCAAAATATTGGTGGGTTTTACAACGTCACATAAGAACATAAGAAAATGCCATACTGGGTCAGACCAAGGGTCCATCAAGCCCAGCATCCTGTTTCCAACAGTGGCCAATCCAGGCCATAAGAACCTGGCAAGTACCCAAAAACTAAGTCTATTCCATGTTACCATTGCTAATGTCAGTGGCTATTCTCTAAGTGAACATGGTCACTCTGGCCTTCTTGCTCCCGCCTAGCCTTTCAGCCCTGTCCTGTGGCCTCCTCAGCCTTCCAGCCTGGTCTTGCCACCTCCTCAGCCTTCCAGCCCTGTCCTCTGGCAGCCTCAGCTTTCTTTCCTTGACTTGCGGCCTTCGGGCCTTCTAGGCTCACCTAGCTCTGCCTTGTGGCCTGCTTAGGCCTTGTCTGTTCTACCTTGTTTTGTCTTAGGATTCTTGCTGTACCTTAGTTCCTTGTTTCATGCATTTGTATTCCTTGTTCAGTTCCTGTGGTCCAGCCCTAGTCATAGCTTTTCTAGCCTTAGTCCTGTCCTTCCCATCCTTGATGCCCCAGGCCTTGTCTCCAGTTATAGGCCTGTTTTCAGTCCTAGGCCTTGTTTCCAAACACAGCCCTGTCTTCAGTTCCAGGCCTTGAATCCACTTCCAGCCCTTATCTCCAGTCCTGCCTACCTCCAAGCTCAACCATCTCTCCTGCTCCAGCCCTTGGCTCCAGCTCCACCTGTCTTCAGTATCAGCCCTGTCTCCAGCTCCAGGCCATGCCTCTAGTACCAGCTGTGTTTCCAATTCCAGGCCTTCTCTCCTGTTCCAACTAAGTCCTGCCAGCCACCAGAACTTGAGGGCTCAACCCGAGGGGGAAGTGGCTGGTCCGGGCAGAAGATCTAGTCTGGCCTTGTCCTAGAGTCTGGCCCTGCTCCTGCTGGGGGAAATCCCACACTCAGCCTGCTCATGGCATATGGAGATGGGCATGGATCACTTTGGCTTGCTCTCCCAATTTGCAATTGGAAAGATATTCATCTCACCAAATTTCATACAAGTCCCATCATTAAATGGATCCGCAGTTTAAATATCAATTTTCATTTGCTATTAAGGAGATACTCATCTTAATATATCAAGTCAAAGTCCTGAGTCCCGACACGATCGTGTTTCGAACCAACAGGTCCTGCTTCCTCCGTTCCATCAGCAAAATTTCCAAACAGCCATATCGTATCTCCTTAATTGCAAATGAAAACTGATATTTAAACTGCGGATCCATTTAATGATGGGACTTGTATGAAATATAGTGAGATGAATATCTTTCCAATTGCAAATGAATTTTGTGTTTAAATTGAGCACTCATCCTATGACATGTGAAACATGATATTGTAGTTTGTCAGCATACAGCAAGATTTTTGCATATATTTTAACAAAAATTAAAAAAAACAACAAAATAAGTTGGAGTTGAAAATAACGTAAAGTGACCTATTACCAATTTTGCGTTTGATTGATATACAAACTCTGTGAGTTTGGGTCCCACATCAAACTATAAAATCATATACTACTTAGGGCAGTTTTTATGATTTATAAACAATCCCTCCATATAGCAAGTAAGCATGAGCCATGGCTTGAAACTTACTCTAGAATTCAGTTGGACAGTGCAGAAGTAGTTTGCGGGATCTTATAACAAGGCAAAATTTATGCCAGTGTGTCTTTTTTTCCTAACAATTAATCTGCTGAAGGGCTAGAAAAGCTAAGGTTTTATTCTGAAGCAAGTGGTAGTAAAACAAGAGAGAAAGGATGGAAGTCTATTAAAAACTTCAGAGTCGCACAGGCATCCGATCGGCAGCAATGTCCTTAGGTTGTCACCTATACATAGGAGGCACAAGATCTCTAGCACCTTCTCCCCACTCCCTGGCTCAATCTCCCCTACCCCCTCCTAACAGCAGGAGGCGAACAATGTTTCTTAACTGCATCTGCCTCCTCCTCTGCCTCTGAAGTCTGGACACCTGCTGACAGTAGGTCCTGGAGAGCAAGCCAAAGTGATCCATGCCCATCTCCATATGCCATGAGCAGGCTGAGTGTGGGATTTCCCCCAGCAGGAGCAGGGCCAGACTCTAGGACAAGGCCAGACTAGATCTTCTGCCCGGACCAGCCACTTCCCCCTCGGGTTGAGCCCTCAAGTTCTGGTGGCTGGCAGGACTTAGTTGGAACAGGAGAGAAGGCCTGGAATTGGAAACACAGCTGGTACTAGAGGCATGGCCTGGAGCTGGAGACAGGGCTGATACTGAAGACAGGTGGAGCTGGAGCCAAGGGCTGGAGCAGGAGAGATGGTTGAGCTTGGAGGTAGGCAGGACTGGAGATAAGGGCTGGAAGTGGATTCAGTGCTGACAGTAGGTCAGTCACACAAGACCACAGGGCCCTTGCATGACTCAGATTTCAGAATGAAGCTGTTGCATTTGGAAGTCTGCAGACTGCTCCGCGAACTACTGCATTCACCTTCCCAGGCCAGGTCGGCCTCATGCCTCTCATGTGTTGAAACGATGCCAGCCAGCCACGCAACAGGACACTGCTTTCCAACGCAGTGAGATGCTGCCAGCAGGACGCCACCGATTGCAACGCACCATGCATCACTGCCCCTGCATTTAAAGGGACCCCGACAGGAAAGTCCCCACGAACCCTAGAGATGACATCGTTGGAGCTGCCCTATGTAAGGGCAGCTCCCCGGAAGCAACCCACCTCAGCAACAGGTCCAGCTACTAAGCGTAGTGCGTGTTGCTCCCCAATCTTCATCCTCAGCATGTTTCAGTCTTCTTCAGCCTGTTCCAATATTTGTCCTCACCTGCCGATCTATTTCTGCTTTGTCTGTCTACCTCAGCTCTATCCAGCTCTCTTCTTCTCCCTCAGATGGATACTTGGTTTGACCTCTGCTTGGACTCTGTATATACGTGATCGCTGCCTGCCCTTGACCTCTGCCTGGACTCTGGATACGCTCGACTGCTGCCTGCCCTTGACCCTTGCCCAGACCTTGACCCATCTACTCGCTGCCTGCCTATGTCCTTCACCTGACCTCGGACTACATATCCAGTCATCAGCAGAAAACCTCATCTAAGTCCTGCCAGCCCCAGCACCCAAAGGCTCAACCCTAGGTGAACATGGGCTGGTACAGGTGAAGGATCTGATCAGTCTCTGCTTTGCCTAGTTCCACCTCATGATGGCAAGAACCTGCAGGGCTCCTCCCTGTAGGTAGAGCCAATGTCACTGCAGCCCAAGGTCCAAAGACACAACAGAAGCCAGCAGAGGAGGCAGGCAGACACACAAGAAGAGGTACTGCTCTCCTCTTGCCAGCGGGAGGAGTGAGGGGAAAGAGGCCACACCACCCCTAGGCACATGTCTACTTTGCCTAATAGGAAATCTGGCCCTGTACATATAACACATTATATATTTATTTAAGGGTGCAGCCTTGGCTGGATTCAGAGTCTGGCATCCTGTTTCCTGTGTACTGCTTCCTGATTCTGTGTCTATGCCTGTCATGTTGCCTGTTTCTGGACTGGCTCGGCAGGAATCCAGCACCTAGTGCTCATGGTATTTCAGGTTTTCCCTGATCTGTGCTCTTGGCTGGCTCATTATTCTGGTTTGCTCCTATAACCTCATCTGATCCTGACCTTGCCTTGCCCGTCTCTAGCCTGCCTGCTTGGATTTCCTGGTTGATACTTTGCTCTTGTGTTTAGACTGTTTTTACTGTAAGGATTTGATAAGTTGTCAGATGTTCTGTGAGAGCCCACCAATACTTGTAACCTGTTCCTGATCTTATCTCCATTTTTTTGTCAGCCATAAACTCCCCAAACAGGGTTCCCATGCCTCAGCTGCCTATGACTCCGCTGGAGGTCCTGACAATCTATTAGACAATAACTTATAAATAGCATTATACAAGATATACATACAGCATCTCAGCCAGATGTAGTAAAGGGTTTTCCCATGTTGTATCTATGGGAAAAACCCTTTAGCACATCTGGCCCACAGCACCTCGGAAACTTATACAGCCATCTTTAGAATGAATGCCAGTCACTCATTTCAGTGCTAGGACTTTGCTGTAGATCAGTTTTGGAAATCTGGTTCCTAATCACAGTTAGTAATTCATTTGTTGTTTCAGTGATTATCAATTAAGCACTCCGTGCTAATCAAACCAAATGCTGTCCCTGGCATCTAGAAATATGTTTTCCATAACTGAGCCAGAGCACATTCTGCAATTTTATGTGCACAAGCTAGTTCAACCAAGTTATATAAAGAAAAAAAATCTGTTTGACTAAACTGGTTAAACAATAACTTTTCGTGGTTGCAGCAGAATGAGCAGAGGAATGTGATGCCTTACATCAGTGGCTCCCAACCCATGGTCCATGAGGCCATCACGGGAAACAAGAAAGAAGATAAGTTTCCGAGGCGCCACTCTTGGGGGAATCAGCAGCGGTGGCCTGGTGTGAGCCACAAAATCAGCAATTAGGTGAGAGAAAGAAATAAGGGATGGATGGAGTAGAGAAGAGACAGCAATGTGTGGTGGAGTGGTGGTGGGGACAGGCTGGAATAGTTCCCCAAACCTTTGGAGGTTAAAAAGGAGTCCACATACCAAAAAGATTGGGGAGCCCTGCTTTAGCTACAACAAATGTTCTAAAGATTTCTTTTATCTGTGAACAGAACCGGGGACTTTGGAAGCTGCAATAATCCTTAATCTTAAGTGTCGAGCCTCCAATTATATATAAAAAGCAGTCGCTTTGTTTGCGGGATGTTTGACAATGTCCGTGCTGCTGTCTGCGCAGGCATGGAGGCCAGGCCCCACCAGCCGAAGAACACACACTGCGGTGGTAGTGCCTGGCATGGCTGGCGGGGAGCCCAGCCCCCACCCAGCTGCCAGGACTGAGGTGGGGGCAGGGGAGGAAGCATGGAAGGACGGGGGAATGAGAGTGGGGATTGCAAGAAGGAGTGGGCCCATTCTCTCTCTCATACCCACACAGCCCCCAAGGCTCCCTGCACCCACAGACGCCACTCACCAACGCAATCCCGACAACCACTAAGCCCTAGCTGAGGGCTCTGTAAAGAGCCTGTAGTGGAGGGAGTTTACACCTAGCCAGCCATTTCTCTGATGGGGTTTCCCACCAGTTATTTATATTTGCAATCTGTTGGCTTCCTTTTGTGCAACTCTAGCAGGTGGCTTGTGTGGTTGAAGTGCATTTAAATAGCAGATTGGGGCGGGGTTACTTTTTACTTGTAGCCTCTGCTATCCTATACCTACACCCACTCACCGCCCCACTTCTGGTTTTTATGATTTCAAATCTTCAAAGGACAGAGGCCTGACTTTTTGAAACTTGACTCAGATCAAGTAGTTAGGAAAAGGAGGTTTGGAAAAGTTGGGCTTAAAAAGAAAATATATTTTGCCTAGAAATACAATGTTAAGTTACCATGGGCATGGGGACTTTTGAGCGCTGCTCTCCCTGCGATGAGTGTAGGTTAGCAGGGGTGGGGGGAAGAAGGAGCAGCATGGATTTTCTTCCTTCTCTTTTCTCCCCTCCCCCTCCATAGACCTTCCTTCTCCTCCACTCCCTCCTCCATTTTCCTTAACTTTTTAATGCGTGATACCAATCACCACTCCCTCCTCACATCCCATAGCATTCACCGCCTCTCATGCTACCTGCCCCTCCTCCACCACCTGTATTAGCCTTCTCTTCACTTCCTTCCAGCATTCGTCTCCATCCCCACCTCCCCCAACATTCCCCCACTCTTTCACAAAATGATTGTACATTCCTACCTTATAAACAGCAGGGGAGATGAGGGGAGAAGGTATGAGCCACACAGAGGGAAGACAAAGCAAGGTGAAATATCTGGAAGGCTGTCAGCAATGTTCACAGTCTTTGGGTAATACAATTCTAGACATGCTAGCCCTCATGGCTGAGGGAGATCTGGATATTGTTGCTATCTTGACTCATGGTTCAATGATGAGTCCATGCCTGGGAGACAGCCATATGGGGCTATATGTAAAAAAGAATAAGGAAGGCTGAAAAGTTGTAGAAAAATATCAAGGCAACTGAAAAGCAAGGGCTATGTGGAAAGGAGGTGGTGTGGGTCAATCTAGAAGGAGCAGATGGCACTGCTCCTTCTAGAGAGCAGACCTCTGGCACAAAGGGAAGAGCTGACTAGAAATCTAATTAAAGACTTGCTGTACATAAGACTGTAGTGCAAAGGGAGGTGTTTCTAGTGTGAGATTCTCATCTAGCAGATGCAGACTGGAGCATCCCACGTGCAGAATCAAGGACACGCCACAAATGATAAAGGAATCCACAAGAGAAGAGGTGATAATGGACCTGGTACCTACAAAAGGGGAGAGAGCTTCTAATTCTCTGTAGGTGGTCTCCTATGCTCCAGTGATCATCAGGCAGCTTGGCTTAATATCAGGCTCATAAAGTGCCTGGGCGCCCGCTCTCCTGGGCACGCGATTCAGTATGCAAATGAGGGCCCGCGCTAATAAGGAGGCACTAGGGACGCGCTAGTGTCCCTAGTGGCGGAAGTGGTGGCTGTCAGCGGGTCTGACAGCTGACCCTTAATTTTACCGGCATCAGTTGTCGAACCCACTGACAGCCACGGGTTCGGAACACGGAAGCCAGCAAAATCAAGCGTCTGTTTTCCAACCCACGGGCTGCGGGCAGATTTTTTTTTATTTTTGGGGCCTCTGACTTAATTTCGCTATGATATTAAGTCGGAGGTGTACAGAAAAAACTGCTTTTCTGTACACTTGCCTGGTGACATCTGAAATTAACGCCTGCCTTTGGCAGGAGTTAATTTCTGAGAGTAAAATGTGTGGCTTGGCCGCACATTTTGCTTTCTGTATTGTGGGTGACTACCTAATAGGCTCATCAACATGCATTTGCATGTGATGAGCGCTATGAGTTTCGGGGGGGGGGGGGGGGGGGGGGGGGGGGGTTGGCCATGCATTTTCCACGCGCTAATACTGTATAAGGGGTAATAATAGCGCTTCAAAAAAGCGCAGCCAAACAGGGGCTAACTGTGCGCTTGGCCTGAGCGCACCGTTCTGTATTGGCCTATATGAGAGCAAAGGCAGAAAGTGGGCACAGAAAGGTCAAGGTCTTGGACTTCAAGCATGCCAACTTTGATAAAACAGGGCAGTATCTTAATGAAGCACTGGCAAGATGGGAAAATCGTACAGGATAATTTTCAAAAGAAAATGTAAATGTAACAGACTATCAAAGCAATTTTCCAAAGCCCATTAACCCATGTTACGTGCACTTACACGGGTTGAATCTACTGACAATTCAAAAGCATATATTGTAGCAATTTTCAAAGGCATTTGAATTTTTTGTTTTGCTTTTAATAAACAAAAAGAAACAAAAAAAAAAAAGAAAAAGAAAAAAACCTTGAGTGCATAGACACAGTAGCATAGTAGATAATGGCAGAAAAAGGCCATCTGGCCAGTCCAGTCTGCTTATTCTTTCCATACTAAGGATGCATCCTTGCTATTAGCCACAAAATGTGACCACCTGCAAGATTTCTCCTTAACTAGGACAATCTTTTGTATCTATCTTGGGTAGAAGAGCAAATAAGATCCTCACTTAGTTCCCTCCAGCACTCACGTTTCCTGTGCCTCACCCCAAAGCTCTGTAGTAATCCAAATAGCCTGCAATATTAGCATGGCCATTGCCCTAACAGCCAGCCTTCTAGGTCTGCTGTGTGCTCTATCAGACAGAGCAAGCTATGTGAGCACCTGCTTTTCCCAGGAGTTCTATTGTTGAACTTGCAGTCTGCCAGACAAACTTAGCCATGTGATTGCCTGTGTTTATGCAAGGACTTCTCTGAGCCGGAGACAGTTTTCAAGGGTGATGATTCAGATGAACTGAACTAAACTATGGTGAACCTGGAAGATGTAGTAGGCCATACTGAGTAGTAAATCGCCTAGACCGGATGGTACACCCCAGGGTACTGAAAGAACTAAAAAATGAAATTTCAGACCTATTATTAAAATCTTCCATTGCACTTGAAGACTGGAAGGTGGCCAATGTAACCCCAATTTTTAAAAAGAGCTCCGGGGTGATATGGAAAACTATAGACCAGTGAGCCTAACTTCAGTGCCAGGAAAAATTGTGGAAATAAAATCACAGAACATTTAGATAGACATGGTTTAATGGGACATAGCCGGCATGGATTTACTTGCCTCACAAATCTACAAGGACCAACAATGCCACTGAATGTTGCAGTCTGGGAAAACAAATAAGCATAGGGGTAACTTGCAGCTGTCACTACTCTTAACCAATAAGCCTGAAACCTTTGATGCAACTCCAACATAGCTGTCTGCTTCAACAGCAGGACATAACCAGGAATTGGACTCAAACAGCAACCAACAAGGGCCCTGACTTTGATGGTCTGGGAAACTGATAAATATGGGGGTGACTTGTATGGCATAGCACAAACTACCATAAGCTTGCTGGGCAGACTGGATGGACTGTTCATCCTTTTCTGCCGTCATTTCTAAGTTTTTGTGTTACATTTTTATGAAGAGGGGAATAAACATGTGGACAAAGGTGAACCGGTAGATGTGATGTATGTGGATTTTCAGAAGGCGTTCAACAAAGTCCCTCATGAGAGGCTTCTAAGAAAACTAAAAAGTCATAGGAGTCGATATCCTTTTGTGGATTGCAAACCGGTTAAAAAACAGGAAACAAAGAGTAGGATTAAATGGTTTGTTTTTACAGTGGAAAAAGGTAAACAGTGGAGTGCCTCAGGGATCTGTACTATGACTGGTGCTTTTTAACATATTTATAAATGATATGAAAAGGGGCATGATGAGTGAGGTGCTTAAATTTGTGGATGACACTAAATTATGCAAAGTAGTTAAATCTCAAGTGGATTGTGATAAATTGCAGGAGGACCTCATGAGACTGGAAGATTGAGCTTCCAAATGGCAGATGAAGTTTAACATGGACAAGTGCAAAGTGATGCATATAGGGAAAAATAACCCATGCTATAGTTACACAATGTTAGGCTCTATCTTAGGAGTTACCACCCAGGAAAGAGATCTAGGCATCATGGTGGATAATACATTGAAATCATCAGCTCATTGTGCTGTGGCAGTCAAAAAAGCAAACAGAATATTAAGAATTATTAGGAAGGGATGGCGAATAAAATGGTGGATGTCATAATGCCTCTGTATCGCTCCATGGTGAGACCGCACCTTGAATGCTGTGTGCAGTTCTGGTCGCCACATCTCAAAAAAGATATAATTGCGATGGAGAAGGTACAGAGAAGGGCCACCAAAATTATAAAGGGGATGGAACAGCTCCCCAATGAGGAAAGGCTAAAGAGGTTAGGGCTGTTCAGTTTGGAGAAGAGACGGCTGAGGGGGGATATAATAGAGGTCTACAAAATCATAAAAGGACTTGAATGGGTAAATGTGAATTGGTTGTTTACTCTTTTGGATAAAACAAGGACTAGGGGACACTCCATGAAGTTAGCATGTGGCACATTTAAAACAAATCAGAGAAAATTATTTTTCACTCAACGCATAATTAAGCTCTGGAATTAATTTCCAGAGGATGTGGTTATGGCAGTTAGTGTAACTGGGTTTCAAAAAGGCTTGGATAAGTTCCTAAAGCAAAGTCCATAAACTGCTATTAATCAACAAGGATTAGTAGCTCGGAATCTATTCATTTAAGCCCAAATTTTAAAAGCCCAGTGTGCGCAAAAACCGGGGGATACATGTGTGGCTGGGCCGTGCTCGTGCCGAGTACATTTTAAAAATGGCCCAGGCACATGCGTATCCCCTGATATGCGCAGAAGTGCCAAGCTCCTTGAAAGGGGCTAATAGGGCAGGGGCCAACCGGGACAGCGGCCATTATTCAGATGATGTAAGTTCCAAAATAATTAAAAAAAAGGTTGGAAAAGGAGTTTTAGGGGAAGGGGGATAGGAAAGTCCCCTCCCACTCCGCTCCTTAATTGGAAAGGCCCGATCGTGTTGCCATGCGTATTTTTTTTAAATCCCTCCCTTGTGTGCGCGGGAATTGTATTTTATAACATGCGTGTGCCAAAGCATGTTATAAAATCACTACGTCCATGTGCGCGCGCGGGTTTTAAAATTTACCCCTTAATGTTTGGGTACTTGCCAGGTTCTTGTGGCCTGGTTTGACCTCTGTTGGAAACAGGATGCTGGGCTTGATGGACCCTTGGTCTGACCCAGCATGGCATCTCTTGTTTTTATATTCTTATATTAATATTATATTTTTTCGAGCAACCAATGATTCTCTGTGCTTAGCCTATGACCTCTTAAACTTAATCACTGCTCTAGCCACCAATACCCACCCTGGGATGACTAAATGAGAAGTGATCTAAGAAAGTTACTCGAGTGGTCAAGCACTTAGTGCAAAATCATGCTTTTGAGGGTGCAGATATCTAAGGGAGCAGCATGCAATAAGGATGGGGGTGAGGTACCACATGCATCAATCAGAAGAGACCTCTGAGTGATCATATCTCATGATCTCATGACAGCAATACGGTGCGATAAGGATATGGCCAATGCCAAACAGATGTTTTCATAACAATGAGTGCAGAAAGAGATATCACTTAGTCCGAAGGTATCTTCCAAAACTTTATTATAATTCTTATAAATCTTTGTAAAAGGCGGCAGCTCCGTTCATGTTTACAAATAATAGCGTCTTAAGTCCCCCGACACGGACCCGCGTTTCGCGGTGGCTGCTTCGGGAGGGACGTGAACTTTCATATAATCATCTGTATACATTTGAAACAGCATTTACTTTCATTGCGCTCCTGACTCTGTTAAAACAATGAAAGTAAATGCTGTTTCAAATGTATACAGATGATTATATGAAAGTTCACGTCCCTCCCGAAGCAGCCACCGCGAAACGCGGGTCCGTGTCGGGGGACTTAAGACGCTATTATTTGTAAACATGAACGGAGCTGCCGCCTTTTACAAAGATTTCTAAGAATTATAATGAAGTTTTGGAAGATACCTTCGGACTAAGTGATATCTCTTTCTGCACTCATTGTTATGAACATATCGTAGTAGAGTGCAGTTTTGCTTTATTGTTCTTTTGGATCAGTGCCAAACAGATGCCATGGTGACCAGGGAGCAGTATAACCAGTAGAAAGAAGATGAGTACACCTCGGTACAGGTCACTGGTGAGAATACTGTGTCCAGTTCTGAGGATGTACCTCTAAAAGGATATAGATAAGGTGGAGACAGTCGAGAGGCTATCAAATGGTGCAGGATCTACACCAAGAGCCATATGACATGAGATTTAAGGACTTAAAGAAGTATATTTTGGATAAGCAATAGGGAGATGAGATAGAGACATTCAACTACCTCAAAGATATAAATTCACAAGAAGCTAATTTTTCTCAGTGGAAAGAATGCTCTAGGTCACACCATAAGGCTGCAAGGGAATCGACTTAGTAGCAACATCAGAAAATATTTCTTCACAGAAAATGCAGTGGATACATGGGATGACCCCCCCTAGTGGAGGTGATACAGACAAAACTAACAGAATTCAAGAAAGCAAGGAATAAGCACAAAGGATCCTTAGTTGTGAAGAGCTGAGATTAACTGTGGTATTGCATGGTGGCATAGTAAACACCAAGGACGAATAACATCAGTGGTGACTATAACGCAAATAACCTATGAAGCAGTCAGTTGAACCAAGGGGAGTGCAGTATTCAACGCCATTAATGCTGGTAGTCAGTGATTTACCGGGGTAAATTGGCTGTGCTAAAATAGCTTTTATTATATTGTTAGCTGCCTTTAGGGAAGGATAAGAAAAAAAATGTGCGCAGATTGAAGATTTACAATCCCACATGCATTATTTTCTGTAAAATTCTACTGTTGTCACCACTTTTAGTTTCTATCTATGGCATTGCACCATGAATGAAAATGGGCAGACTAGATGGGCCTCCCTTGCCATCATATTCTGCGTCTTCACTGCTTCCTTAATGTTTTCTTAACCCTTTGTGTGCCGCTATGCCTTAAGTTTTGTAAATTATCCTTTTGAGGTACACAAAAGCAATTTTTTTCTGTAATGAACAAATGATCTTCCAGGTGAATATAGTACATAAGTGACCCAAATAAAATTAAACTAGATCTCAACAGATTAACACGGAATAGGTTGAATCGAATAAACTGATAAGCAAGTCTCAGAGGGGCTGCAATGTAAGTAGAAGAGTTTGTTGAACAGGAAATCCTAGCTTTGACGCATTTTGAGTTACGATTCAGACGTACCAATGTTTCTAAACCAACATCCATTAACCAACTAACCACACTTGTTCCACCTGCGCGAGCATCTCCCGACAGGCACATGAGGTCTGGAGAGGTGACACCAGTAGGAATAGTTTCCTCTTAGTATAATGTCCTATAGAGAAGCCTAGGCCCTTTCTTCTCCAGATAAAAATAAAAAAGTAACACTTTAAAATGTCACTGCTTTTTACGGTGCTACATATTACCAAATTCTGGGTTACTTTGATGAACATAGGGTATTGGGCTGGAAGCAATCCCCCATTTATAACATTGTACCTATGGGACAATTGGTTTCCACTTACAACATTTTGACTGACGACATGGTTGTCGGGAATCAGTTGTCTTAAATCTGAGGACTTTCTGTACTTGGAAGGCTCTCGTGTGGGTGGGTAGCCATATCCATTAATTCTTTCAGATATAAACTGGTCTGGATAATGAAATAGATAAGTTTACATAAATAAAACATCTCCGTGGTTATCTCAGTCTAGGAGACAGTGGTGAATTTTGAGAATTCTAGCGAGACATATTTAAAATTTATATTAGCTTCCTTTATGAAAAATGGAGCATTCCGCAGCAGGTTGTCTGGTTAGAAATGGCTTACTTGGAAAACTTCATAAAAAAGGAGATGGGCTACAATCACTTTGAGTCCCGGTGTGTGATTTTCAGTTGAATAAAAAATGAGAAAGAAGTTCCAGAAGGCCTGATGTGCTTACTATGTTTTACCCACGAACATGGAGGTCGATATTCAAAAGTTATCCATCTAAATGGCTACTCGGTGATATTCATCGCCGTATGCGGCTACATTTTCGCTGCATAATGAGTTGCGCAGCTAGAATTTAGCTGCATAAGTCCGAGGCATTCCGGGGGCAGGCGGGAGGCTTTTCTCGGCGAAGCATATTCAGTTAGCCACTTAGTCATAGGGCCGACCTAAAGTTCGCCGATTAGATATAACTGGCTAACTTTAAGATAGCTGGGTAGATTTGTGGTGAAGTCGTGCCACTGAATATACCCTGCCAGTTACTCAGATATATTTATCCGGCTAACTAGTCAAACCACATAGCAGCCTAAAATGGACCCCATCAATTTTAACTTGCCCACTGTGCTTCTCTGCAACATCTGGCCCAGAGGTTTACTCTACTTCCAGTCTGACGACTAACATAAGAACATGCCATACTGGGTCAGACCAAGGGTCCATCAAGCCCAGCATCCTGTTTCCATCAGTGGTCAATCCAGGCCATTAGAACCTGGCAAGTACCCAAAAATTAAGTCTATTCCATTATACCGTTGCTAGTAATAGCAGTGGCTATTTTCTAAGTCATCTTAATTAATAGCAGGTAATGGACTTCTCCTCCAAGAACTTATCCAATCCTTTTTTAAACACAGCTATACTAACTGCACTAACCACATCCTCTGGCAACAAATTCCAGAGTTTAATTGTGCGTTGAGTTAAAAAGAACTTTCTCCGATTAGTTTTAAATGTGCCACATGCTAACTTCATGGAGTGCCCCCTAGTCTTTCTATTATCTGAAAGAGTAAATAACCGATTCACATCTACCCGTTCTAGACCTCTCATGATTTTAAACACCTCTATCATATCCCCCCTCAGCCACCTCTTCTCCAAGCTGAAAAGTCCTAACCTCTTTAGTCTTTCCGCATAGGGGAGCTGTTCCATTGCCCTTATCATTTTGGTCGCCCTTCTCTGTACCTTCTCCATCGCAACTATATCTTTTTTGAGATGCGGCATCCAGAATTGTACACAGTATTCAAGGTGCGGTCTTCACCATGGAGTGATACAGAGGCATTATGACATTTTCCGTTTTATACACCATTTCCTTTTCTAATAATTCCCTACATTCTAGTTGCTTTTTTGACTGCCGCAGCCCTCTGAACTGACGATTTCAATGTGTTATCCACGATAACGCCTAGATCTCTTTCTTGGGTGGTAGCAACTAATATGGAACCTAACATTGTGTAACTATATCATGGGTTATTTTTCCCTATATGCATCACCTTGCACTTATCCACATTAAATTTCATCTGCCATTTCAATGCCCAATTTTCCAGTCTCACAAGGTCTTCCTGCAATTTATCACAATCTGCTTGTGATTTAACTACTCTGAACAATTTTGTATCATCTGCAAATTTGATTATCTCACTTGTCGTATTTCTTTCCAGATCATTTATAAATATATTGAAAAGTAAGGGTCCCAATACAGATCTCTGAGGCACTCCACTGCGCACTCCCTTCCACTGAGAAAATTGTCCATTTAATCCTACTCTCTGTTTCTTGTCTTTTAGCCAGTTTATAATCCACAAAAGGACATTGCCACCTATCCCATGACTTTTTACTTTTCCTAGAAGCCTCTCATGAGGAACTTTGTCAAATGCCTTCTGAAAATCCATGTACACTACATCTACCGGTTCACCTTTATCCACATGTTTATTAACTCCTTCAAAAAAGTGAAGCAGATTTGTGAGGCAAGACTTGCTTTGGGTAAAGCCATGCTGACTTTGATCTATTAAACCATGTCTTTCTATATGTTCTGTGATTTTGATATTTAGAACACTTTTCACTATTTTTCCTGGCACTGAAGTCAGGCTAACTGGTCTGTAGTTTCCCGGATCGCCCCTGGAGCCCTTTTTAAATATTGGGGTTACATTAGCTATCCTCCAGTCTTCAGGTACAATGGATGATTTTAATGATAGGTTAAAATTTTTACTAATATGTCTGAAATTCCATTTTTTAGTTCCTTCAGAGCTCTGGGGTGTATACCATCCAGTCCAGGTGATTTACTACTCTTCAGTTTGTCAATCAGGCCTACCACATCTTCTAGGTTTACTGTGATTTGGTTCAGTCCATCTGACTCATTACCCATGAAAACCTTCTTCAGTATGGGTACCTCCCCAACATCCTCTTCAGCAAACACCAAAGCAAAGAAATCATTTAATCTTTCCACGATGGCCTTATCTTCTCTAAGTGCCCCTTTAACCCCTCGATCATCTAATGGTCCAACTGACACCCTCACAGGCTTTCTGCTTCGGATATATTTAAAAAAGATTTTATTGTGAGTTTTTGCCTCTACAGCCAACTTCTTTTCAAATTCTCTCTTAGCCTGTCTTATCAATGTCTTACATTTAACTTGCCAACGCTTCTGCTTTATCCTATTTTCTTCTGTTGGATCCTTCTTCCAATTTTTGAATGAAGATCTTTTAGCTAAAATAGCTTCTTTCACCTCCCCTTTTAACCATGCTGGTAATCGTTTTGACTTCTTTCCACTTTTTTTTAATGTGTGGAATACATCTGGACTGTGCTTCTAGGATGGTATTTTTTAACAATGACCACGCCTCTTGCACACTTTTTACCTTTGTAGCTGCTCCTTTCAGTTTTTTTCTAACAATTTTTCTCATTTTATCAAAGTTTCCCTTTTGAAAGTTTACCACAAGAGCTGTGGATTTGCTTACTGTCCCCCTTCCAGTCATTAATTCAAATTTGATCATATTATGATCACTATTGCCAAGTGGCCCCACCACCGTTACTTCTCTCACCAAATCCTGTGCTCCACTGAGAATTAGATCTAAAATTGCTCCCTCTCTTGTTGGTTCCTGAACCAATTGCTCCATAAAAATGTCATTTATTTCATCCAGGAACTTTATATCTCTAGCATGTACCGATGATACATTTACGCAGTCAATATTGGGGTAATTGAAATCTCCTATTATCGCACTACCAATTTGGTTAACTTCCCTAATTTCTCTCAGCATTTCACTGACAATCTCACCATCTTGACCAGGTGTACGGTAGTATACTCCTACCACTATAGTCTTCCCTGACACACAAGGGATTTCTACCCATAAAGATTCAATTGTGCACATAGTCTTATGCAGGATGTTTATCCTGTTGGACTCTATGCCATCCCAGACATAAAACGCTACACTGCCTCCCGGGTGCTCCTCTCTGTCATTGCGATATAATTTGTACCCCGGTATAGCACTGTCCCATTGGTTGTCCTCCTTCCACCATGTCTCTGAGATGCCAATTCAACACTGTGTAACGTCTTTCAACTAAGCACTGCCTACAACCAACGCACTTGAAGAAGGTACGTACAGTAATCTGCAACAAGACGGTGGGATGGACTGCAGTGCACTTACTGGCAGCTTCCAAAGCAGTTTACTAAACCTGAGCTACAAAATAAGGTAGGAGTTTAAAGTGAACACAGGTCACAAATGAAAAGAAGTTGTATTTTCTACCTAGCCTGTTCACATAACAGAGCCATCTATGCAACCTACTTCCTTGAAATGGAGAAGCCTTTGAGACCCAGGAGTTCAGATTTAGTCCTTAAGTACTATTCCTACTGTACATTTTATTTTAGGCTTCTCCAATTCAAGGAGGTAGGTTGCTTGGATGGCTCTGTTATGTGAACAGGCTAGGTAGAGACTACAACTTCCTTTCATTTGTGACCTGTGTTCACTTTAAATTCTTTCCTTTTCTGACCACAAATATTCTCCACAATGTGAACTTAACTTATAGAAACAGGAGATATCTTTGTCCAATTTAAAGTAGATGCCTAGAAGCAAATTCATCTTGGATCAATGCAGGTCTCTCAAACATCACACTTGCTTGAATAGAAACAAGAGTTAAAACTCAGATTCCTTAGCCATGTCTAGGCTGGGCTAGTCTCAGAGACAGAATCTCAGAGCTATATTTTGATGGGAACTGAATTGGAACACCACCAAAGCTTTTTTTGGTAGCAGAATATACATTTGTTACTTAGCCACAAGAGGAATCATTAAAGTTTCTAAGTGGTAGAAAATGAAAGGGTGAGGCAGAGGGCTCTCATCAAGCAATGATGCATTACTCAGACTACCCTGTTGAATCTACAGCTGTGCATAGCAAGTTTACGTTCAGATTTCCACTTCAGTTTTGAGCTTAACACTTTAGGTTATGTAGTTTTACAAATTGAATTTTTTGTATTGCATATTCATATTGCAATGGCATGTATCAAGGTATATTAAGCACCACAGCTCTGATAGTTAACCAAAAACACGAGCATTAATTTTAAAATTGCTAATGTAGGACAAAGAAGAGGCAGCAGGGAAGGTTAAGCTCTTCAATTGAATTTGTGTGTGGATACCATTATTTAAAATTACTTATATATTGCTTTTTCAATAAAAATATTGATCAAAATGGTTTACAAAAAATATATGTATAAAATGGAAAGAAAATACATACATAAAATTAAAATAACTAAGCTGAGACTAAATTAAGTAAAAGTATTATTAAAACAAAATAATTAAGAAACAGAGAAAGACGGGACATGTTGTGAGCTTTTAACTTCCTCGAGCCTTAAATTGTTTATACAAATTAAAAATAAATCAGGAAAGGTGTTCAGTTTACTTTGGATATATTGATCTGATTTAACTTGAGTTAACTAATTGCTTATGAATTAATTTTGGTTTTTCAGCTACTGATATTGCAGATGCTACTGGGGTGCAACACAATTATGATTATTTGTACAAAAACACTACCACATACCATTTGTACAAAAACGCACTAAACATGCAGTGTGAATCTGACGTCTGTACCAGGCAACATTTTAGAAACTATCATAAAGAACAAAATTGCTGAACATAGAGATAAGCATAGTTTAATGGGACAAAGTCAACATGGATTTAGCCAAAGGAAATCTTGCCTCACAAATTTGCTACTTTTTTTGAGGGCGTAAATAAACACGTGGATAAAGGTGAGGCAGTTGACATATTTTGTCTGGATTTCCAGAAAGCATTTGACAAAGTCCCTCATGAGAGACATTTCTTAGGAAATTAAACAGTCATGAGATAGGTGGCAGTGTCCTATTGTGGATTGCCAACAGGTTAAAAGATAGAAAACAGAGAGTAGGGCTAAATGGTAAATGTTCCCAATGGAAAAAGGTGCATAGGGGAGTGCCCCAGGGATCTGTTCTGGGACTGATGCTTTTTTTTTTTTTTAATTAATATTTTATTGACCATTTATATCCAATAATATTACAACATACTATTACAGTGCATACATGGTTACAAATATAGTAATATACATGGAACAGGTAAGCAGGTAAGCATACAAAGTAAGAACAGTTCAGCAGGGTATATACAACCGTGGCACATCTTGCCATATTTTGTTTCAATGAACTAATTACAACTTAACGGCTAAAAAGATGACATTACAAGATTTCTCAATGCGTGGGAAAAGGACCTAGGGAAGGCACTGGGAATGATGCTTTTTAATATATTTATAAATGATCCGGAAATGGGAACAACAAGTGAGGTGATCAAATTTGCCGATGATACAAAATTATTCAAATCACAAGAGAATTGTGAGAAATTGCAAGAGGACATTGCAAAACTAGAAGACTGGGCATGCAAATGGAAAATGAAATTTAATGTGGGCAAGTGCAAAGTGATGCACTTAGGGAAGAATAACCCAAATTATAGCCACAAAATGCAAGGTTCCACATTAGGAGTCACCACTAAGGCAAAGGATCTTGGTTTCATCATTGAAAATGCATTGAAATCTTCTGCTCAGTGTGCAGCAGCAGCCAAGAAAGCAAATAGAATGTAGGAATTATTAGGAAAAGAAATGAAGAATAAAACAGAGAATATCATAATGCCTCAGTATCACTCCATGGTGCAAACTCATCTTGAGTATTATGTTCAGTTCTGGTCATCACATCTCAAAAAAGATAAAGCAGAATTAGAAAAGGTACAGAGAAGGGTGACCAAGATGACAAAGTGGATGGAACAATTCCCCTATGAAGAAAGGCTAAAGTGGTTAGGACTCTTTAGCTTGGAGAAGAGATGGCTGAGGGGGGATATGATAGAAGTCTATAAAATAATCTGTGGAATGGAACGAGTAAACGTTAATCAGTTGTTTACTCTTTCAAAAAGTACAAAGACCAGGGGCCACACAATGAAGTTACTGGGTAATACATTTAAAACTAATAAGAGACAATATTTTTTTACTCAACGAAAAATTAAGCTCTGGAATTCGTTGCCAGAAAATGTGGTGAAAGCTATTAGGAGAGCTGCATTTAAAAAAGGTTTAGACAAGTTCCTGGAGGAAAAGACCATTAACCATTATTAAGGTGGAGTTGCAGATATCCACTGCTTATTCTTGGGATAAACAGCTTGGAACCTATCTACCCCTTGGGATCCTACCAGGGACTTGTGACCTGGCTTTGCCACTGTTGGAAACAGAGGATACCGGACTTGATGGACCCTTGGTCTGATCCAGTATGGCAAGCCTTATGTTCTTATCTGCATGCAATTGTACTTTATACATATTCACTGTGGATATCCTACAAAGCAGACCTGTTTCTGGCATTCCAGGAAGGAGAACTGGACCAGAATATGGTTCCAACTCTCTTTTGAAGGCAAGATACATGAATGCTAAAGGACAAGAAACAGTAATACTAAGACCAAAAAGCTTTCTGAGCCTCCTGCTAAAGGATTTGTATTCCCAGGCACAGCAACTGACAAGCACAAAATGTTTCTTGAGGATGTTATGAACAGCAAGAGATTATTTCTCCTCACTGATTTCACCTTGAAGGTCCTTTTCAAATCTACTGTTCCCGTCTGCACACAGACCTCTTCTCCTTCTCAGGAGCAGGGCTGAAGAAAAATCGATGAAACTCCATGCCACACTTACATGGTGTTCTTGAACAGTAAGACATTGTTTAATGAGTACAGACAGAATCAGACAATAAATGTACAGACTAAAATATCTGGCTTCCATTAAATGCAGATTTACTCTTCTGAACTGCAAGCATCCATGGATCATATTACTGGAGAGAAAATGAAGATCCGCTCAGCATTTCTGCACGACAGCATCCTAGCAAAATGCAAACCTCCGTTACAAGGAAGACGGTTTCAAGTCCTATTCCCAGCAAAAATATTACAAAAGGGAAGCACTTTACCGTGATCACAGGGTGGCTTCTATTTACTAAGCAGCTCTGCAGGTTCACTCTGGGCATGATTTCACTTACTTACAGTCTGTTTCCTATTTGAGAGCTGGTCAAGCTTAAGCAGAAGATTAGTATACCCCAAACTTTGGCCAGCATTGGTTTCTGGCACAATCAATAACAGCACTGGAGTCATAAACCGTCCCCCTACCCCCAACTGTTCTCATGAGGAGGGTGGTCTGGATGTGACGCTGAGCCCAGGTGCCCTCGGAGACATTGGGGCTCTCTGTGTATATGGCATCCCTCACTGAGGATAGAGTGATGGGGAGCCCAGAGAAGGGGAATGCTCCCAGTTACCATCTGCTGCATTTGACCCCTTGTCTTCTCCAAGGGGAGCAGCAGCCTCTGTCGGGGTAAAGGAGGAGCTGCTGGGGAAGGCAGACAATGTCTGGCTTGAAGCGGTGAGTGGATTTGGAGGTTCGCTGGTCGTTTTTCCTTCCTCCATGCTGGGATTTACTGGTGTCAGAGAGAGGTTGCCTACAGAAGTCTCTAAAATGGAGCTGTAGCACAGATGCACAGGGTGGAGATAACCCTGATAGCTTCTTTCTCTGAGCTCTGCAATTTGTCTAAAGACTCTGACCAGTGGATACAGTCCCAAAAGGGGGCAATTCAGGATTGTCATCTCAAAATTAATGAATGTTCCCAGAGTAGAACAACTGGAACGTTAAGTCTGTTTCGATTAAGGTTAATACAAACGTGAGTACATCTGAGAAGCTGGAGAACACAATTTGATATAACATCATAAGATTTTTGAATTTCCCTCACACTAGACTGATTACCCCAGGAGAAATGTTAGAAGACTTTTTTAAATGTTTGAAATATTTCTCCTGAATAAGCAAAGCTTATTATATGCCTGGTTCTGTCTGTCTGTCATATACAGGAATAAGAGGGAATAGAGATATTCACCTGACTCAAATTCTGGAAACATCTTTGGAGGAGACAACAACTACAGCCGCTCTTGTAGCAACTTTTATATTGGATGTGCAGAGTTCTTGAGTTGGGTTTTTTTCAGCATTGATTGTCCTGTTTTTATGGGCATGCTATGAATGTACTTGCTGATTTTTCTCCAGCTCCCGGGGATATTCATAAACAATTCTTGGAAATGCAGCCTTTGGTGTTGACTCTTGGGGTAGTATTATTAGTTAAATTTCCTTCTAAATGCATAATTAAATGTGCAGGTAACATGGAGGCATCTGAGGCTCCTCTACTGAGTTTAGGAGACAAGGTATGTGCCTTGGTCAGGAAGTGTTTGAGAATGCTTTAGGATTATCTGGAAAATTATCTGAGATGGGTATCCCAATTCATTTGCGGGACCCCGGAGGCAGGCTGAGCGCCAGGGTTTTTCAGTGCGTGAATGAGACGATGGCACAGGGAAAGAGGGTTTAAGAATTGTTAGGAAGGGGGAGCACCGGCGGGACGGGCTTCACCTTGACCAGAGTGGAAGCAGGCTGCTGGCGCTGACCGTCGAAGGGGAGATGGAGCGGCTTTTGGGCTGGATGATGGCGGGAGGGTCAACAGGCACTCAGGGGCGCATGGTTCAGACTGATGCATCATTGAAGGTTACTAATAAAACAGGGATGCCAGGGTATCCTGATAGAGAGCTTGCAATAAATGTTTTTTTTTTATATTATTTTGTGGCTGTGTATAGTTTTTAAATGTATTGTAGTTTATTTTTAGATTTGTGCACCGCTCTGGCCAGACCTGCTATCTGTTGAGCGGTATAATAGAATCAATACATTTCTTTTAATCTGTATTTCTTATTATTCCTCCCCCCAACTTGAGGGTTTGTCTTGGATTACCTTTTATTTCAGAATTTTCTTAATTATGATTTGGATTGCTATGTAAAATTGATACAAATAAAAAAATGTTTTTTTAAAAAGGCTGGAACCTTGTGAACCCCAGCCTATAACATTTGCTGTTACCTCCAATTATAAATGCACAAATGCCTTCTAAAGAAAAAAAGGCATGCAATCTAAGTGTGTACTAATTTTATTCAAACTAGTACGCATCTGGGATGTGTTTATCTTAAATTTTAGCCACAAACCATAAAAAAAAGTTTGCATTCCCTGAACACCCGAGTGGCTCTGGGTCACCTTTATAAGCAGCGCACATCCTGCTTATAGCGGGCTGAAGCCGTGCCCCTTCCATACCCATCTGTTACTGTAGTCATAAATTCCGTTTGTAGCAAACTCGGTGGCACACGGCCTGTTTATTGTGAAGAGACCACTGTAGTGACACCAACATTACATTTCAGGCATTTAAATACAGCAGGTTTTTCAGAGCAGTGGCAGGAGAAATGTTGACATGATTAATTCCAGCGTTAAGCAAAGAATCAGGGAAAACAAAGCTCAGCCTAAGAGACCATTCAGGACAGAGGACATAAAGAGCCACTGTTACAACATACAGAAGCTTCCCATATCAAGGGTGGGGGTTTTTTTTTTTTAGCAGATTGGAAAAAAATTAGCAAATTATGGAGTGGGGCAGGGGAACTTAAGTGTCCAGCTAAGGAGCTGACATGCTATCAAGCCCCTGTTCAAAATTAAACATTCCAAGACTGTTCAACCATTTAACGATGCTGAGAAAACCGATTACTGCCTGTCTTTTTGCAACTGGAAACTGCATTTCATTAAGCAATAAGACACTCCAAAAGGTAGTGCTTGCTGAATATTAGGCTTTCCCACATAATCAAAGAGATCAATTCCAGAAAATCATAATGCTAATCTAATCGCTACTTTGTTTTGCATTATTGCTTACACAATACCGATTTCATTTTCTCTCCTAGTACTGATGCATTATACTGGTTACTCGTCCGGTCTTCCCCCACCCCTCGATGTCCACCTGTGAATCACAGACTCGGTTCCCATTTAGAGACTGAATCCCAATGTTGCTCTGCAATCAGAGGACAAACTAAATGTCTTGGAAGCCCCAACCTCGATAGCGTTCCTAAAGTGGGCAAGGATAGCATGTACTATCTTTTCATGTCGAGGAGATGCGTCCTGATCGGCAGGAAAGAGCAGGCTGTCAGGTTTTTATCGTTTCTTCTTGGCTTCCTTCTTAAGCTTCTTACTTATCTGGGGAGGAGCTCCTTTCTGCTTCCTAACCACTTCGGAATTTCTTGGCTCGCAGTGCTCAGCATCCTAGAACATTTAAACAAATTGCAGACAAAGGAGTTAAACGTGTTTTGGTACAGGTGGAGACACCAATTCAAGACTCCCATTGCGGAGCAGCGTGTGCCACTTTTGGCATTTATTACCGCCTTTACCAATCACCTCTGAGCAAGCAGAGAAACGCTTTGCTGCGCTTGTGTGCATAAGGAAGCTCACACTGAAAGCAGGAACTGTTTCAAACAACTCTACAATAGTTTCTTTATATTTTCTCTGCTGACAAAAGCTCAGAGCTGAAGCTACTAAGTTTCATCAGGGAAAAGGAGATAAAAAGCTGGTGCCAAAGCTAAACGGGTCGGCTTATCCTCATTCTCTGGATAACCACGCAAGCTGTTCCCGTGTGCACTTGATGGAAAGTGCCACGTGTGTTTTCATGAAAGCCCAGGATGAAAACTGTTTTTAAATGAGGCACACGGTAGCGATGGCTGCTCAGACTCTTTACGACCAAGGCGTGAGCTGAGGATGGGCTCATTTTGGCCTTTTGGCTGAGATTAAGATCCTGTGCAAGGAGGGGAAGAACATTTGAGACACAAAACTGTACCATAATGAAATTAGGATTAAACCTCTCTTTAAACAGCAATGAAAAATAGAAAATATGGTAGGGAGGTACATGGGAGAAAAATTGCATAGCATTTTAAGTCTTAAACAAGACTTTTACAATAACAGATTAGTGTCCCCCTTTTTTTTTTGCCTTTCATCCCTCCATCTTTAACCCCCATGTCAGATGGTATGTGCAGGCAGCTCTGGGAACCTTTGGAGTTCTTATTTTCACATTCAGCTTAAAAGGACTGCAAAACAAAGCCCAAAAGAGCATCGGCAGCACACTAAGTATCCACTGTAAACAGAAGCCTGCTTGATCTAGGGGGTGACTTATTTCCTAGCAAATCTCCCTTGGCTATCAATGCTGTCCTATTGTGGCTTGTTTTTTTCCCCAAATTCATACACACACTACAGATGGCATATTTCATCAGTGATTTAGTTTAGAAGCTCCGCTGGTGGCTGGACTCTCATAGTCATGAAAAAGTTTTGGCTTGGTTTGCGAACGATGCATTCTGAAAAGGGGCTGAAGGAAGAGAGAGAGCTGGCAGACAGTACACTCATTGAAAGGAAGGCTGGAACAATGTCCAGCACTGTATATTGCTTTCTCAAAAAGGACTGCTGCTGCCCAGGGTTCAAAAAGCTTGCCAGGCTGAAGGACAGAGGGTCTGTTTTGCATTCCACACAGATGAAGGGACAGGTAGTATCCTTGCATTAACCCCAATGGCCTCCTCTCTTAAGTCTTAGCTGACAAAGGAATTGGAGTAAAAACATCCGAAATGCCTCAGGGTATCATAAAGAAGTAGAGGGAACTGACGTTCATGCTAGTGGTGCAGTTCAGAATGAAACATTCCAGGACTTTGGGTACTTGCCAGGTTCTTTGGGTACTTATGGCCTGGATTGGCCACTGTTGGAAACAGGATGCTGGGCTTGATGGACCCTTGGTCTGACCCAGCATGGCAATTTCTTATGTTCTTATGGACTCTCCAGGCTGAAACCCTTACCAGCATTTCCAGCACGACTTATGACAACAGCTCATCAGGATTCTTCTCGCCTTTGCAGCTGTAAAGACTAGATGGTGTTCCCTGTGGGGTTCCATCTTTAGAACTGATTTCTAGCTTATTTTCCAAAGGGAAAGAAGCTCGTGAGATCAGCATGTCTGTGTGTGCGCATCCCCACTGCCCCCATACCTTTTCTGTTTGATGTCCTAGCAACATAAAATTTGGAGACTATGTTAGGGGCAGCACAAGGATTCTGAAGTGGGTGGAGTTATTCTGGATCCATGCCTATCAGGCCGATTCAGTATGGTGCGCTCAGGCCGAGCGCACCATTAGCCCCGTTTGGATGCGCGTTTTTGACGCGCTATTATTACCCCTTATACAGTAAGGGGTAATAGCGCATGGCAAACGCGCAGCCAACCCCCCCGAAACTAATAGTGCGCTCAACATGCAAATGCATGTTGATGAGCCTATTAGTCCCGCTCGATACAGAAAGTAAAATGTGTAGCCAAGCTGCAGATTTTACTCTCAGAAATTAATGCCTGCCAAAGGCAGGCATTAATTTCTGCCAGCACCAGGCAAGTGTACAGAAAAGCAGAAAAAACTGTTTTTCTGTACACCCTCCAACTTAATATCATAGCGATATTAAGTCGGAGGCCCCAAAAATAAAAAAAAATAAAAAATCTTTAACAAAAATAAATAAATAAAAATCTGCCCACGGCACGCAGGTAGGAAAGCAGACGCTCAATTTTGCCGGCGTCCGTGTTCCGAACCTGTGGCTGTCAGGAGGTTCGACAACCGACGCTGGTAAAATTAAGCGTCGGCTGTCAAATCCGCTGTCACCTCCTTATTAGCGCGGGCCCTCATTTGCATACTGAATCGAGTGCCCGGGCGAGTGGGCGCTCGCCTCGGAGTGCCGGCTCTCCCGCGCAGTTTACTGAATCGACCTGTATGTTCGGAACACAGATGCACATGCTTCCCAGAAAGTAGACTTGTCTCAGTTCTGAATAAAACTCATTAGAGCAGGGGTAGGCAGCTCCAGTCCTGGGATGCCGCAAACAAGTCTGGTTTTCAGGATATCCATAATGAATATGCATGAGTTATTTGCATGTACTGCCTCCAATGTATGCAAATATACCTCATGCATATTCACTGGGGAGATCTTGAAAACTAGACTTGTTTGTGGCATTCCAGGGCCTGAGCTGCCTACCCCCTGGGTTAGGCTTTAGGTTGCAGGGTTTGATGCACTAAAAAAACATATGGTACTTACGGTCTCATTCGACTTTGAAAATGGAAAAACTATGGCTAATATGCAGATTAGCTGGAAAATAGCCCCAAAGAAGAGTCCATAGCGGAGCAGGTTCTCAAGGAACGTGGGCTCTGGAATCTCAGGGGGCGAGAGGTCCAGTTCTGCTGCTGCCATGGAAACTATTTCCTGTCTCTTCTCTCCCACCGAGATGGACCTCTGCAAATCTAGCTTTCTGTAAGTGGATAAAATACAGAAGTGTAAAGTACATTAACTTCATGCAGACACACAGCAGGGAAAGAAATCAAAGGGAGAAGTGATAGTCAAGGCAGATCATCCAAAATATGAAAAACAAAAACAGCAGAAACCACAGCACTGAAACCTAAAGCAGCCTCAAAGGCTCTGGCCAGGCATCTCCGCACTGAAAGTGGCTGTAAGGCTGTGGGTAACAAAAGTACACAATGCAAAGGAAGACAGCCAAAATATCAGAGCAAACTGGTTCTTATGTAATAGCAAAGATCCAGAGAAATACTCATGCCTGTGGTGTGAAAAAGTGCAGGAAAGAGAGACAATTTCAAGTAACAAGTGATAAGAAGCACAAGCAGTGTCCCCAGAAGCAAAGAGAACATGTGAATGGGTCAATGCAATTGACTTGATTTTGATTAAAATTTGAAACATCACAGTAGATTGATACAGAAATAACATGGCAGCTGGACATGTAATGCAAAAAAACAGTGAGAAAGAGAAAATCGGTATCAGGGTAACAAACTGTGCACTAGAATTAAACATTTGACACGCTGCAGTGAATTAATTCATAAAGCAAACATGACTTAACTTTCACATTTGTAAGCAAATTAATATACTAAGGTATTTTTCTGCTTAAACACATTAACCAATTAAATAAAACCGATGCGGTGGTTGCCACTGATCTACTATATGTATTTTAATCGATTTGGTTCTTCCATGGCATGTCTCTGTTTGTACTAATATATCAATTCAGTTAAGTTTCTGAATTCATTCTCAATGTGACAGACTTCCTTTGTTAAGTTAATGCACTTATTCCCGCTCACTTTGTTTTGGCTTTGTTTGTACACACTGCAATTATTATTATTTTTTGTTATTTCTGTATCAATTAATCTACCATGTTTGCAAAATGATGTGATTGCTTAGTTAAGTTACACTGAAGGACACAATCTCTCAGACACAATCTCTCAGACACAATCTCCACCTAAAAAGTTTTTTCCTACATTCATACACGCTCTGGATTTACATTATTTGTGACAATAAAAGGATATCAAATAATTTTAAAAAGTCAGGCATAAGTGCCTCCACTAATACGAGAACTGTAGGACAGCCACCAGACCTCAGGGGCCCAAACAGGAAATCTCCCTCTGAAAGCCCACATGCATAAGCAATCTGAAATTTGCAGCATATTCCACAGGTGGCGTGGCATGACCTAGAGAAACCGACACTGGCGCCTGCAGATACCCAGAATATAAACCCAGTGGGATTGAAGGGTTCAGTATTCAGCAGAGCTCTCAGTAAGGAGACCAGAATCGCGAGTCCATGTAACACTTGCTTACAAAATTAAAGGCCGGACCCATGCTGAAACATGAAGGAGCATGTAATTCTCCAAGCACGGTATGTTCTGATCTAGGCGGATGATAAATATCTTAATAAAGAGGCAAATTATATTTAAGGGCCATTTCCTTCTATTGTGTAAAAAGATTGGAATCTGTTATTTTGTTGACCCACTGGAATCTTTACAAGTTATAACAACTTGCATTGGTCCAACAAAAAAAGATAAGAGTGCTGTATAAGCTTTTGAGACCCCGTGTGGTCCCTGTCATAAAGACTGTAACCTTGAAAACTTATATACTATATCTTCTTTTTTTGTCAGTCTCATACAAAGGTATTGTAACCTACCAAAATTCCAGTTTTCTCCACAACCAATAGGGTAGATTTTAAAAGCGGCGCGCACGCATGTTATAAAATCCTGGGTTGGCGCACGCAAGGGGGTGCACAATTATGCACCTTGCGTGCGCCGAGCTGCACTGCCTTCCCCCGTTCCCTTCCCCCTAGCCTGACCTTCCCACCCCTTCCCCTAACCTTTCCCCCCAGCCCTTCTCTAACCCCCCCCCCCCCGACCTTTATTTAACCTTTTGCGCCTGCCTCTGGGCAGGCACAAGTTGTGAGCGGCGGCCAGCTGCCGGCGCACGATCCCTGACAGAGCAGCAAATATGGCCGCTGTGCTGGGAGCCTGACCCCACCCCGCCCCTTTAGTAAAGCCCCGGGACTTACACGAGTCCCGGGGCTTTACACACGTCGCTGGGCCTTTTGAAAATAGGCCCGGCGCGCGTAACCTTTTTAAAATCCGGCCCAATATGAATAGCAGATCATTTAGTTGAGCTACCAAACCGGACCATGTCCTGAGTTCCAAAGGTACAAATATACTGGGCTAAGTAACTCACAATTTATGCATGTTGCAAAACAAATGTGAACAACCAAAAAACATAATATTACCACATCCACTCTAGTTTAAAAAACAGGTTAAAAAAAAAATAGCTCAGTCCAAAAATTAGCTCCTTTGCAAGAGCTAATACTTAGCATAATCATTGCTGGCACAAACCTGAAAAATTCCAAAAAATACCTATATTGAAGAAACATTTATTGATTTTCATTTTTTATTCTTATGATTAGAGATGTAGCCAGAACTAAGTTTTTGGGTGGGCCCAAGGTTAACAATGGTAGGCAGTTGGGGGGATTGCCTGCTCGAGCGACTGCGCCTCTCCCTCCAGCCAGACCATCGGGCACAGAGGTGGACAGCCGGGGTCCTGACCTGTATCAGGATGTCAGCAGCTCACCTGTGGAGTCATCTGGGGATTGCCTGCTCGAGTGACTGCGCCTCTCCCTCTGGCCAGACCATCGGGCACAGAGGTGGACAGCCGGGGTCCTGACCTGCATCAGGATGTCAGCAGCTCACCTGTGGAGTCATCTGGGGATTGCCTGCTCGAGTGACTACGCCTCTCCCTCTGGCCAGACCATTGGGCACGGAGGTGGACAGCTGGGGTCCTGACCTGCATCAGGATATTAGCGGCGCGCCAAAGCCGCGCACCCCTTCTAACGTTTTTTCATCTTAGTTGGAATGGGGAAAAAACGAATGGGAAAGCAGAGTTCGGTTTCCCAAGGTGGTACAGCTACTCAAGGAACTTTGGACCATCAGTTCACAAAGATTTCTGCTCAAATGGAAGTTCCTCAAAGGGAAGTTTTGGAAGAAACAGGTGAGATTTCCTTAAGTGTAGGTGGTCGGTCTCCTCCCCCAGCACCCCATTTGGGATCTTTAGGGGTTTCAATGTCATCTGGAACTCCCACTGAAAGTCGACAAATAGACTTAAAATTACAACAAGGATCTCAGCCTCAGTTTCCTGTGTATTTACCTTCTAGCTCTCCTATTGGTCAATCTTCT
Organism: Rhinatrema bivittatum; assembly: GCF_901001135.1. Taxonomy (NCBI): domain Eukaryota; kingdom Metazoa; phylum Chordata; class Amphibia; order Gymnophiona; family Rhinatrematidae; genus Rhinatrema; species Rhinatrema bivittatum. Next base: position 47,738,172 of record NC_042622.1, read on the forward strand.
TAGCCCTCGTTTTTGGTTTTGCAAGAGCAATCGGGAGCTGAAGGTTTAAATTTAAAGGTCCCGATTCCAAAACCTGTTAATCCAATTTTAGATAGTAAGTCATATTTGTTAGGGGATGTGGAAGAACCTGTAAATGTGACCCTTAGTGACATTTGGAAAGCAGTTTCAAGAATGAAATCTGCTTTATTCCATTCTGACTCTCAGTTGTGTTCATATTCTTCGGTTGCTTCCAATAAGTTTCTAGATTTGGAACACAGATTAGCTGTGATTGAGGGTTAAACAGCTACAAATAATCAATCTATTAATAAAGACAGCTTATTGTTACATAATAAAATCGAGCAACTGGAAAATGCTATGAGGTATAAAAATTTAAAATAGTGAACTTTCCTAAAACTAGGTTAGTTTCACCAACTGAATTATTTAAAAAGTATATAATGGAAGTTTTGCAGATAGCTCAAGATAGAGAGAGTAAGGTGTCTAAGTGCTATTATCTTCCTGAATTAAAGCGGACAGAGGGTCCTGAAGGGGGAATGGATGTTCTTGCTCCAAGCAATTTTTACTGCTTTTCTGTGCACCCTCCAACTTAATATCATGGCGATATTAAGTCAGAGGTCCGGAAGAGTAAAAAAGAAAAAAAAAAAGAAAAAAAATTTTTAAATCGGCCGGCGGCTGTCGGGTCAAAAACCGGACGCTCAATTTTGCCGGCGTCCGGTTTCCGAGCCCATGGCTGTCAGCGGGCTCGAGAACTGACGCTGCAAAATTGAGCACCTGCTGTCAAACCCGCTGACAGCCACCGCTCCAGGCTAAAAGGAGGCGCTAGAGACGCGCTAGTGTCCCTAGCACTTCCTTTTGCCCGTTTCTACCACCGGGCCTCATTTAAATAGAGAATCGCTCGCACAGGCGAGTAGCCTGTGCGCGCGCCGGGAGAGCGGGCGTTCGTCCTCTCTCCCGTGGACTTTACTGAATCGGCCTGCTACTGAGGTAACAAATCCCTACAGAGAAACTTCACACTAGCAGCAATACTGTACACACAGGCAGAACACAGACTGACCCTTTCCTAATACAGAAAGAAATAAGGAACTTCAAATTAAAAATAGAAACATGCAAACAAAACTGAAATAGAAAGCCTGAGAAACAAGACTGAATAGTGGAACACTAAAGAGCAAAATACAAAATTATAAATGCACATACCCAAAAAGGGCATATTCCAATTGCTAAAATCTGAAAATAATATTTTTTTTTTTATATTTGCTGTCTTATCTTTTTATTTTTCTAATCTGTTGTTCCAGGTCTCTTTTTTCCAGTTTCCCCTAATTGTTTCTCCAGGATTACTCTTCTATTTCTTCTCTCTCCTATCTTCTTCCCTTCCTCTCTCATTCACACACACACAAAGGCTCATGCTTTCTCTCACAGACTCCCTTACACACACAAGCTCTCACTCTCACGTTCTACTACACTCACAAGCTCACACACCTAGGCTCCCATTCTCTCACACGCGCAAACACAGGCTCCCATTCTCATGCACACACACATCCAGGCTCCCATTCTCTCACACACTCATGCACACCCAGGCTCTCATTCTCACGCGCGCACACACCCAGGCTCCCATTCTCTCACACGCATACACCCTGGCTCCCATTCTCTCACATGCACACCCAGGTTCTCATTCTCTCGCATGCCACGCTCCCATTCTACATAAGAACAAAGAAAATGCCATACAGGGTCAGACCAAGGGTCCATCAAGCCCAGCATCCTGTTTCCAACAGTGGCCAATCCAGGCCATAAGAACCTGACAAGTACCCAAAAACTAAGTCTATTCCATGTTACCATTGTTAATGGCAGTGGCTATTCTCTAAGTGAACTTAACAGCAGGTAATGGACTTCTCCTCCAAGAACTTATCCAATCCTTTTTTAAACACAGCTATACTAACTGCACTAACCACATCCTCTGGCAACAAATTCCAGAGTTTAATTGTGCGTTGAGTAAAAAAGAACTTTCTCCGATTAGTTTTAAAATGTGCCCCATGCTAACTTCATGGAGTGCCCCCTAGTCTTTCTACTATCCGAAAGAGTAAATAACCGATTCACATCTACCCATTCTAGACCTCTCATGATTTTAAACACCTCTATCATATCCCCCCTCAGCCGTCTCTTCTCCAAGCTGAAAAGTCCTAACCTCTTTAGTCTTTCCTCATAGGGGAGCTGTTCCATTCCCTTTATCATTTTGGTAGCCCTTCTCTGTACCTTCTCCATCGCAATTATATCTTTTTTGAGATGCGGCGACCAGAATTGTACACAGTATTCAAGGTGCAGTCTCACCATGGAGCGATACAGAGGCATTATGACATTTTCCGTTTTATTCACCATTCCCTTTCTAATAATTCCCAACATTCTGTTTGCTTTTTTGACTGCCGCAGCACACTGAGCTGACGATTTCAGTGTGTTATCCACTATGACACCTAGATCTCTTTCTTGGGTTGTAGCACCTAATAAGGAACCCAACATTGTGTAATTATAGCATGGGTTATTTTTCCCTATATGCATCACCTTGCACTTATCCACATTAAATTTAATCTGCCATTTGGATGCCCAGTTTTCCAGTCTCACAAGTTCTTCCTGCAATTTATCACAATCTGCTTGTGATTTAACTACTCTGAACAATTTTGTGTCATCTGCAAATTTGATTATCTCACTCGTCGTATTTCTTTCCAGATCATTTATAAATATATTGAAAAGTAAGGGTCCCAATACAGATCCCTGAGGCACTCCACTGTCCACTCCCTTCCACTGAGAAAATTGTCTTGCACGTACACCCAGGCTCCCATTCTCTCACACACGCACACACCCAGGCTCCCATTCTCACATACACCTACACTCAAGCTCCCATTCTCACAAGTACAAGTCCCTCAAAGCCAAACCCTATCTTCTGCCGCCGTGGGGATGGGCTCCCACTGCAGATTTACTCTGACAGGCCTTTTTCTTCGCTCCCATTTTGTCCTTGCTTTGGCGGGGCGACTTCTTTGTCACCATGGGGATGGGCTCCTGTGGCATCCTTGCTTAGGTAAGACGACTTCTTCTTCAGGCACCGCGATGAATAAGTCAGTGGTGGCGTTTCTTCATGCCTTGTTTAGAGTCGGGAAGCCCTGATTGGTGGGCCTGAATCCAAAGTGGGTCGGTCACGGCCCACCCGTGGCTACGCTACTACTCTGGAGATATGGAAATACTTATAGCACTTGAATGTAGTCTGCTTTGAAGGGGCTGACCAGTCAAGAAAGGTGGAATATTAAATGTTATGGTTGCCAGAATAACTGATCCAACTGCCCAGAGTTTTGTACTGTGTTCCCCAGGTGCTGTGCTGGAACATGGTTTACACCCCAAATGCCCTCCTAATTAGTAGACACACACACACTCCCTAGACAAACTATGCAAATAATTTAGCTTCAGAGTTGTAGCCCGGGCTACAGTTAGTTACAAAGAATAAAACGCGCAAAAGATTAGCAAAAGAGATTTAAAACTGAAATGTTTTATTGGTCCTTTACAATGTCAGAGGAAGACATTGTCCATTCAAGTATCGCACTGAACCAGAAGCCCTGGCAGAGTATTATCTTCTAAACCACAAGCATTCCCCAATTTATTCTAGCACTAGAAAAAGTATTCCATTAAAATTAAATAGTTGCCAACAGGTAACGATCCTTATGGCCTATATGCAAAGAAGTAAGGTTTTTCCTTTAACCTTTTAGATCCTGCTCATTGAAGGAATTATTTCCTGATGCCCCTTTTTACATATCTTAGTTAACTAGACCTAAATATGGTATAAATACATTTGCAAGTAATTAAAAGTATATGAAAAAATGTTCCACTTATGGAACATTGGTACCTAGAAAAGGTTAAGGAGGTAAAATAGATTGTGCTGTGGGTCTGCTGCAGAGCTTCAAATTTACAGTATTCTGTTTTGTCCACCCATTTTTATTTGGTTTTCTGTCACTGGTGGTATTTCATATTGACTTTTTAGAGCCTTCCAATGCCTGCAGTTACTTAGAAATGCTATTGGAAGACCAGATTTCCCATTTCAACTTCCCTGATTTTATGGAAGTTTTTCTGGTTTACATCTCATCAGCTCTAAAGAAAGAACGGCTTCAGCCCTAAAATAAAAACTGTGAAAGAAACTGGTTTGAATAACACTTCAACAAGTTTCTGAAATTTCCCTGTGGCCCTGGATATTACAGAACACTATACTCTTATGAATAGTTCTATAATATTCCCGAAGTCCAACTAGCTAAGAACAGTCCATCTCAGTATTATAATGAATACCGAAACTCCTTCAAGCAAGAGAGACTGGAAGCTTCGTGTTAACACAGCATTCCTTTTGTGTTTCCTCTTTTCAATGAGAGCTGCTATAACAACTACTGAATACAAGAAATATCAGGGAGAAAATTATTCTGTTCACCTTACTCATGGGAATATTCAGACAAATCCATTTAGAAAGGGAGATTGCAATTATATGCCTAGTATATCTATTTGCATACTGAATATACAAAGAGTGAGGATTATGAAGGACACATTTATTGTTTAACAGGAACATAAAACTTGAAAGCAGAAATGCATCTTATTTGAAATTTATAATCCACACATATCTGGCAGATCATGGCAGATAATTTAAACACATCATAATAATAATAATAATAATAATAATAATAATAGAAAAATTAAAAACACTGCAAATTAATATAAAAACAATAAAAAATTTAAAATGTCATACATAAAATGTAAAAAACAAACAAAAACTTGCAAATCAGGAGTACTTAAAGAAATAAAGGACTCATGCTCTATGGCGTAGCCTTAAAACAAGGAACATGTATACTTACACCATAAACATTAAAATATTGGAGAGACTGCTTTTTTCTCTCTTTCTTCCCTTTCCTTCACTTGTGCTCTTTAAAGTTCTTCAAACATTCAGCTACGAACTCGGTATTGACTGGAGTTTGTTATACATCGTGTGTTGGGGATTTTCATCTTTGTTCCACATAGAAATGTACTTTTGAAACTTGGGACATGGTCTGGTTTCGTAGCTCAACTAAATGGTCTATTAATTATATTGGTGGGATATTATAACTTTTATGAGACCAACAAAAAAGATGTAGTACATAAGCTTTAACCAATGTAGTTTATTATAACCTGTACAGATTCCAGTGGGTCAACAAATTATAGATTGTGTATGCATAAAAAAATATTTTCTGTGCTGAAAGCATTTTTGTGCACATAAATCATGAGTTTAAAGAGACTCCTTTAACCCACCAAAGTGGGAATCTGCCCAATTTTTAACTCCCAATGCATTAGCATACCATTTGCTTACTGCAACAGGAGTTAAATATATATATATATTTTTACCACGTGGGTTAAAACATTGCACTAAATTTCACTGCAATTTTACCATGCTCCTTCTTACATTGGGTGCTTTGATTGTAAGCTCTCTTGGGAAGGTACCAACCTACTGTACTGAATTGTAACTCACCTTTAAGCTTGGATCTGGAAAAGAAAGTAAAACCTGTTCCAAAATATTAACCTACTTTACTACAATGGAAAAATATGTTTATTTTCTAAACATACCGTGAGCTGGAAAATGGTTAAAAAAAAAGTCCAATGCTTTAGTAAACAAGAGATCCGAAACTGAGTTTGATCTTAGCAGCAGCAGAGTCAAGAACCAGATGAGCAGTACACCACCATAAAGTGCCTCCCCCAAAGGAGACAGTGAGATCAAAATTCAAGCAACACTTGCTCTGTCCCCCCCCTCCCCGGCAGAATCAAATTCAAGCCGCAAAGCTCCCATCCCCACCCCAGGTACCTCCAGGCAGGCAGATGGCCGCAAGAAAGGGAGGACTCAGCTGGTCGGCGGCACTAGGAACAGCTTGAGCACCGGGCAGGCAAACCAGAAGAAGCTTCACCGACCCTACAGTTCGGGCAACCATCAGCAGGAAGTGACGTCTGAATCCAAAAGGAAGTCACAGAAACAGCCAGCCTCTCTCTTAGCAACCGCCGAGCCTGAAACTCGGTTGCTAGGTAAATGAATTAACCAGGGGAATAGTGGCCTCTGCTGTCTGCCTGGGAATTTATATTCTTCTCTACACTACTTTTCAAATATCAAAGAAAAAGCAATAAAAAGGTATCCGCATCCCTACCAAAACAATAAAACCAATTGTTTGGAGAATTGTCAACGTTCTGTCATTAGTATTTTTTTCCTCTAGATTCAAAGGGCCATTTTATACATAAGATTTTCCAAATGTAAGGCACTAATCATCACCATCAAATTTTATTAAAAAATAAAGATTTCTTGTTTTCTAAGAGAATAAATAGTTTGACTAATAGTTTTCCTTAACCAGTTATGCTAGATATTTCACTTTGATGCAGCTCCAGCACTGCTCTCTACATCAGTGGTGGGAGTGGAAGGAAATTAGAACCAAAAAGTTACCAATAAGGGCCCTGACCTCAGCGGTCAGAGTAACAGAAAAGTATGCAAAAAATAAGTATGAAAGCTTGCTGGGCAGACTGGACGGGTCATTTGGTCTTCTGCCATCATTTCTATGTTTCTATAAAATTCAGGGAATTTGTTTCTCTGATTGCGGCTTCTTACCTTGCTTAGTAGAACAGTTAAATCAGTCTTTCAAATGCTATTCTATCTTACTTAAAGGGTCATTTATTAAAATGTGTTAGGGCCCTAACAGGTAATAAATACCGCATCATGAAATGTGTATGCAAATTTAAAATTAGAGTCGAGTGGGAGGAGTTTGGGTGGAGTAAATGGAACAGAACAGTTACCACCAGTGAAGACAGAATGTGATTTGGTGTGATGAAAGGTAAAAGAAAAGTAGTTCCCTGTACGTACCCGGATCAGTCCAGGACAGCTGGGTTTTGCGTCCCCTTCAGCAGATGGAGACAGACAAGATTTTGCGGACTCTGTCCTATACCCCTGAGGTGCTACCTAGAATCTGTCAGTATCTTTGTCTCCAGCAGATGGTGGAGGTGAAAAACCCTGAGTGTTAGGTGTTAGTTAGAGTTGAGTTGTTTAAAAAAAAAAAAAAGGGCGGCTTACTTGATTTTTTTTTCTTCTTCTTCTGAGAAAAAAAAAATGTACTGAAGAGGATTCCCCTTAGCCTCCCAGGGGGTTGGCAGCTCCTGGTGGGCTATCCCCCCTGGTATCATCCCCCTGCCATACCTGGGGGTGAAACCAGGGGACCTGGGTCACTCATCCCCAGTGTGAAGGCGCTTAAAGCCGCTTACTGTCAGGAAAAAAAAATTGTAAGTTTTCTTCTTTTTGGCGCATACCCGGCCCAGCATTCTCCCTCCCTTTGCCATCGCTTTCGTGCCGTCGCGTCCCGCGGCCAATTTTGCTCTCCGGCGGGTTTCTTTTCAGGGTCGGGTCTAAATTTAGATCACGGGCACGCCGCGTGGCGTGGCCTGCTCCGCTTTTGGCAGCGCACACATGCGGCTGTCCCAGACCGGCATTTGTACGGCATGTATTTCAGGTGGGGAGGGAACTTTGGCAGCGACTCAGGCCAGAATTTCCAGTGGCAGTGGCTCCCAATCTTGCAGGGCACCTGTCAGAGAGCCTGGGAGGCTCGGTCAGCATTGGCAGCCCCCGGATCCACTCCCCCTGAGCGCGAGAACGGAGGCCATCTTGGAGACCTTTAGGCAGCAGGAGATGGCAGCTTCTATAGCGGGGAGTGGGCCTCCCCCCTGTCACCGCGGCCTGGGACCTCCAGGGGAGGCGACAAACAGACTGAGCAGGAGCAGTCTTCAGAGAAGGACACCAAGGGGGCCTCGGATGGGTCTTCTTCCTCCTACTCTTCGGATTTGGTCTGGTTGCTCCATAAAGTTCTGAAGGCCCGCAAACCAACGAAATGTTGCGGCGGTAAGCACTCATGGGGGGGCATCAGGTTCCGAGGGGGCGGGCAAGGGAGCCTCCGGGTCACGGAAACGTGGCAGGGTGCTGTCGGACCCTTCAAGGGCCAAGTGTCCTCTGTGGTCCCATGCCTGTCCGGAAGACATTACTTCTTCGGACACATCAGATGGGGGACGTCCCCCAGGATCAGGGGCGTGATGCGGATCTGGATGGCCAGCCCCAGCCAACCAAGCAAAGGGGCATGCCTATGGTCGACGGTGATGACCCCAAAGTTGGCCAGCTGTTCCGTAAAGATGAGTTGGGGCCCCTTATCCCACAAATTCTGGAAGAATTGGGGATTAATGGCCCTCCGGAAGACTCACAGCCAGGCGTCTTTGATCCAGTGATGATGGGCTTGCGGGGGCCAGCCAGGTCTTTCCCGTTCCACATGTCGGTCACGGACCTGTTGTTTTGGGAATGTGACACTCCCGACCTGGGCTTGAAGGTCGGTCGGGCTATGGATAAATTGTACCTGCTCTGGACCTCCTTAAAGTGCCCAAAGTCGATGCTGCGGTGTCGGCGTTGACGAAGAAGACAACCATTCCGGTGACGGGTGCTACGGCATTGAAGGATTTGCAGGATCGCAAACTGGAGTTCCAACTTAAAAAGATCTTTGAAGTCTCGGCGCTGGGGGTCCGTGCTACCATGTGTAGCAACTTTGCGCTCCGAGCTAGCCTCCGGTGGGTGCAAATGTTGCAATCGGTGTCCTCGCTATCCAAGGAGGAAGCGGCGCAAGCGGGTCAGCTGGAGGCCGTGGTAGCCTACAGTGCGGATGCCCTTTATGATCTTCTGAGGACCTCGGGCCGGACTATGGTTTTGGCAGTCTCAGCTCGCCAGCTCCTTTGGCTTCGCAACTGGGCGGCGGATGTGTCTTCCAAGACTCAGCATGGTTCGATTCCCTTCAAGGGGCGGTTGCTGTTTGGACAACAGTTGGAGGATTTGATCAAATCGCTGGGTGAGAACAAGGTCCACAAGTTGCTGGAAGACAGACCATGGACGCGGGGGTCTTTTCCTCAGAAAGCGAGATTCCGGGGGAATCGTCATTTTCACTCCTCATGATCATCGGGTTCTTCATCCTGCCAGGCCACGGGGCGTCAGCATTCCTGGAACCAGTCCTTTCGAGGACGCCGGCCCAACAGAGACGGTGGGGTCCCGTAGTCCCATGGAGGCCTCAAGTCCACTCAATGAAGTGAGGCCGGTCCACTCCCCCATTCCCAGGATAGGGGGAAGGCTGTCCCTTTTTCTAGGGGAGTGGGCCAGTTTAACCTCAGATCCATGGGTCCTCCAAATAATAGAACGAGGCTACGCTTTAGATTTTGCATGGCTGCTTCGGGAGCGTTACCTGGTGTCTCCATGTGCTTACCATCAAAAACGTTGGGCGGTTCGAGAGACCCTGCACCGCCTAAAAGACCTAGGGGGCCATCATTCCAGTTCCCAAAGGTGAACTCAGACGAGTGCATTACTCCATCTACTTCGTGGTACCCAAAAAAGACGGTACTTTCCGCCCCATACTCCACTTAAAAGGCGTCAATCGGAAGTTAAAGGTACCTCGGTTCCACATGGAGACTCTCCGGTCCATGATAGCGTCCGTGCACAAAGGGGAGTTCCTTGCTTCTCTGGACCTGATGAAAATTTACTTGCACATTCCGATTTGTCCGGACCATCAGAGATACTTGCGCTTCGCAGTTCTCGGCCAACACTTCCAGTTTGGTGCACTGCCATTTGGTCTGGCAATGGTGCCCAGAGTGTTCAACAAGGTCATGGTGGTGGTAGCTGTGGCCCTGAGGAAAAGGGAATACTGGTACATCCCTACTTGAACGATTGGCTGATTCGAGCAAAGTCGGAGACCCTTTGCCATGCAGTGATCCAACGGGTTCTTCAGATGCTCAGTTCATTAGGTTGGGTGGTCAACCAGGACAAAAGTCATCTGATTCCGTCCCAGTTGCTGGAATTTCTGGGAGCACGATTCGACACATTATTGGGGAAAGTGTTTCTTACCGAGAAGTGACTGTCCAAGCTTCTTACTCAGGTAGAGTTGTTGCGGTCCAAGCCTCGTCCCAGTGCCTGGGATTATTTGCAGGTCCTGGGTTCGATGGCCTCCACGATCGATCTGGTACCTTGGGCCTTTGCACATATACGTCCACTTCAGTCAGCCTTGCTCTCCCGATGGAATCCCCTTTTTCAGCAATTTCATCTCGTTCTGCCCCTGACGGACGTGGCACACTCCAGTCTTCTATGGTGGCTTTCGCCGCACAATTTGCGCCGGGGGGTGGACATGGAGATTCCTTGTTGGATTGTGGTGTCCACGGATGCCAGTCTCTCCGGGTGGGGAGCGATTTGTCGAGACAAGGCGGTCAAGGGCCAGTGGACCAGAAAGGAGGCCTCCTAGTCTATCAATCGATTGGAAACCAGAGCGGTGCGGTTAGCGCTCCAGGCCCTCCTCCCAGTGGTGGAGGGCAGGTCGGTGAGGGTGCTCTCCAACAATGCGATGACGGTAGCCTACATCAATTTGCAGGGAGGCACCAGGAGCCGTCCAGTGGCGGCGGAGGCTCAGCTTTTAATCCATTGGGCGGAGTCACATCTTTACCGGATTGCAGCCTCTCACATTGCCGGCATGGACAATGTCCAGGCCGATTTTCTCAGCCGCCACCAGTTGGATCCCAGGGAGTGGGAACTCTCCGACGACGCCTTTCTTCTTCTGTGCGATTGGTGGTCCAGGCCGGCCATGGACCTGATGGCGACATACAGCAATGCCAAGGCTCCCTGGTTCTTCAGCCGGCAGCTGGAACCAGAAGCAGAAGGGGTGGACGCGCTTGTCCTCCCCTGGCCAAAGGACATCCTGTTGTATGTTTTTCCACTATGGCAGTTGGTCAGAAAGGTTCTACGCCACATCAAGGTGCACGCGGGCAGGGTGATTCTCGTAGCACCGGGGTGGCGGAGGCGCCCGTGGTTTGCAGACCTTTTGAATCTGGCAGAGGATGGTCCGCTGAGGTTTCATCCGTCGCCGGCCCTCCTGCATCAGGGTCCCATTTGTTTCGGAGAGGCAGATCGCTTTTGTCTAGCGGCATGGCTTATGAAAGGTGCAGATTGAGGAGTAAGGGTTACTCGGATGCGGTGGTGGCCATGCTCTTATGCTCCCGTAAAACTTCTACCTTCATGGTGTACATTAGAGTTTGGGGGGTGTTTGAGTCCTGGTGTATTGACCACCAAGTGCAGCCGACCAGGGCTTCCATCCCGGAGGTCCTGGATTTTTTACAGGCGGGACTAGCCAAGAGTTTGGCATTCACTTCCCTTAGGGTGCAGGTGGTGGCACTTGGCTGTTTCCGAGGAAAAGTGCAGGGGGTTACGCTAGCCTCTCATCCGGATATGGCCCGATTTCTGAGGGGAGCTAAACATCTATGGCCCACGGCGCAGAGCCCTTGTCCCTCGTGGAAGCTGAATTTGGTTCTGCGAGTGCTTTGTAATGCCCCTTTTGAGCCATTGAAGCGAGCGACCCTGAAGGATCTGACTTTAAAGGCAGTGCTTCTGGTGGCTATTTCCTCCGTGAGGCAGATCTCAGAACTGCAGGCCTTGTCATGCAGGGAGCCTTTCTTGAGGATTTCCGAGGCAGTAGTTTCCTTAAGAACAGTTCCCTGCTTTCTTCCGAAGGTCGTATCCTCCTTTCATTTGAACCAGCCCATTGAGCTCCCTTCCTTTGCGGGTCTAGAGTCTTCGACGGCTGAGGCCAGGGACCTGCGGAGGTTGGAAGTGAAGAGAGTGTTGTTGTGTTACTTGGAGGTGACAGTTTCCATCTCTCGGATCATCTCTTCGTCCTGTGGAGTGGGCCCAAAAAGGGGCAGAAGGCTTCCAGGGCCACGATCGCATGCTGGTTGAAGGAGGCTATAGTCTCGGCTCACCTGGTGCAGGGTCGTCCGATTCCGTCTGGTCCTAAGGCTCATTCTACTTGGACTCAGGCGGCTTCTTGGGCTGAATGTCAGCAAGTATCGCCAGAAGAAATTTGTAGGGCGGCTACCTGGAAGTCTCCGCATACCTTTGCCCAACCTTATTGGCTGGATGTCCAGGCCCCAGAACCCGGTTCTTTTGGAGCCAGTGTACTCTGAGCGGGACTCTCTCAGACCCACCCTGGTTAAGAAAGCTTTGGTACATCCCAGCTGTCCTGGACTGATCCAGGTACGTACAGGGAAAGGAAAATTGGTTCTTGCCTGTTAATTTTCGTTCCTGTAGTACCACGGATCAGTCCAGACGCCTGCCCGGGGGGAGAATGGAGAGTCCGCTTGGCTGGTACCTGTTCAAAATTTCTGCAAGTTTACTGAATGCCCCCCTTTTCAGGGTAAGAGTTTGGGCATGTTTCATTCCTTCATTGAGTTTCAGGTTTTTCATCTCCTCTGCTCTTCAGGGGGAAGTTATTATGGTTGCCAATCTGGTTTATATATTTTTCTGCTTGGGTACAGTGTAATACTGACAGACTCTAGGTGGCACATCAGGGGTATATGACAGAGTCCGCAAAATCTTGTCTGTCTCCATCTGCTGGAGGGGAGGCAAAACCCAGCTGTCCTGGACTGATCCCTGGTACTACAGGAACAAAAATTAGCAGGTAAGAACCAATTTTCCTATTTGTACCATGTTCTCTCTATTTAGCTTGCTGCTCTCTCTGCCTAGCTGCAATCACCCCACAAACCTCACCCCAAGTCCATAATGCCCCCTCTTACAGTGGTATAAAAAGTTCAAATATAAGTGAGCCATCTTCAGAGTTTCTCTCTCTCTCTCTCTCTCACCACCCCACCCCACAAACCTCACCCCGAGTTACTAGTGGCCCCCCCTTACAGTGGTATAAATAGTTAACTTTTTTGTGCTGGAGTATTTATTTATTTACTTGTCCTTTCATGGATTGGAAACTGGCTAAAAGACAGGAAACAGAGAGTAGGATTAAATAGATAATTTTCTCATTTGAAGGGAGTGGACAGTGGAGTGCCTCAGGGATCTGTATTGGGACCCTTACTTTTCAATATATTTATAAATGATCTGGAAAGAAATACGACGAGTGAGATAATCAAATTTGCAGATGACACAAAATTGTTCAGAGCAGTTAAATCACAATTGCAGGAAGACCTTGTGAGACTGGAAAATTGGGCATCCAAATGGCAGATGAAATTTAATGTGGATAAGTGCAAGGAAAAAATAACCCATGCTATAATTACACAATGTTGGGTTCCGTATTAGGTGCTACAACCCAAGAAAGAGATCTAGGTGTCATGGTGGATAACACATTGAAATCGTCGGTTCAGTGTGCTGCGGCAGTCAAAAAAGCAAACAGAATGTTGGGAATTATTAGAAAGGGAATGGTGAATAAAACGGAAAATGTTATAATGCTTCTGTATTGCTCCATGGTGAGACCGCACCTTGAATACTGTGTACAATTCTGGTCGCCGCATCTCAAAAAAGATATAATTGCGATGGAGAAGGTACAGAGAAGGGCTACCAAAATGATAAAGGGGAATGGAACAGCTCCCCTATGAGGAAAGACTAAAGAGGTTAGGACTTTTCAGCTTGGAGAAGAGACGACTGAGGGGGGATATGATAGAGGTGTTTAAAATCATGAGAGGTCTAGAATGGGTAGATGTGAATCGGTTATTTACTCTTTCGGATAGTAGAAAGACTAGGGGGCACTCCATGAAGTTAGCATGGGGCACATTTAAAACTAATCGGAGAAAGTTCTTTTTTACTCAACGCACAATTAAACTCTGGAATTTGTTACCAGAGGATGTGGTCAGTGCAGTTAGTATAGCTGTGTTTAAAAAAGGATTGGATAAGTTCTTGGAGGAGAAGTCCATTACCTGCTATTAAGTTCACTTAGAGAATAGCCACTGACATTAGCAATGGTAACATGGAATAGACTTAGTTTTTGGGTACTTGCCAGGTTCTTATGGCCTGGATTGGCCACTGTTGGAAACAGGATGCTGGGCTTGATGGACCCTTGGTCTGACCCAGTATGGCATTTTCTTATGTTCTTATGTATTTATTTAAAATGTATTTCTTTCCCGCACTCTCCACAGATCGAGGTGGGTTGCAATAACAACAAACATAATAAAATAGATAATACAGCTAATAATATATCCACATCATCTATGGGTGGGTTACAATAATAAAAGACAAAATAAAATAGTAAGCATGCAATACGATATGGTCATGTATGACGATATGGCCATGGGGTGGGGAGAGAAGAGCATTCATGGAGAAGGGTCTGTGGTGAAGCAGGAAGTGGGGACAACTAGGCAGAATCGGTGGACTGAAAGGTCTTGACCTATTGACCACGACTACATAGTAACATGGTAAATGGCGGAAGATAAAAATACCTATCCGATGTGGTACCAGGAAAATTAGCCTAACCACGCCCCTTTTTTATCACAGGCTCTATTTTTGCTATAATATAGCAAAATGATGAATCTAGGCCTTAGTTTCCTACCCACCCTCTTCACGTCCTAATTTTTTATTTTAATTTAGACTTTTAGAAGACAGAGACCATTTGTTCAAAGTCTCCGACTCAAATCCTAATCTAATTCTCCCTGATATGGCTTGTTTTAATCAGTTTCTATAATAATGAAGTTCCTAAAACCTTTTGTGTGTCTTCACCAGACCATAAACTCCACAGTACAGAATTTATCCTGAGCTGTACAGCGCTGGGTACATCTGGCTTATGTAAATGTATAATAATAATGGAGCAAATGTCCTTCAGCTATAATTGAGCCAGTGGTATCTAGCAATTCTATCTGCTGATCTCCATTGATGAAATCCTCTTAGCCTCAGGATGACACACACTCAGGCCAATGCAATATCGGGCGGTGAACCTAGCGCACATGTTAATGAGCGCTTAGACTCGCATTTTAGACGTGCGGTCCATAACCCCCGATGCATTAATGGGATCAATGCGTCCAAACTCACGTGTAGCTAATAGCGTTCATCACATGTAAATTCCAAGTTGATGAGGCTATTAGCTATTACCCTGCGATGCAAAAAATTCCCATTCACCCAAGGTGCACTTTTTGCCTGGAGCAGGTGTAAAATCTTCCTGCACATCAAGGGCTCAACTTAAAAAGAAAAATATTGCTTTTCTGTGCTTCCTCTTACTTAGTACCATCGCAATACTAAGTAGGAAGAACCACAGAAAGCAGCATCATGCCAAAAAATGTCTTGACATAAAAAAAAAAAAATTTCGGGGCACACAATATACACGCTCAGGGCCATGTATATTGTGCGTGCATGTTGTGCTGGTAAATTAGCTGCTGTGGGATAAAACGGACGCTCATAAATTGAGTGTCCATTTTTGTAACCTGCATGCACAGGGCATTTAATATTAATTTATTCACTGCTTCACTTCTGCCGGGGTGTGGGGAGGGAGCTCTGGCCAGGCTGTTGGGGACGCACAGCCATTCTCCTGTGTGCCCGATGCAGAACGTTAGGGGCACACGAATTATCCATTGCGCAGCAGTTCATTTGTGCATTGCATTGAGCACCCAAGAGAGGTGGATGTGTGTGTGTGTTCAAAAAAATGTGCATCCATTTTGGATGCACTTTTTTACTCGCATATTGCATCGGCCTAACTGTGTTTAGTATAAGCTCATATAGCATATTACAAAAACTAAAGAAAAACCTTTTGTGCACATTATAGTGTTTGGAATGTGGATAACACAGCTAGTAACACTCATGATGAGTCGGACCTGGATTTATGCCGCCCACCAAATTTTGAACTCCTACCAGATCTTCATACCTGGGAATTCACTGTTCCAGCTCTTCCCCTAAAGGTAACATGCAGGAGGGGAGAGGATGGAGAAGGAAACATATTTTCCGCTCTGCAGTACCCAGGCCTGCATTTGTCAATAGGCACACTAGGTCTGTGTCTAGGGCAGCAGGCTGACTGAAAATGTACTGCCTTCCAGCTGTGCTGAATCTCACTCAGCTGAGAGCAGCCTTTTGCTCCTTGGTCCAACTCCTCCCTTCCTAGCAAAAAGGGTTCAGAATGGGAGGGGCGTGACCCTGGAGCACACAAAGCAAAGAGGTCATTTTGGTAAAGTTAGGATGGACTGAATGATAATCATGGGGGGGGAGGGGGCGGTGAAAAGAGAGGCTGGAGGATGAAAGTAGATAAGCAGGATGTGGAAGAGAGGGGACTGGTGTGTGCATGTAACCCACCCTCATCCTTTGTCAATCCCAAAACCTCTCTCCCTCTTTTTCTCCCATCCCAAAAGCAACAACAGTGCCTAGGGGTGGAAAAAGCCTAAATCCATCTCTGGCAATACCTGTTCAAACCTTGCCTTCCTCCCCTCTTATGTGAAAAGGTAGCATGCGATAAGGAAACAGGAGGAAAGGAGCTAATATACACACACTCTGAAACAAACATGTTCACTTACACATTCCCTTTCATAGACACAGTCATGATCATAAACAAACTTTCTCTCGCTCAACAAATTTCACACATGCTGTCTCCGTCTCTCTTCCTCATTTACACCTTCCCCCTCACACGTTCTTTCTCCCTCACAAGCTTCCTCCCTCACCCACACTCTGTCCCACACACATACACACTCTCCTTCTCTCTCCCACACACACACACACTCTCCCTCTCAAACACACACACTCTCGCTCACTCACAAACACACATGCACTCCACTAGTACGCTGCCCCCTGGTTCTGCTGCAGATTTCCCACAGCAATGAGAAGTCTGACCCACCTAATTATGGCTCCTGCGATCCTTTAAATATGTCGCAGAAAAACAACGTGTAATCTAGCAGGCACTGCAGGAGCCATACACTAGCAGAAAATAAAAACATAGTACCAAGGAGTCAGACTTTGCCTTGGCCCCCTTGCCTTACCTTGCCGCTGAAGGAACTTATCATCTCTCTGATGCAGTGACGCTGCCTTCACCCACAGCCAGACCCTACTGCTCTCAAACTCATTATTGGCTGTGCAGGGGCAGCACATCAGCAGCAGCAGCACGTAACCAGAAAAAAAAAAAACAATGCTGCCAGGGTCCACATTTGCTCTGCTTATGTGGGAGAAGCTTAAATCCTTTGGACTTCATGCTCATGGCCTATCGCTCAATGCTCCTCTTCAGAAAACAAGGTCAGCGCCAGGGAGCTGCAGCTCAGCAGCTTCTTGATCTTTCCATCCTGTCCTATCACTTTGATTGGACCTGCCGGACCGAAGGACCTGTAGGCCCCACATTGGGCCAACGCTGACTCTGCAGTCCACTGCTACTGCCCCCCCCCCAGTTGTGCCACCCTGTGCAATTGCATGGTATGCTGCTCTGGATGCCACTCTCCTTCCCTCCTGCCCTCTGGCTCAGATCAAGGCAGCAATGGAAAAAAAAAGTTAGCATGAAGGCCCTGTGGCAGGGGTAGCAGAATGCCTTTTTTGTCAGGGGAGGGAGCCTACCAAGCTCCGCCCCCACTGCCAATTTCTTACTCTACAGTGATTGTCATTCTTTCTTACCTACATTCTTTGCATAAATCATAGGTTAGAATTATCCCTGACCTACCAATAAAATGCTTGATGCTAGAAAACCGCTAGGGTCTTCTTTCTGCCTGCGAGCAGGCATGGCCTGCCCCTGAGATAAAGTTTGACGGGCCAGGGCCTGGGTAGCCTACCCCGTTTTGATGCTTATGCAGTGTTGCCAACTCCTACCTGAAGAAAGTCACAGATCCACTGTGAAGTCTCCAGATTGGGTGAAAAGGTAGCTGAAACCATGTTGTTGCTCAGTAGCGTCAGCACAGCTGGTGATCCTAAAATTGGTGAGGAAAGAGGGGTAGCTCACACTCGCACACACTCTCTTGCTGTCTCAGAAACTGTCACACACACTGAGACATGCTGCTCAATGACATACACTAGGACCAATGTCATAAGCTGTGGTAAACCCTCCACAGGTTTTTGTGCATGGTATTGTGTGCGTTTTTCCATGCTAATCTTAGGCGTGTATGTAATTAGTGTGGAAAAAATGTGCACACAAACCTGCAGCAGGTTTAGTGTCAGTCCATGTAAATGGTATGCAAAATAGGAAATGATCTATTTACGGGCAATGCAGAGAGCCATGCTAGCAAGGAGAAAGGTTAGCGGGGTTTTTTTTACATGGGTTTTTTTTAGCATCTGGGTCAGGGCAGGAGTTAAATTAAAGTGCATGTCTGAGTTACATAACCCATGCCAACCCTGCTGTATATTTGAGTGCATGTAACTTAAATATACCTCAGAATAAGCCCTGCCAACTGTAAATAGTTCTGATGCATATTTGCCTTTACTCACACCAACGGGCAATTTACCATGTGGAAGGTGTACAATGTGAGCCCTGATCTCAAAAGAACCCAAAATGAAGTTACCTTTAGGGTGGAGTTTCATTTCTAAACAACAGTGTCTTTGAACACTTGCCTGTGTTTGAACTCTGCAACATTTTTTATTAGCGCCTATAAATTTAGTGCATATTTTTCCCACGGCTTTCTGCACTGGGGCTTGAGCGGGTGTTGGTTTGTGTATTTGCACTTCAGTGGGGATTTTTTTGTGCATATCTCATTTGCATACTGTCCCCTTATTACATCCAGTGGAACACACACACACACACACACATATATATAACATTCATTTGTAGTATATAGTTAAGATATAACATTTTTAAAAAGTATTTATTATTTTTATTTTATTTATTTAAAAGTTTTTATATACCATCATTAAGTTATTTACCATCATAACGGTTTACAATAGGGCACATATATCAAAGAAAATATAGATCATACTTTACATAGAGGGTGCCATTATCATTCGGTAACAAAACGACATTAAGTATAATATGGTTTATGTCGTGGAATTTACGTTAATGAAATTCTTATGGGGGATTGTATG